>NC_041220.1:90886191-90914097 GCF_002837175.3 Physeter macrocephalus | reverse complement strand
AGCATGTGGGATCTTCCCGGACCGGGGCACGAACCTGTGTCCCCTGCATTGGCAGGCGGACTCTCAACCACTGCGCCACCAGGGAAGCCCAATTTTTCTCTTTACATTTTAATTTTACCCTTTGTATTTGCATGGTTTTTCTTTTTCCTTTTTTTTTTCACATCTATACAAGTCTTCTCAGTTTTATAAGAATTCCCAGTCTTGTGTACTTGGGTTTCTCAAACATATATCCTGTTCTGACTATGTCAGTTATCTATTGCTGCTTTACAAACCACCACAAAATTTAGTGGCCTAAAACAACAACATTTTGTTATTTCTTCTGATCCTCTGGGTTGACTGGGCTTTTCTGAGCACTTTTTCTGTTCCCGTAGTTGTGGCCCGAGGTCACTGTGGCAGTTGCATTCAGTTGCCAGCTCTGTTGGCCTGGAATATCTCAGATGACCTCTTTTCCATCAGAGTCTCTCTCCATCCAGTCTCTCATCATTCAAGAGTGTAGCTCAAGCTTCCTTACAGCATGGCAGCCAGCTTCCAGGTGGCAGTGTTCCAAGAAAACAAGTTCCCATGTGAAAGTGCTTATCATGCCCCTGCTTGCCAATGCCTGTTAATATCAAATTGGCTTAAAGCAAGTTATTTGGCTGAGCTCAGAGTCTGTGTGGGAAAGGATTATACAAGGATATGAATACCAGGAGATGTGGTTTACTGGGGATCCACCAATGTCCTAATCTACTGTACTCACCGTACAAATTAATAGTGCTTTATTTCTTAAGCATTCTCATCTTACCCCTGTCTAGTGTCCCTTTTAGGTTTCTTCTTAGAGGTTGTTTTCTTTATCTGACTATGGTCTCATTCTAACCAAATTCCCTGGTCATTTTTTACTTCTTTTCACCCTTTTTGTTGTATTTGTCACTGTTGAGATGCTTCTCTTTTAGTTTACATAATACTAAATTACACTATTTTCTACATTATTATCTTATGTTGTATAACAGTGACATCCTCTCATCTTATTTTTATCTAATCACATTGTTATGTAACAGAAACATTCTCTAAAGATCAACTTTTGACCTGCTGTACAAAACATTTACCTTGAGAATGCTCATCCATTTTTAGGTTACTCCTGATTCCTCCATCTCTAAGCCAGTCCAGATTCTGAACTACATATATTGCTTTCTGCCTGACATCCTTTGAGGGCTCTTTTGTTTTCAGCTTAGTTTATCTAAAGCAAAATCCCAGATCTTCTCTTTGAAATCCCTCACTGTTCAATGGCAATTGTGGGCATACTTCTCCTCAGTTTTTACTCTTTTATTTTATTTTTTTAAAGTTTATTTATTTTTAATTTTTGGCTGCGTTGGGTCTTTGTTGCTATGCACGGGCTTTCTCTAGTTGTGGTGAACGGGGGCTACTCTTCATTGCAGCGCATGGGCTTTTCATTGCGGTGGCTTCTGTTGTTGCGGAGCACAGGCTCTAGGTGCGTGGACTTCAGTAGTTGTGGCACATGGGCTCAGTAGTTGTGGCTTGCGGCTCACGGGCTCTAGAGCGCAGGCTGAGTAGTTGTGGTGCATGGACTTCGTTACTCTGTGTCATGTGGTATCTTCCTGGACCAGGGCTTGAACCATGTCCCCTGCGTTGGCAGGTGGATTCTTAACCTCTGCGCCACTAAGGAAGTACCAGTTTTTACTCTTTTAAATTAGGAGTTGGCAGACTTTTTCTGTAAAGGGCCAAATTATGGGTTGAAATATGTTCCCCCCCCCAAAAAAAATTTGAAGTCCTGACCCCCAGTACCTCATAATGTGACCTTATTTGGAAATAGGTTCATTTCAGATGTAGTTATTTAAGAGAGGAGAACACTATGTGGACAGACAGACACAGGGGAGAAGATGATCATGTGACAGTGGATGCAGAGATTGGAGTTATGCAGCTACAAGTCAAGGAATGACAAGGATTGCTGGTGGCACCAAAAGCCAAGAGAAAGGCATGAAACAGATTCTCCCTTAGAGCCTTTCAGAGAGCATGGCCCTGCTGATACTTTATTTAGATTTATAGCCTCCAGACCCGTGAAAGAATAAATTTCTGTTAGTTTAAGCCACTCAGTTTATGGTACTTTGTTACAGCAGCCATAGGAAACGAATATAGGCCAGCTAGTAAATAGTTTAGATTTGTGTGAGCCGTATGATCTCTGTTGGCTCTACTTAACTCTCCCATTGTAGTGCCAAGCAGCCATAGACAGTATATGAACTAATGGTCATGGCTGTGTTCCAGTAAAACTTTGTTTGCAGACAGGCATCGGTCTGTAGTGTGCCAACCCCTGCTATAAATAAAATTTTGTGTTCTTAGAATTTATTCCTTTTTCTTCCTTTTTCACTTACCTGTTTTAGTTATTTACTTATTCCATTTTAATCTAGGTATTTATTATCTTATGCCTAGATTATTACCTCTAAATTTTTCCTCTCTAATCATCATGCATATCACTTTGAGAGTGTCTTTCTGTAGCTAAGAAATTTAACAGTGATTTCTTAGTACTTATTAGATCAGATATTAACTCTTTAGTCTTTTTTTTTTTTTTTAACTATTTCTGTATCAGGTGATTCATGCTTACCGAGATAATCTCTTCTCATTGTGGTTGAATCATTTTAATTAGAGTTCAGTTCTATTAATACCAAAATCATGGCTTTCAGTTCAAAATAGTCAAATTTATTTCTTTCATTTTTAGAACTGCCGATGACAGGATAGTCCTATTTTACATTGTTTCCAACTTAAAGAGTATTTGAAGTATGTAAATATATTCTGTTGGTCGTAAAGTAGAGTAAATGAAATGAAGTTGATGATTATTAGGAGTTTTACTTACTGGAATATAACAAAGTAGTTGTCATTTATTGAGGGTCACTTTATTATACTGAGTAATTCATTCTCTCAACATCACCATTCCTTCTCTTTCTTCCAGTACAAACACACACATACACACAATAAAATCAAGCTATAAAACTACTTTTTAGAAGTAATACTCTGAATTATTAGTGAAGAATTGTTCTTTCTAATCCTCCCAAGATTGTCTAAGTTGTTTACTTAGTTGCTAATATAGTTGCTTAAGATTTTGCATATCAGATATTCTAACATAAATTCCATTTACTCCATAAATTATTACTATCCATATGAATTATGGAGTCAGTAGAATTTTATGTTCATATATTTGATACTCTTTGTAGAGGAAATTATTCTCTAGACTAAATAGATTTCCTGAAATTATTGTTGTACTTTTTCTTAATCATTTACAGTGTTAGTTTGATCAAATTCAATGTCAACTCAGAGAGAGGGTAGTCTTTAGTAGATGAGTACTCTGTGCAGTTTTATAATTCTGTTCATCAATTAGATTGGAGATAATTTACAACACTAATTCTTGTACTGTGTTGAAAGGTTATAGTTTTAAGTTACTACACTGATGGTGCTAAGTTTTCCTTTGATTTTGGTATTTCTGAGGAACTAATCATTGCTTAGCATTGTTTTAGGTTAAGAAATATATTAATTCAGAGGGATTATTATTTTTTTTATAATTCAATTTATTTTTTTTGGCTGTGGTGGGTCTTTGTTGCTGCGCGCAGGCTTTCTCTAGTTGAGGCGAGTGGGGGCTACTCTTTGTTGCAGCGCAGGGGCTTCTCTGCGGTGGCTTCTCTTGTTGTGGAGCATGGGCTCTAGGCACACGGGCTTCAGTAGTTGTGGCTTGCGGGCTCTAGAGCGCAGGGTCAGTAGTTGTGGTGCATGGGTTTAGTTGCTCTGCCACATGTGGGATCTTCCTGGACCAGGGCTCGAACCTGTGTCCCCTGCATTGGCAGGTGGATATGGTTAATTTGAAGAGTTTTAGTATTATAAAATATTTGAAAAGATTGGTGTGCACTTTCACTTTTTAAAGCTGGAATAGTTTTAGGTAGCCACATTTCAGAAGTTACAAATTAACTTATTAAGATTGGTTAATTCTGAGCCTAGAATAAGGCTAGATTCTTTATATTAAAAATCTACATAATAAAATTACTTTTGTTATTAATTGACATATCAAGTTATAAATATTACTACTCTGGGGTGTTTTCTGACACCAACCAGTTCTTCAGTTTTCCAACACCAACTGCATTTCCAACAATTCAATTCAATTCTGATGCTCTCTCCCTGATCCCACAAGTTAAAGGGCTCAGTCCCATAATACTGCCCTCACCTCAGAGCCCAGTCACAAGTCTCTGGTTATGTTTTTGAACTTCTGACTGACTGGCGATAAATCTGGGGTTCCCATGGCTCCTTCCTCAGGTTTGAACATTTGCTGGGTATGTATCTGAAAAAAACAAAAAACCACGAATTCAAAAAGATACATGCACCCCAGTGTTCATAGCAGCATTGTTTACAATTGCCAAGATATGGAAGCAACCTAAACATCCATCAGCAGATGAGTAGGTAAAGAAGATGTGGTACATAAATATAGTGGAATACTACTCAGCCATAAAAAGAATGAAATTTTGCCATTTGCAGCAACATGGATAGACTTGGAGGGGTGTTAGGCTAAGTGAAATAAGCCAGACAGAGAAAGAAAAATACTGTTTGATAGCACTTATATGTGGAATCTAAAAAATAAACTAGTGAATAATACAAAAAAAGAAGCAGACTCACAGATATAGAGAACAAACTAGTGGTTACCAGTGGGGAGAGGGAAGAGGGGAGGGGCAATATAGGGGTAGGAGATTAAGAGGTACAAGCTATTATATATAAAATAAATAAGCCACTGTATAACACAGGGAATATAGCCAATATTTCATACTAACTATAGAGTATAACCTTTACAAATTGTAAATCACCATATTGTACACCTGTAACTTATATAATATTGTACATCAACTGTACTTCAGTAAAAAAAAAAAAGATTTGCTGGGTTGGCTCACAGAACTCAGGAGAACACTTTACTTATGTTTACTGGTTTATTAAAAAGGATATAACTCTGGAACAGCCAAGTGCTGTATAGGTATAGGACAAGGTATGGTAGAAGGCTCATGGAGCTTCCATGCCCCCTGTGGGCATGCCACCCTCCCAGCACCTCCCACACCTTGATATATTCACCAACCTGGAAGCTCTCTGAATCTCTAAGTTCAAGAGTTTTTACAGAGCTCAGTTTTCCCAGAGGTCAGGTAACTGGGACTGAAATTTCCAATTCTCTGATCACTTGGTCTTTCTGGTGATCAGCCCCATCCTGAGGCTATCTAGGGGCCCCACCCTTAGTCATCTCATTAGCATGAACTCAGGGGTGATGAAAGGAGGAAAGGACACTCTATCACTGAGGAAATTCCAAGACTTTTAAGAGCTCTGTGCTAGGAACCAGGGATAAAGACCAAATATATTTCTTCTTATATCACAATTAAAAAAAATTTAAATATGGAAAAAATAGCAAAAATTCATATTTTTTAATTATTAAAAATACCTTCAAGAGAAGGATCTGTTGCAATTGTGTATAATATACAGACAGAGAGGTATTAAGTAAGCTTATGCAGATATTTGACAGCCTATTTGAATGTATTTGATTGCATAATTCCTAGAATTACAAGTTATTTTAATCTTTTTACCTCATCATCAGATAGTAAATGCTCAAACGTGTGAAATATTATCATTATCACTGTGCCAAACAAAGTAAGCACGCATGGCTGTATAATTTATACTTCAATGGAATTCTTATTGAGTCTTTTAAATTTTAGTGGAATTCCAAATATTTTGTAATAAAAAAATAATAACTTTATGTTAAAAAGTAAAACTTATGTTAAAAGAACTTAGAATTCTATCAGTATAATATGTGAACTTTAATGTTTAAAAACAGAAGATATCTTTCTCTTTGTATTTCTTTGAGTATTTAAAAGCAAATATAGTATGCTTCTATTTTTTTTTTTTGCGGTACGCGGGCCTCTCACTGTTGTGGTCTCTCCCATTGCGGAGCACAGGCTCCAGATGCGCAGGCTCAGCGGCCATGGCTCACGGGCCCAGCCGCTCCGCGGCATGTGGGATCTTCCTGGACCGGGGCACGAACCCGTTTCTCCTGCATCGGCAGGTGGACTCTCAACCACTGTGCCACCAGGGAAGCCCTATGCTTCTATATTTTATTAGTACCCCAAAGAATCTAGAAATCCATTGTACAATACGGTAGCTACTAGCTATATTTGTCTATTGAGCGCTTAAAATTGAGGTGTGTTATATGTGTAAAATGCACTTCAAATTTTGAAGATTTACATAAATATTGAAATATTGATTACATGTTGGAAATGATTATATTATGGACATACTGGGTTACATGAAGTATAATATAAAATTAATTTCACTTGTTTCTTTTTACTTTTTAATGTGACTCCTAGGAAATTTTTAATCACATATGTAGATCACAGTTTATTTATATTGGACAGGACTGATCTTAGAGACTATAGTGTGTTGCAGGCTTTAAGAGGATGGGTTTTTAATTCTGTAGTTCTTGGACCAGTTTGGTGCCTTCAGTTCATTATTGCTACATCTTGATTTGTATTTCTTGTTAAAGTGTCTCTTTTTTAAAGAAGTGAGTATTAATACTGTTATAGGTCTGTAGTAGCCATCATTAGGAAACTTCATGAGTTTAATTTAGCAAAATATTTAGCTTTTGAAAATGCTGGTTGGAAGCTTAATTTTTTTCTCTTTAGTACCTATTGTTTTTGGTCATATGAGAAAGCACTTACTTTTCTAGTTTATTCATTCATTTGATATTGAGCTAATATTTGAGGATCTATTCCATGCCAGATACTCAAATAGATCTTAAAATATATCAGGAAAAAAACAGACAAAATCTCATATAAATCTTCAAGCCCTTAGGCTAACATTCTGATGGGGCTTGTGACTAAACAAAACAAAACAAGACTAAACAAAAAACTAAATAAGCAGGGTAAGGGGGATCAGGACAGGTAGTTAATGGATGGCTGTAATTTTAAATAGGATGGTCATGGCAGGCCTCATTAAGAAGGTAACAAAGTGTGTACTGTTTGCAGTGTTTGGACAAGTAAGAGAATAAATATCTGGCAATTTTCCAGAGCTATTCTACAATTGAAATTGGAGGACTAGGGGTGTTTCAGATTAGGAACAGGATATACAGCTTTTGCTCTCTAGGTCATTGTCTTCTGATGCAAGATCTAGAAGATTAGATGTCAGTGTATGCTGAATTTGTGACCTGCTTAGATTGAGTTGTTGATTACACTTAAGTTTGCCTATTCTGTCAATATTGAAGATATTTTGGACAGTGTAGGTACTTGATTAGCAAATAATTTAAATGAGAGTATTGAATGGTTTTGTGGCCCTGAGCACAGCAGTAGGAGGCAGTGAGAACTGACATTGTTATTGCTTACTTCGTGACTGGAAGTTTTATTATAGTTCCTAGTGTGTATGAACTTTGTTTTCTGTTTTTATTTTCCCCCCCTTTTCTTTTATATTTTAAAAGGTTTCTTACCCTTTTTCTACTTTTTCTTCCTTTTTATCCATTCTTCCCATTCATTTATGTGATTCCAAATAGTTTTAGAGTGTTTGTTATCAGTTGGTTTTGTATACATATGTATATAAAACCAACTTTAAGGCCAACTTATGTGAAAATTCTGGTTGTACCTGGTATTTGTTTTTCTTATATTAGCTATTCTGCCTGAAAAACACCTTTGTCATCATTTCTCTGTACACTTCTCAGAAAACTTAGTTTTAACTGCACAGATGAATCTGTCTGAAACAAGGAGAGTCACTTAAGAAAATAGGCAAAAGTAGGGTTAGAAAAAAATAGTAGAAAATAAATTTTAAAAAAGGATCACTGAGTTTTGAATTACATGGAGTATTGTTTCTAAAGGAATAACTGTGTCTATTCTTTACTGAAGTTTTCTAAGTTAAAATTTCAACTTAGGTATTAGTTATCTATTATTGTGTAACAAATTCTTTCCAACTTAGTGGTTTACTAAGCCGCTCACGGTTTTATCATCTCATGGTTTCCGTGGGTTCGAAATCCAGGAGCAGCTTAGCTGGCTCTTCTGGCTCTGGGCCTCTCACTAGCTGCAGTTAAGATGTCAGCTGGTATTGCAGTCATCTCAAGTCCTGATTTGGGGAGGATCCACTTCAAGGCCTACTCACGTGGCTGTTGGCTCCACAGGTCCTCACTGGTTGCTGGTTGCAGATGTCGGTCCCCTGCCACATGCCCCTGTCCATAGGGCAGTGGTCTTCCCTGAGTGAGAGGGGCTGAAGGGGGTGGGGGGAGCATGGAGGGAGGGAGAGAGGAGAGAGAGAGAGAGGGAAAGGACAACATGGAAGTCAAAGTCTTTTTGTAACCTCATCTTGGGAGTGATGTTTCATCACTTTTTGCCATATTCTGTTTGTTGGAAGTGAGTTGCTAGGTCTAGCTGATACTCAACGGGAGGCAGTTACACAGGAGCACAAATAAGAGGATGTGGGGATCATTATGAGCCATTTTAGAGGCTGCTTACCGTGGTTTGATTTTGTACTCTGCTAGAGAGATTTGATGGGAAATTCTCAAGCCATGGTAAAGTATAAAAGCAGTAAAGTTATGTAACTTCCTTCAAAAGGCTTTGCTTTGGAAGTGACCCATAATAAGACTTTTCATGTTTATCTTTGTATTAGGATATGTTTAACATTTTAAAGCATGTTAAATTTGATTAAAATGATCTACTGAGTAGTACTTTACATGCACAAATGTACCGGTACAACTTATTTGACTGAAGGATCACTTGGCGTTCACCTGAAAGGACAGGCAGGGCAAAGGTAAGGTGAAGAGAGTAGGTGCTAAAGAATTCTTGCTGTTAAATTATAATTATTGAGGTATTTTCCTGTATACTGAAATTTTCATAGTTTCATAGTTCAATTAGTTAAAAACTTGATGCCATAAAAACAGGCTTTAATTCTTTCTGGAAAATAATAGCAATAAGCATACAACTAGAAGAGCAGAGAATGTTAATAGTTATTCCATAGAAAAAAGGGTTAGATGGCCAAAACTGGGAAATGATGAATTAATTTAGTTTTGTTACTGGAGGACTTCTTAAACTTGTATTTATGGATTTATATACTAAAATAACAGAAAACATTTATTTAGCATTTATCGTTTGTTCCACACTGTGAGCACTTTGCATACACTATGGAATGGACTCCTCATAGCAACCCTGTGAACTAAGAATATACCATAATTATCTATTTGCAGATAAGGAATAGGCTTAGAGAGATGAGGCAAATGCCCAGGGTCACCAGCTTATAAATGATAGAACAGACTGAACCCATGTTCTTGATTTCTAGTCTGTGTTGCTTTTCTGTGTTAATATATATCATTAATCTCCATCATTATGCCCTCCCTGATACAAATTATAAATAAATAGCTGTATATAAGTAGTATATAAAATATTTTTATTATATATACATTCTGTTATACCAGTGTTATGTCTTTTTTAAATGTTCATGAAAATATAAATTAAAAATGAGATAAAATTAAATATAAATGGAAGTTCTAATGTTTTCTCCCTCTAAAGAGGATTAGATTGTACATCCCTATGCGTCTGGGCAACCAAATTTGGAGACCACTGCTGTAATGAATTGTAAAGCAAGGTCTGTTATTAGACACATAGGCTTCATTCCATTTTTATAAGAACAGGCAACTGTTAGAATTTTTCAAAAAAGCAATTTCCAGAAACACTGATAATGTTAATATTCATCTCTAATATCCACATTCGTTGTATACAGGTCTCTACTCTACAGCATATCAACTACTGATATTCTTATGATGACCACTCTACCTTTCATGACTGAAATTAGCTCTGATACTGTGATATCTAGAAGAAATGATATTGTAAGGGTAAGAATGGAGGAAAGGTCACACGCATTTATACTAATTTAGAAAAAAAGGTAGGGAATGACTGAGGCAGAAAATTTAGATATCATTTTGATGAGAGAAGAAATGATTAAAATCTACACTTTATTTCCTTTGTTTGAAAAATACCTTTTTCTGTACATTTGCCTATGATTTTTAATTTTAGCTGCAAATTCTAAATTAAAAAATTTAATTTTTAAATTTAATTTTTATTTGGAATGTGTCTAATTATTGATCTGTAGAGCTCATAAAAGAAGTAATGATTTTGAACACCTTTAAATAGGAGTCTGTGCAAGAAACATCCTTCTCGGGCTTCCCTGGTGGCACAGTGGTTAAGAATCCGCCTGCCAATGCGCAGGGGACACGGGTTCGAGCCCTGGTCCGGGAAGATCCCACATGCCGCAGAGCAACTAAGCCTGTGCGCCACAACTACTGAGCCTGTGCTCTAGAGCCCACGAGCCACAACTACTGAAACCCGCGTGCCTAGAGCCCGTGCTCTGCAACAAGAGAAGCCACTGCAATGAGACACCTGCGCACGAAGAGTAGCCCCCGCTCGCCGCAGCTAGAGAAAGCCCGCGCGCAGCAACGAAGACCCAACGCAGCCAAAATTTAAAAAAAGAAAAGAAACATCCTTCTCTTACCTAGGAGGAAGTCATCTCCTGGGGTTTGCGTACAGTATTTTGATACTCTGCAGCACATCAAAATCTGTTAAGTACCTAATATCTGTTTGTCACTTTGCTTATTACCTCTTCTCTGTTTGCATGTTCTTCACTATGGCTGGAGCTATTCAGAATAATGTGGAGGCTGTATACATGTTTGGGAAGTAAGGCAGAAATAAGGTTGGGGCACTCTTCCATTCAATACTTTGCATTTAGCCTACAGAATGAGGAAAGAAAGGCAGTGAACCCGTAAGACAGAGTGGATTACTGCAGCCAAATCTTTGGGCCTCAAGGGAGAGAAGTGGATGAAAAAGAAGTTTTGAAAGATTGCTCTAAGGAATAAATCAAAGTGTGCTTCTGGGACAAGCAGCAACTTGTTAGAATTACAAATTTTCAGGCCCCCTCCCAGCCCTACTGAATCAGAAACTTGGGGGTGGGGCCTAGAAATCTGTTTTAACAAGTCCTTCCATGATTCTGATGCCTGCTTTGTACTTTAATAAATTTTAACAGCTGTTTTTGCATTATACTTTTGTAAGTTTTTATAATCTCAGGCATTATATTTGGCTACTGTGATGGTCTTGCAAAAGACATTTTTTCCTGCCCCGTACTTTGCGATTTCACGTTGGTCAAGTTCCACCTTAAAGAGATCATGGGCTTGCAGTTACTATAAAGCAGGGCTATATGTGTATTTTTCTGGGTAGAAGATTCTTTGCTTTTGTTAAAGTAAGATGGTTCTGTAGCCTAGAATGATTAAGAACCACTGTATAAGTTAATGGGATGTATCTTAAGAAAATATCTCATTTTATAGTTATATAAGCATAACTAGAATATTTCTTAAGTTCTACATTTTCTATCCTGCCTCAGCATTTATTTACTTGAGTACCTGGGCTCTTATGTCTCCCCCTGACAATTATAGTACCTATTTACTAGACTTCCTCCTCTTATCTCTTTCTTTTCCAATTCATTTACCAGCTGCTGTTGTTATCTTTCTCTTTATAGATATTTGATAAGAACTAATTCTCCTAGAGTATTTCAATTCATATACATCCATCTCTTTCAAAGCAACCACCGTAGAAACCAGAAGTCTTTCTCTTTTCTTACCATCTAGACTGTCTCACCTCTACCTCTTCAATCTCTTCTTGATGATTCCTTAGTCATGGGTCATTCCAGAGCACCATTGGTACTATATAGTTCAGTTATATATAGATTAAATATTAGGCTTTTGTTGTAGGAACTTAAATACCACAACAGTTTCTGTAGAAAGATGTGTTTCAAATGGCAAATAAATGCTCTTAAATGCAACTGGCTTAACTGGGAATGAATAGTCTATGGTTATGAGTTCTGTCTATAAAGAGCCAAAAAACTTCTGAATTATTTTATGGCCATGAAACATTCAACCCAGGACCTTCTGCCTCTTTCTGGGAATTACCACAACCCCTGCTTCAACTGGTACATATTTTAGCCCCTTCCTCTGAATTATATCTGCTTTTCTTAGTCATACCAAATAATAATCATTAAAAAATACCATTTCCCATTCCTGTTCCATTAATTTTTAATTTACCTTACAAAGAGTTTCGTATTAAATACTGTTATAGGCTGGAAGAGGGGCAGAGGCGTGGGAGTGTGCATCAGGACCTGCATGTGTACTCCTTCGGTTCCAGCCCGACTGTACCGCCGGCCCTGCTCTTTCCTCCCCCTCCTTTCCTGGGCATTTTTAGCATCACAGCATGGCATTGCATTTATGTAATTCTTTTTTTTTTTTGAGAGTTTAGCACGCTTCACATATTGTTTCATATTGTAAAAGGTCTCTGAGTTCGGGTGGGTACAGAACCTATTTATTCCCATTTCACAAATGAATTAAATAAAATTGTACCTTTACTATAACATTAACTCCATCTGCCTTATATTGTGATTATAGATAGGATGACCATATAATTCATCATCCAAACTGGAATACTTTTGAGAGTGAAAGAGGGTGCTGTTAGTAATTATACCAGGACAGCAGGTATAAGTGAGGAGTAATCCTGGCAAATGGGGCTGTATAAATTACCTTGCTATGTGTCTTATCACAGTCTGCTTTCTGTTGTACTGCTTATCTTTATCTTTGTTTTGCTCCTTTACTAAGTTGTTATTAAATTGATCTAAGTTTATGCCAAGGTTTGTTCTGTTAGTAAAGCTTGGTTGGATCTATTTCAGTTTAGTTTATCGTCTTATTAGTCTTTTTGCATGGTATAGTTTGTTTTCTAGTAACATGACAGAGATTCGGGCATTTTTCTATTCCTTTTACTTAGAGTTAAGTGATATTTTTCCTGTCTCCCTTTTCTTTAGAAATACTATAACTTAACAATATTTTCTTTATTAACTTAAAATAATACTCATTGACCCTTTCATTGATTTTTACAATTTCCTTTTTTTTAGTAGTAAGTTTTCTGGCTTTCCCTAATTTTCATATCTGAAGAATGTAGTCTGACTTTTCCTATGGACCTATTCAGTGGTCAGCCTGCTGGCAGAAGGGAGCAGAAGAAAGAAGTGGATTGGTTGTGTCAAGGTAACCTTCTTTCAGGGGACAGTTGTGGGTCTGTTGGGCAGCTTACCTCAGTAGTGCTGACCAAGTGATTTCTGATTGACTGGTTTAAGGTTCCGTTCTTGGGAGAGGCCAAAACTGTAATTAAATTAAGTATTGTCTTGGTTTGGTGATGTGGGGCTTACCGTTAGTGACTCCATTATGGGCCTGTTTTTAACAGTTCCCCCCTTTTGATCATGACTCTCAGCCTGAGAGGTATGATCAAAATTTAAGGCATTAGTGCCACTGCCAGCTACTGCTCTGAAGTTCTTGCAGTTTTTACTGATCCTCTGTGGTATTCACAGGTCATGACTTCAGGTTCACATTTTTTAAGTTGGTCATTCTCTTCATTCCTTTCTGATATTCCAGTCATAGGGAGATCATTTGTTTGATGGTTAGGGGCTGCAAACATGCACTTAAAGCTTTTGAGAGAATACAGCATACCAGGGAGACTATTGAATTGTGGTTATTATAAGCAGGAAAATTCTTAATATCTGGAGTGCATTTTGGAGCCATGGTCCCCAAGACCAAAACCACTCAAATTCAAGTAAGTCAAAGAAAGACCCTGTTGAAGGAGTCACTTTCTTAAGCCAAGTGGCTTGTTCAGTGATCTTACATAACTGAGTTTCAGCTTCCTCAGAAGTGTTAATCCAGGTGCAGCAGGTGGTGTTGGCCACAGCACAGGCACCTTCTTGCTCAGCTAAAAGATAATCAAAGGCTATCCCATTACCAAGAACAACTTTGGCCAGAGAGTTGAGGATTTTTGTTGGACAGCTATTGCTTTTGCAGCGGATTCTGTAATATCTTCAAGAATTAAGGAGAGGTTCCTGATCATAACCTCATTTGTACTCACTCCTAACCAGAGAAGTAGAGACCTGCCAAAGGAAGCAAATCCTGAATCATGAATGCCTCCTGTTAGGTCCCTTCTAACTTGTTGATATAAATTCAGGGGAGTTGACCAGTGAGGTGTCTCACTTTGTGGACAGTTAGGAATGCAGTTAGATCACCCAAGAGGCATTGCTCAGTTATGTGCCAGCCATCTAGGCATAAATAGGTCCAAGGAGAATGATAACCACCATAGACAAAGATAAATCCTGTCAGGGCACAAACTACTCTTGCCAAGCTGGTACTCTTAATGGGTTCCTTCACAGGGATGGTTGGATTTGCCTCTTCCAAGCCATGGGTCAGTTAGGTTTTCAGTGCATTTGGGAAGTAAATCTCCTAGCCTGAAATTTAAAAAAAAAAAAAAAAAAAAAAGTTCTAAATTCCTTGCAAAGATGGGTGCTGCTGGTGAGATCTTTTCGTAATTGGGGGCAGATCCAATTTAGATATAATCATAAGAATGTGGGGTACAAATGTACCATGATTTATGTAGGCATTTGTGTCTAATTGGGAAAGTACAGTTATATTTGGAGAAAGGTTAAAACAAGGCAATGGATATTCTGTCTCTAAAAGTCGGGACTCTGTAAGTGACTTCCAACGGGGTTTGATTGTAGTTCATTTGTTCGTTTGTTCTTCCCTCCCTCCCTCCCTCCCTTCCTTCCTTCTTTATAGTTTATGGTGACATTGGGAATAGAAGAAAAATTGGTCACAGGGAGGACCAGGGGGTCTCTAGCATATGGATAAATTGGAGTATTTGATAAGAAATCTAGCAGTTTGAAAGGTTACCTCTCTTAGCAGTGGCTTGGGAGATACAGATGAGGCATTATCTTCCCAGGCCAATACCAGAGTAAAGGAAAGAAAGAGAAGAAGAAAGCATTTCATGTTTAGCCTAAAGCATGAAGTCTTGACCCAGCATCTTGGGTGGAAGCAGTCTACTTCGATGTTGGCTACTTCTCTTCCTAGTCAGTTTGATTTGGACGTTTCTAGTGTTTGTACAGGACCAGATGTCAGGTGGAGCCTTCTTCAGCTGTGAAATGTGTACCCAAGTTTTAATGCCTTCTAGTTTCATAGTAGTGTCAGTGGTCAGAAGCACTTGGTAAGATCCATTCCAATGGGGCTCAAGGGTTGATGACATTTCCAGAATACCGATCACCAGACTTCAGACTGTGACCACCAGGATCCTTTGAATTGGGATCTGGGAAAGCTTTTTTAACCTGTTGATAATAGGCTTTAGCATAAGACATTAAAGACTTACAGTAGGTAGTCATATTAGCATGTGATAACAAGGGATCAAAAAGTTGTATACCAGTAGCTCATGTGAAGTGAGTTTGTTTCCTAAAAGGAGTACTGCCAACAGTCAGCAAGACCAAGAGGCGGTACCTTAGGCCAAGGGAGGCCAGTAGTTTCAGCAAGTTTTGCAATGTTTTTGTTAAGGCTTGTATGATTTGCCCAGTGAAGGGGGTTCCCTAATTACTGGAGGTTGTGGAAGGTATACCCAAATGGGAGACACGTTTTTCTAACAGTTTCTTTGTCACTGTGAGGGCATTAGCCGTGTGGCAAAGGAAGACTTCAACCCAGCCAGAAAACATACATAAAATAACAAGAACACATTGATAACTCATTCGAGGTGCAATTGAATGAAGTCCAGTTGCAGGTGCTCTAAGGGTCCAGAGGAATGAGGTTTGAAGCCTCTGGAGACAAAAATAGTTTTCCCAGGATGCAGACCTGACAGGTCAGACCTTTGTGGTAAACTGTTTTCATAGTTTTACAGAATTGTCCTCACTCACATTTTTTTTTTTTTTTTTGTGGTATGCGGGCCTCCCTCTGTTGTGGCCTCTCCCGTTGCGGAGCACAGGCTCCGGACGCGCAGGCCCAGCGGCCATGGCTCACGGGCCCAGCCGCTCCGCGGAACGTGGGATCTTCCCAGACCGGGGTGCGAACCCGGTTCCCCTGTATCGGCAGGCGGACGCACAACCACTGCGCCACCAGGGAAGCCCCTTCACTCACATTTATTCATAGTTTGAGTCATCTTAATTGCACCGTGGTGGGTAAAGGAATGTAAAAACTGAAAGATGGGGTTTGCCAGGGAGCCGGAAGAACCAAGTGGCCATCTTGGGTTTCCATAGCCCCAACTAGTCATTTAATTTGCACCCATTATTTGCCCATTGTGGTTTCTCTGATTCAGGAGCAGATTGTTGCCATGTTGCAACGACATCAGGATGGCAAAAGTATGGCAGCAAGGGGTCAGCTTTTGCAGGAGCAGAATGGACTTTATCCACATGTGCTGCAGTCTATAGATTACGTTGCTGCTGTCTGTGCAGGAATGTCAGCCAGGGCATTTCCCTGATAGCCAGGTTCAGTCCTTTTGGTATGAGCCTCAGTTCTGATACAGTTTCGGAAAGTAAGAGAATGGTAGTAAGAAGGTCATTTACGTGTTGTCCTTTTTTGGCTGAGTTGGGTCTTCGCTGCTGCGCGCAGGCTTTCTCTAGTTGCCGTGAGTGGGGGGTTACCCTTCGTTGTGGTGCGCGGGCTTCTCATTGGCGGTCGGTGGCTTCTCTTGTTGCTGAGCACGGGCTCCAGGCTCACGGGCTTCAGTAGTTGTGGCTCAGGGGCTTAGTTGCTCTACGGCAGGTGGGATCTTCCCGGAGCAGGGCTCGAACCCATGTCCCCTGCATTGGCAGGCGGATTCGTAACCACTGTGCCACCAGGGAAGTCCATGTGTTGTCCTTTTTTGATTGGAGTCTCAGTGGATGTAAGAAAGCCCCTTTATTTCCATGACATCCCCAAATCATAGATGACCCCAAAGGCCCATCAGCTGTCAGTATAAATATTAACAATTTGTCCTTCTGATAATTGGCATTCTCTGGTAAGGGCATGGAGCTCTGCTTGTTGGGCTGATTTAGCTTGTGGGAGGTTTCCCCTCTCAAGTAGCTCATGTCGAGTAGTAACAGCAGAGCAAGCTGGGAAATTCCCCTTTTCAATTTTACAGTATGACCTATCAACGAACAAAATTAGATGAGGATTAGTCAAAGGGGCAGCTCATAAATTGGTGTCACGAGATGGGATGTTATTATCTCACAGTCATGGGATTCACTCTGATCAGGCAGGATAGTAATGAAGCAGAATTAAGAACATTGCAACGTTTAAGAAACACATTAGGTGATGAAAGCAGAAGGCTGTCATAAGAGGTTAGACTGCAGAGAAATGCTTAGTCAATTCAGAATTAAGAAGACTTTGGACAGCGTGTGGAGTTTGTAAGGAAATATCATTTCCTAGGCTTCTGAGGCTTCTGCTAACTTTGCAGCTGCAGCTGTAGCCTGTAGCCTTAAGGCAGTTGGGTTAGGCACAAACAGCTGAATCGAGTTCTATGCTATAATAGGCAATAGGCCTGTGTTTATTGCTGTGGTCTCCCATGAGCATTCCCAGGGCTTGGTTATCTTGTTCATGCACAAATAAGGTGAAAGGCTTTGAATAGTTTGATAGCCGTAGGGCAGGTAGCTCTTGCAGCCCTTGTTTAAGTCTTAGGAAGGCCTGCTCTTGTTATCTTCCCAAAGAAGGGGTTCAAGGGCTGAATTTTTAGTAAGTTCATAGAGTGGGGAAGCTGATAGAGAAGAATTAGGAACCCATAGTCTACAATAGCCAGGCAGACCTTGGAATCCACGAAGCTGTTGCTTAGCTGTGGGCCTAGGAAATTCTTGGATTAATTTAATTCTTTTTGGAGATAGCTAGATTCCTTTAGTGCTTAGATTATGACCTAGGTGATGAACAGTGTCTAAAGATAATTGTAATATTTCCTCAGAGACTTTGTTTTCAGCTAACTGTTGCAGCAAATTAATGGAATCCTTTATGGATGCCTCTTTGGTGACTGAACATAAAAAAAGGTCATCTGCATACTGTAGAAGGATTGATTTCCTGGTGAACTGGAGGGTACTTAAATTTTGGTGGAGCACTTGGGAGAAATGAGAAGGGACCTTAGTGAATCCTTGAGGTATGACTGTCCAGGTATATTGTTGATTGTTCCAAGTGAAGGCAAATAGTTATTGACTGTTAGAGTGGAGTCTACAGGGGTGCTGAAGAAGGGTGAATGTAGGTCCGCAACAGTCAACCATTTTGAGTCAGGTGGAACTTGTGACAAAAAGGTGTTTGAGTTTGGAACAACTGGGAAATGGGGAATAGCTTTCTTATTAATAGCTATCAAGTCGTGGGCTTATAACCATCCCTGCCTGTGAGTTTTACAGACTGGCGAGATCTGTGTGTTACAGGGGCTGGTTCAGGGAATGATTAGCCCTGGAGTGATTGGGTCTTCTATTATTGGTGTGAGGCCTTGTATGGCGTTGGGCTTTAATGGATATTGCGGCAATTTGGAAAGAAGTTTAGATATGTGTGTATCTGAATTTTTATAGGTTCTACACTTTTATTCTTCTAGTGTCAATATTAGAGGTAGCCCACAGATTTTTTTGTTAACTTTGATTAACTTAGGGCTTTTTTGCTGGAATTCTTTCTCTTCTGTATCAGGGACAGGTAGTAAGGAACGTAAAAGATCAGGTTCAGATTGGTCAGGAAATTCTAAGGTGAGGTCTCCATTGGAGGCAAAACGTATTAGCCCTTTCAATTTAGAAAGGGAGTTTTTACTGAATAGATTAATTGGAGCTGTATCACATAGCAAAAAAGGAATGTTTTTCAGGGAAAGGTCCCAGAGGCATCTGTACTGATTGAGATAGTAACTCTCTTTGGGTTTTATTAGATACACCCACTGTAGAAACTTCTTTTTCACTCTGAGTTATTTGTTGTTCTATGAGACTAGGGTTTAAAGTAGAGAGTGTAGCTCCAGTATCTACCAGAATTTGACAAGGTTTTCCATCTATTTTAATTTTAGTTTTTCCTCAGCTGTCTACAGGAATTACTGGTAGCAGTTTATTGGAGAATTCCAGAGTCTTGTCAGTTCTAGGAGGGGTCCATATGGGGGCCTTCCTTCTGGAGTACGCATGGGGGCATTGAAGCTGGTGATGAAGAATTTGCATAAAACCTTTGAGGACAGTCTTTTTTCTGGTGTACCAGTTGGTTACAAATGAAACACTGATTCCTGCGCCTGCATTTTGATGATGAACCCCTAGGAGGGTACAGTGGGGGGAGGCCCAGGTATCGTTTCTGGTTTCTGGCCTTGGAACTCTTGTAGCTGTAAGGCTCATAGCTTGGCAGACTTTTGTTTACAGTCTTATACCAAAGTTCTTTTCAGGTGCTCAGCTGTGGTCATGAGTTCAGTCATATCAGACCTGTGGCTTCCCATCCTATTTTCTGCCTTTTTATTAATCCACTAATCTCAGGAGATAATCCATTTACAAATAGGACAGCTAGAGCAGGTTAGGTGACATCATTTTTTGTATGGAACCTAGAATGCTGTAAGAAGAGAGGTTCCAGATGGGCTTTAACTCTGCCACAGATTCATCTTTCTTTTGTAGATGACCAATCAGTGCAGGCAGGGAAGACTAGGAATAACTTTGAAAAGATCGGTTGCTATTTTGTGAGCTTTTCCTGTTCCCTAAGGGAGAAGACCAAGTTGAAGAATGAGGATCTCAAATGTCACGCTCGGGGTTATGCCATTCTCCTTCTTGCGTGCAGTTTTGGACATCACCAAGTCCTATCAGCATGTGCACAAGCTGCCAAAGATCTGGCAGCACAAGGTCATAGACCCCATAAGAACTCTAAATTCTTCAGAAAACTTTTGGGGATTCCCCCCTGGGTTTGGAAAATTCTTTAGCAATGGCCCTTAATATGGTCTTTGACCGAGGAGTGAAAGATACCTGAAGAGGATTGCCTGCAGTCTCGGGTGGTCTTATTTTAAATGGTAACCGTTTAATAGTCTCCTCAGAGTGGAAAGGCAATTCAGATAGAGAATTAGAATGTGAGTACTCAGGAAAAGGAGACCAGAGGGCAGCAGTAGGAGTCATGTCAGTCTTATTGCCTTTTGTTTTAGGTACCTCTTGTCTATTTAATTTTTCATTAGCCTTTTGCAACAAATCTTTCAGTGAAGCTGTTTTGGGATCTTTAAGCCTTTTGAAGCCTTTTGCATACCAATTAAAATAGGTATCCTGTCTCTGTTGTTTGATTTGGGAACCCTTGCTTTCAAGTGTACTTCTTACATGAATGATCTTGTCTAATTGGAATGTTCCCCATAATGGCCGCTGTAATTCTGGGTTGTCTGCAGCTTCTGGGACCACAGTTCTTAGAAATAAAATGATCAGGTGTGCTGGAAGGTGGCACACTCAACTCTTTGGAACTTAAGGATTCCATTTCTCTAGCTAAGCTTTGGGTCTCATGGAGTCAAATTAATACCTAGGAGGGAGGCGCTATTGGGTTGGGGGTTGTGTGGTATTTTAGATACACCTCCTTGCATGGAAATTTGCTTGAGGTTGGCTAGTGACCCAATCTAACCTGTTCTGTGACCAACTTAAAATTTTAACACGGGAGTCTAGACTTAAGTGGTGAGTGCTTGAACAGCTTTTACATGCTCCACTCATGACCACCAATTTTGTGGCTTTGGCTTCTGAGATTACCATTAACATCAGTCTTTACCTCGTGTTCACATTAACAGAGACCAACAGTAACCTGGCCAAGAGAAGGCCTTGTGGGCACCACCAGCAATTCCCATTGTGGAACTGGGGAAAGGACTGAAACAGCAGACCCCAACAAATGGGGACTGTGGACTGGGATTCCAGTCAAATGGGGAACTATAGACTGAACCACCTGCAGTTCCCAATGTTGAATCTGAGGACTGAACCAAGGGCTAGGGGTTTAGGTTCCAAGTGGAACCGTCTGCTAGCTCAAGCTGACCTTCCCTGAACTGGAAAGCCAATTAGATCAGGAGTTTGATGCAAAGAGAGCAGAGCTTAGAACTGAGAGGAGCTTACCCACAGCTCTCGGAAACAGCAAGAAAGAGAACTCATAGGGTTCACAGGTACTAGTGCCTGTGTTTCTCGTTGTACCCAAAGCCATCAGAAGTTTCCTTTGGATCCCACTGCTGCCACCAATACTGTTAAAAAACAAAATTCAGGAAATTACCTGGGGGTCCAGGGGTTAGGACTGGGTGCTTTCACTCAGGGGCCTGGGTTCGATCCTTGGTCAGGGAACAAAGATCCTGCAAGCTGCTCAGTGTGGCCAAAAAACACAAAACAAAACAAAAACAAAATTCAACTGAGTAAATTTAAAAGATCTTACTGGCTTTATTCAACGATTCATGACTCGGGCAGCATCCCATCTAGCAGATAGAAAGGAGCCCCGAGGAGCTGTACAAAATGAAAGGCTTTCCTAGACAGAAGGGAGTGGAACAAGGAAGTTATACTAGCAACAAGCAGATTGGTTGTGCTGTGGCAAGGTCACCTTCCTTTAGGGGATGGCTGGAATCTATCAGGCAGATTATCTCACTAGTGCTGACCAGGTAATTCCTGATTTACTGGCTTAAGATTCCATTTCTGGGAGACGCCAGAACTGTAATTAAATATTAAGTCTTGGTTTGGCGATGTGGAGCTTAGCAGAAGTGACTCCATTTGGGGCCTGTTGTCTTATTTTTATCACAGTTCAGGTTTTCCTACTCCTGCACTGGTTCCCTCAGCGGTTTCTGCTCCTAAGTCTCTCTTCCAGTAAAGGTAAGCTGAGACTCCCAGTATTCGCTTGTCAGCTATCCAGGCTTAGGCGCAGCGGTTTGTTGTGTCTTCCGCACTCTTATAGATCTAAGAAGAGTATTTATTTTTTAGTCTGTTCAGCTTTTTATAGTGCTTTTTTGTTAGGATCGAGTGGCAACTTCCAAACTCCTTACATGTATAACTGGAAACCAGAAGTCTCTTCCATAAAATTTTTGTCTTTGGGCCTCTTTCCTTTCTTTCACTTTCTAGGAAGCTTTATTCAGGCACATAGCTTTAATTATCTGTGTATGTTCAGTTCTGACTTTTGTCCTGAATTCCATTCTCACATTTTGTCTGTTAGGATCTCCAACTCAATGTCCTAAATTCTAACAAAATACATTGCTTTCTCTCCTGGTTTCCTTTCTACATAGTCTCATGCTGAACCAATTATTGCCTTCCCTTAAAAAACTGTTTCCTGTTTCCCTTTAAATTTGTTATTTCTTGATGATATCACTCTTTTACCTGCAACTCAGGCTTAATGCTCCAGACTCATCTTTGTCCCTGAGTAGTTGTTCTCTACTTATTATTTGGTTTCTAATTTGTCTCACCATTGCTAGTCTTTTCCTCCTTTAAAATCCATTTTGACCATTATTACTTGATTAAAATATTTTAGAACATGCTATTTTGTTATTTTCTCCTCCTACTCAAAAACTTGTATTGGATATTCATAGTCCAGTGGTCTCAAACTTCAGTGTGCATCAGAATCACCTGGAGGACTTGTTAAAACACAGATGGCCAAGCCCATCTTCAGAGTTTCTGATTCAGTAGGTCTGGGATGAGACCCAAGAATTTGCCTTTCTAACATGTTCCTAGGTGACGCTGACATTGCTGGCCCAGTGACCACACTTTAAGAATCACTACCAAAGTCTACCAAATATAGTCTAGACTTCTTAATTTGTTATTCAAGGTCTTTTGCAATCTGTTTATAATCTACCCTTTTAGCCATTATCAATTGCTATGCAGCTTCTTTACACACTCTTTACTCTTGCTAAAGTGAACTGTTGACAGACAGGTCTCTGTACATATCCTGTATTCTCATGCCTACAGAGGCACTTCATTTATGATTTCTCAGTCTCTTCCTGTTCCATTTTGCATGTCAAATTATATCCATTTTTAAGGTTAATTTTAAGATTTAGCTAAAATAGGACTTCAGGGCTTCCCTGGTGGCACAGTGGTTGAGAATCTGCCTGCCAATGCAGGGGACATGGGTTTGAGCCCTGGTCTGGGAAGATCCCACATGCTGCGGAACAACTAAGCCTGTGCACCACAACTACTGAGCCTGTACTCTAGAGCCCACGAGCCACAACTACTGAAGGCGGCGCACCTAGAGCCCGTGCTCCGCAACAAGAGAAGCCACCGCAGTGAGAAGCTCGTGCACCACAATGAAGAGTAGCCCCCGCTCGGCACAACTAGAGAAAAGCCCGTGCGCAGCAACAAAGACCCAACGCAGCCAAAAAATAAGTAATTAAATTAAAAATAAATAAAAATAAAATAAAATAGGGTTTCGTCCATGTAAGTCTTTCCTGTTTTTTTTGGTATTTTTTTCTATCCTTTTAAGCCGGAGTAATCCCTTACATTGCACTGTGTTTTTCCCTTCTGGTATTTGTTGGCTTATAGTTTAGCTTGACCCTTATTTCATTTTATTTCCTTCTTTCAGTCAACTCTTTGTGTTTTCCCTATCCCACATTAGCATATGTGTGTTGATTGAAGGAAATTAAGCTCTTTCTGTAGGCTATAACAAGGAGGCCTAACAAGCCAATATTCCTTGAGTACCAGTATAGGATTGTCTTATTCAAAGAAATGGATTACAGTTACTACCCTGAGTCTCACTGATGGAAGTATTTTAAGCTCCTCTTCTATTCTCTTTTCTACAATTAAAAATCAACAAATGATAGAAAAAGACATTTAAAAATTACAGTATATGGCAAATTAATGGGATCTCTTAAAGGTTGGCTTTCTTAGTGATCCTGGGATATGAGCAGCAGTACGTTTAAAGTAAGTATATTTTTAGTGAGTAAAATTGTGCCTGTAAAAGACAATGAGTTTTCTAACATTCTTGTTGGTTTAAATATTTGAGGTATGTTTTACATTCATTTCAATGCAGAGATTTTAGCTATCAGTTTGATGGATTTTGACAAATGTATACACCCATGTATTTACCACCCCATTTGAGATACAGAACATTTTGCTTCTCAGATTTTGAAACTCTCACTTTCTTTTGTAGAAGACAATGAAGAGAAATCTTTGTGCTGCTTTAAATCTACTAAGTGTAATTGGTCAGTAATTTTCCTTTAACTCCCCATTGCTAGTTTATTTCCCATACTTTGTGGTATGTTTAAAATCTTATTCCAGTGATTGAATAACTAAACAAAGATATTAGGATTGGGGTAGGGAAGTTTTTTCCTCTCTCATTGTCAGAGCCACATAACATCTGGGGGCTCATCCACCAGTATTTGTGTCCATAAGCTCTATATTTTTCCTATTACTGTGGGTTGACTGTGCTCTTTGCAGAAATTGAATTCCTCCACCTGTGCACTCAATCTCATCTCCTCTTGGCCACTCTTTAGCAATTTTCCTCTCTTCTTCAACAACCATATTTTCCACTTTTCTACTGGATTTTTCTCATCTGACTCAAACCTGCAGTTACTTTCCCACCTTATAAACACAAGAGAATAAAAACTTCTCTTGATTCTACTTTTCCCTTTGGTTATTGCCCAATTCCTTTCTCCTTCCTTTACAACAAGATCCCACAAAAGGACTTGTGTATTATTTCTCTCATCTTGTTCTTTCTTCAACTCACTTAAGCTTTTGCCTCTTACTCACCAGAGATGTTCATGTTGCTATGCAGTGGTCAGTTATCAAGCTTTATATCACTTATCAGTATCATGATAAAATTAAACATGCTTTATTTTTAAACATGATGTTTTTCAGTTGCTTCCAGGAAACCACACTTTCTTTCTTTCTTTTTTTTCTCCCTACGCTTTGTTTATTTCCTTCTGTATTAGGTGCTTCTTTTCACTTTCTTTGCTGATTTCCTCTTCAGCTCCCTGCCCTCCTAATGTTGAAGTGCTCCTGAACTTAGTCTTTACACCTTTTGCCTATTTATACTTAACCACCTTAGTGATCTCATCTAATCTCAAGGCTTTCAAATATCTTCTTCTGATTGGAGTCCTGAGCTCTGGTTTTATATATACAACTGCATCAGCATCTTTATTTGGATGTTGAATAGTAAACTTAGATTTAAGTTGTTCAAAATTTAGCCCTAATTTTCTGCTTGACTCAAATCACCTCTCAGTTATCTTCATTTCTAGCAATGAAATTACTGTTTAAACAGTATATATAACAAACCTTGAGTGCCCCCCCCAAATTTGCATCATCTCTAATGTTTTGTGATTTTACCCACTGTTGCTAATCATATCTGAGATCCATTAATCTATTAGAGCTGCAAAATGCCAATATTTTAATGCCATTCTTCTTTCTTACTAGTTGGAATACTTCTTTAGTGAAAAATTTCAGTATATCTGTTATTGGGTTTCCTGTTTCTATGGTAAAGGCAGGATAAATCCTTGATTCTTTTCCTTTATTTATAGGTTTTCAAAATAACTAGTTGGTTTCCAAGGATTCAACAAAGGAGATAGAAGAATGTGTGTGTGTGTGTGTGTGTGTGTGTGTGTGTTTGTGTGTGTGTGTGTGTGTGTGTGTGTGTGTAGTATCATGAACTTATGGATCTAAATGAATTTCAGGCTATTATTGTTGTTGTTGTTTTTAATCTATTTTATTGTTTAAATTGTCCCGTATTTGTCCAGTGGAAGCTTATTTAAGCTTTCATTGGATCCTTTTGACCCAACTTGAGTAGTCTTTGATAGGTTTCTTGCTTTCTACTTTAATAAGATGTACCAGGCTCTCTTTATACATAGCTGGTCCCAGAGTTCCATTTTCTTTAGCCATTTCTTTTAGAAGACTTGATTGCTTTTATTGGAAAACAGTATCTGACAGACCATAATCAAGATGCTAGCAGTGCTGAGTTAGTCATTGTTTCTATGTCTTTTCAGTGGACAGAGCCAAGAAACATTTTATTGTTACTGTTTTTTTTTTCCTAAAGGTGATGCTCACTATGAATTCAGCTTGATACTTAAGATTCAAATTTAGTACTACAGGGTTTTTATTTAACTTTATTGATCTTACCCCTACAGTCACATTGAAACTCTTGGTGGTTAACAATACCAGCATAATTACTCATTAGAATTATCCCACAGTATGTACCCAACAGTCTCAGGATAACAATTCTAATATTAAGTCCAAGGTATGGTCACTAAAAATAGTTGAAGCCTTTTTTTCTTTTGGTTCTTGTTTTTGTTCACAGGGTATATCCTACTAGGGATATATGATTAAAATCATTGGAAGATGGTTCCTAATTATGTTGTTATACTACTAACTGGATATACAGTTAGGTTCATTTGTTTTATTTTACTTGTGATTCTTAGGAATTACATTTAAAAATTCATTTTTTCAATAATTATAAAAGACATTTATATGATTTCACAATTCTATCTGTAAAAAAAAGTATATGCAAAAAGTATAACTTCTGTCTCTGTGTCATAGATCATATTTCTTCCATTTCCTTTAAAGGAAACCTCCCCCCCACCGCCGAATTTATGGTTTACCTGTCCTTTAATTTTTTAAAAATAATAAGCAAATATTTACATATTTTATTATCTTCTTAAAAAATCAACCTTGTTTCAAGTAACAATGTACTTTTAATTTTACTTATTAATTTCTGGGTTCCCCATGCGAGGAAGTATATTCTTTGAGGGTAGGGATTTTTGTTTGTTTGTTTGTTTTAAATAAGTAAATTTGTTTATTTATTTTTGGCTGCGTTGGGTCTCCGTTGCTATGTGCGGGCTTTCTCTAGTTTTGGCGAGTGGGGGCTATCTTTGTTGCAGTGCGTTGGCTTCTCATTGCGGTGGCTTCTCTTGTTGCCGAGCACAGGCTCTAGGTGTGGGCTTCAGTAGTTGTGGCATGTGGGCTCAGTAGTTGTGGTGCACGGGTTTAGCTGCTCCGCAGCATGTGGGATCTTCCCGGACCAGGGCTCGAACTCATGTCCCCTGCATTGGCAGGTGGATTCTTAACCACTGTGCCACCAGGGAAGTCCCTTGTTTGTTTCATACTGTATATTCTCACAGCTCAGAACAAAGTCCAGTTCATAATAGATACTCATTAAATATTTATATGAATAATTGATGCATTGTGCTTTCATGGTGTTTTATCTTAATGCAAATTAAAATTTCTGTGTTTATTAAAATATAATGCATTAGGATTCTTCAGTATATGCAAATCAATCAACGTGATACACCATATTAACAAATTGAAGGATAAAAACCACATGATAATCTCAATAGATGCAGAAAAAGCTTTCAACAAAATTTAACACTCATTTTTGATAAAAACTCTCCAGAAAGTAGGCATAGAAGTAACTTATTACCTCAGCATAATATATTAAGGCCATATATGACAAACCCACAGCCAACATCGTTCTCAGTGGTGAAAAACTGAAACCATTTCTTCTAAGATCAGGAACAAGACAAGGATGTCCACTCTCACCACTATTATTCAACATAGTTTTGGAAGTGTAGCCATGGCAATCAGAGAAGAAAAAGAAATAAAGGAATCCAAATTGGAAAAGGAGAAGTAAAACTGTCACTGTTTGCAGATGACATGATACTATACATAGAGAATCCTAACGATGCTACCAGTAAACTACTAGAGCCAATCAGTGAATTTGGTAAAGTAGCAGGATAAAAAATTAATGCACAGAAATCTCTTGCATTCCTATGGACTAATGATGAAACATCTGAAAGAGAAATTAAGGAAACTGTCCCATTTACCATTTGCCATTGCAAAAAAAGAATAAAATACCTAGGAATAAATCTACCTGAGGAGACAAAAGACCTCTATGCAGAAAACTGTAAGACACTGATGAAAGAAATTAAAGATTATACAAACAGATGGAGAGATGTACCATGTTCTTGGAAGAATCAACATTGTGAAAATGACTGTACTACCCAAAGCAATCTACAGATTCAATGCAATCCCGGTCAAACTACCAATGGCACTCTTCACTGAACTAGAACAAAAAAGTTCACAATTTGTGTGGAAACACAAAAGACCGTGAATAGCCAAAGCAATCTTGAGAAAGAAAAATGGAGCTGGAGGAATCAGGCTCCCTGACCTCAGACTATACTACAAGGC
>NC_041220.1:90883423-90885985 GCF_002837175.3 Physeter macrocephalus | reverse complement strand
CCTAGAGAAATGGAAATAAAAGCAAAAATAAACAAATGGGGCCTAATGAAACTTAAAAGCTTTTGCACAGCAAAGGAAACCATAAACAAGATGAAAAGACAACCTTCAGAATGGGAGAAAATATTTGCAAACAAAGCAACCGACACAGGGTTAATCTCCAAAATACACAAGCAGGTCATTCAGCTCAATATCAAAAAAACAAACAACCCAATCCAAAAATAGGCAGAAGACCTAAATAGACATTTCTCCAAAGAAGATATACAGATTGCCAACAAGCTGGAGAGGGTGTGGAGAAAAGGGAACCCTCTTGCACTGTTGGTGGGAATGTAAATTGATACAGCCACTATGGAGAAGAGTATGGAGGTTCCTTAAAAAACTACAAATAGAACTACCATATGATCCAGCAATCCCACTACTGGGCATATACCCCGAGAAAACCATAATTCAAGAAGAATCATGTACCACACTGTCCATTGCACCACTATTTACAATAGCCAGGACATGGAAGCAACCTAAGTGTCCATTGACAGGTGAATGGATAAAGAAGATGTGGCACATATATACAAATGGAATATTAATCAGCCATAAAAAAACGAAATTGAATTATTTGTAGTGAGGTGGATGGACCTAGAGTCTGTCATACAGAGTGAAGTAAGTCAGAAAGAGAAAAACAAATACTGTATGCTAACACATAAATATGGAATCTAAGGAAAAAAATATATGGAATCTAAGGAAAAAATCTAAGGTTCTAACGAACCTATGGGCAGGACAGGAATAAAGACGCAGACGTAGAGAATGGACTTGAGGACACGGGGAGGGGGCAGGGTAATCTGGGACGAAGTGAGAGAGTAACATTTACATATATACACTACCAAATGTAAAATAGTTAGCTAGTGGGAAGCAGCTGCATCACACAGGGAGATCAGCTCCGTGCTTTGTGACCACCTAGAGGGGTGGGATAGGCAGGGTTGGGGGGAGATGTGAGAGGGAGGGAATATGGGGATATATGTATACATATAGCTGATTCACTTTGTTATACAGCAGAAACGAACACAACATTGTAGCAATTATACTCCAATAAAGATGTTAAAAAAATAGAATGTGCTACTTTATACTTCATTTAAGAGTGATAATATGCTGAAGAGCTCAAATCAGTATTCTAAAGTTTATTTTTACTGTTGTGTAATAATCTTTCCCAGTAACTAGTGAAAACAGTTTCTTAATGAAAGTAACAGCACAGTCTTTGTAAGTTAACAATCACTGAATGTGTTTTTCTCATTGATTACCCAAATAATATTTCCCCAAACTCTGTGTCTGTTAACTCTGTGCATATGTGTACATGTGCACTGGTTTGTGAATATGGCTCAGTATAGATTTTAAATCTAACAGTGTATGGAGAATGTTTAAATGAAAAAAAGCATGTACTGTGGGGGCAGAGGATATATGGGAACTCTACTTTTCTGCTAAATTTGCCTGTGAACCTAAAACTGTTCCAAAAAATAAAGTCTAAAAAAAAATCATGTACTATTTTAGTACTATTAGTACTACTAATACTATTTGAATTGGAATCCATGGCAGATTTACAAAGTTAGAGTGATATCATTTAGTTTTGTGCCAGGAGCCATGTATAAAATTGTTGTATTTGTCTGTGATGTCATTATTTTAAGTTGCACATGCAAAAATCATTTTTCTAATATTAGTATTAAAGTGAAACAAGTAAATGCATTTAATAGAGCGAGTATCCCATAAATAGAACGGTCTATGTGTATGATTAGGTTGAACAGTGTAAAAATACTGATATTTGACCATGTTTAATTATATAAAGGTAGTATTGTAGATCATTGGAGATTTTACAGTTATTTCAATAAATAATACTTGGATAACTAAGATTTGGAGAAAAATAAAATTAGATTCTAACCTTTCACCTTACATCAAAAATAAATTAGATTAAAAAATTTAATAAAAGTGAAACCATTCAGAAGTTAAAATATAGGTGAATACTTATTAAAAATTACTAGAACTTATGACTGAGAACCTGTCGGTTCCCTTAATTGGTCTGATTAAAACTTGGTTCCTCGGGGCTTCCCTGGTGGCGCAGTGGTTGAGAGTCTGCCTGCCAATGCAGAGGACACGGGTTTGAGCCCTGGTCTGGGAGGATCCCACATGCCGCGGAGCAACTGGGCCCGTGAGCCATAACTACTGAGCCTGCGCGTCTGGAGCCTGTGCTCCTCAGCAAGAGAGGCCACGACAGTGAGAGGCCCGCGCGCCGCGATGAAGAGTGGTCCCCGCTTGCCGCAACTAGAGAAAGCCCTTGCACAGAAATGAAGACCCAACACAGCCAAATATAAATAAATAAATTAATTAAAAAAAATAAAAACTTGGTTCTTAATATTGGCAAGGGAAAAAGAATATCAGATGGAAGGAACTGTTCAATTATAGCTCTGGCTTTTATCTCTAGATATTTTTTCTCTCCTTAGGAAGGTCTCTCACTGTTTACTGCTGTGATTGCCTGGCAGGCTTGTGTGTGTGTGTGTGTGTGTGTGTGTGTGTGTGTGTGCGCGC
>NC_041220.1:90862565-90883413 GCF_002837175.3 Physeter macrocephalus | reverse complement strand
TAAAAAAAATAAAAACTTGGTTCTTAATATTGGCAAGGGAAAAAGAATATCAGATGGAAGGAACTGTTCAATTATAGCTCTGGCTTTTATCTCTAGATATTTTTTCTCTCCTTAGGAAGGTCTCTCACTGTTTACTGCTGTGATTGCCTGGCAGGCTTGTGTGTGTGTGTGTGTGTGTGTGTGTGTGTGTGTGTGCGCGCGCGCGCACACTTCTGTGTTTTTGCACTTCTCTGCACTCTTCTTTTTCCTTTATCTAACTCTAATATGGAAGTATGCCTTTCCTTGAGTTCCCCCAAAGCTGAAACAAATTTTGGATGGCTTCATATCCTTTAGTTTTGATTAAAAGAGTATATAGACAATAATATGCAGTTGGATAATTAGTTTATAAAGTCAATTTACCAGTTTGATTTTGTGGTTCCTTATATTTCTAATTCCCTATTTGTCTCTTGACTTATTTCCCTGTGTCAAAAGTCATCTTTGCTTATTATTAGTCATTAAATGAGTGTAGACTTTGGGTAATGAGTGCCGGATGGGGACTGGCAAGCTACAGAAGTTTTGTTACTTGAGGATTGTATATTTTAGGACGATTTTGGCTGCAAGTTATATAATAATCTGAATTAAAGTAGCTTTAAAAGTAGGAGTTTAGCATTTGAAATTACCATAAATCTGTGACCAAAAGGTTTCAAGGTTAGTTCAGAAGCTCAGTGATGTGTAGGACTCTGTGTTAGCTTTTTTTCATTTTCTTGGCTTTCTGCTCATGCTACAAAGCTCCCAGTTTTGTATATCCTTGCATGATAACATCAAGAGTGAGGAGATTGGAGGGCTGTTGTTTTGCCTTTATCTCAGTCTCTTTCTTTGTTTTATCAGAGAGGAATCCAACACATATTCCCAGATGTAAATTAAGTATGTAATAGTTCATAAAAGAAATACAAATTGTTAGTAAACATATATAAGAATTTTAATCTCATTAAGACTCTGGGAATGCCTGATTTAATTCTGTGTTGTTCTTGGAAATTATCAGACAGTGCCTTGATGAATCTAGCTAACACCTTCCTGCATTAGGATAGGATTTAACAGATAGTATGAAAATGTACATCAGAAGCTCTGATTGATTTGTTATAATTTTGTTTTTTAATGTATTAGGCATATAACAGAGCTTTTAGTCAGCATGAAAAAATATACAAGGTAATCATACTCAGTGAACATAATTTTACTAAGTATCAGATTTATTAAATGTAAGCTTCTCTTTTTTTAAGGATAAATAGACCTTATTTTAAATTTTACCATGGTAGTACCATAATTTGTTTAATAATTCTCCTAATTATTGGCAGTTTGGGTGTTTTCAAATTTTTATTGTTGGTTAACAATATTGCAATGAAAGTTCTTGACCTTTTTTATAGTTTTGGGAGTGTTGCTGTAGGATAAATTCTGAAAAGTGGAAATTCTGAGGTAAAAGCAATGAGCATTTAACATTTTAATTGATTTGCTAAAATTATCCTCCAAAAATGTTGTTCTAGTTTGTACTCCCACAGATGTATGAATGTGCCATTTCCTACACATCCTGTACAGGCTTTGTGTTTTTTTCCACCAGCTTTATTGAGGTATAATTGACTTACAATAAATTGCATATATTTTTCCCAAGTAGTTACATTTCCAGCAATCTTTCTTCTGCTTATAGGGCTTTAAAAGCATTTCTAGGGGTGTAGGACTTCTTGTCTGAACAAACTCTTCTGGTGTTTGTATATACGAAAAAGTTTTTATTTTGCCTTCATTTTTGAAAGGTGCTTTTGCTAGGTAAGAATTGTAGGTTAACAAGTTGTTTTTTTCCCATACTTTAAATATGCTGCTGAAGTATTCCTTGGGTTGTATTGTATATGATGAAAAGTCTGCTGTCCTCCTTTTCTTTCCCCTGTACTTAATGTGCCTTTTTTTCCCTCTTTTAGTTGCTTTTAAGATACTCTGTTTATCCCTCATTTAAAGCTATTTGACTGTGATGTGGTTTGGTGTAGTTTGTGTCTCGTCTTGAGGTTTATTGATCTTATGAAATCTATAGGGTTCATAGTTTTAATAAAATTTGGAAAAACTATAGCCATCATTTCTTTCAATAAGTTTTTTGGTCACTCTTTCTTGGTTCCTCAGGGACTCCAATTACACCTGTGTTAGGCTGCTTGAAGTAGACGCATGGCTCATTATCCAATTTGGATAGTTTTTTTTTTTTTTTTAAATAGAGTTTTGTTTTTGTTTTTTAAATTTATTTTTGTCTGCGTTGGGTCTTCGTTGCTGCGTGCAGGCTTTCTCTCGTTGTGGCAAGCAGGGGCTATTCTTCATTACGGTGTGCGGGCTTCTCATCGTGGTGGCTTCTCTTGTTGCAGAGGACAGGCTCTAGGCATGCGGGCTTCAGTAGTTGTGGCACATGGGCTCAGTAGTTCTGGCTCACTGGCTCTGGAGCGCAGGCTCAGTAGTTGTGGCGCACGGGCTTAGTTGCTCCGTGGCATGTGGGATCTTCCTGGACCAGGGCTTGAACCCGTGTCCCCTGCATTGGCAGGCTGATTCTTAACCACTGTGCCACCAGGGAAGTCCCTGGATAGTTTTTAATGCTGATTGTATTTAAGTTTGCTAATATTAGTCTGCCATGTTTAATCTGTCATTAATCTCATTTAGTGTATTTTTCATCTCATTCATTGTAGTTTTCATGTTTAGAATTTTGATTTGGGTCTTTAGAAAAGAACTTTAAACATGTCTCAATTAACATGCTTAATATTTACCCTAACTTAAATATCTAGAATATAATTGCAATAGTTATTTTAATATGTTTGTTTACTAATTCTTTCATCTGTGCCATTTTTGGACTGGTTTTAACTGATTTTTATCCTAATTTGAGGTTGTATTTTTCTGTATCTTTGCATGCCTGGTAATTTTTCGTTGGATGCCAAACATTGTAGATTTTACCTTGTTGGGTGTGGGTATTCCTAGTTATTCCTATAAATGTTCTTAAGCTTTGTTCTAGGACAGGTTTAAGTTACTTGGGGACAGTTTAATCCCTTTGGCTGGTACTTATAAGCTTTTAGGCAAGACCAATGTGGAGCTTAGTCTAGGGTTAATATTCCCTAGTACTGAGGCAAAACCCTTTTTAGTATTCTACCTGGTGACCCACAAATTATGGTTTTCTACTCTGTCTTGTAGGAATAAGCACCATTCCCTGCCCTGTGAAATCTTCAGGGATTGTTTTCACTAATTCTTGAGCATGTCTTTTTTCTTTGGCTTGCTGTAGCTTCCTTGCATGCATGAGCTGATCAGTAGTCGGCTAAAGACTCAAGGCACTCTTTCTAGATATCCAGGCTTCTCCCTCTGTGCAGCTCACTCCTCTCTGGTACTTAGTCCTGTATTCTCTACCCTCCCTTAGTCTCCTCAGCCTTTCAGTTCCATCTCTTCAACTCAGGACTGCCAGTCTCTGCCTGGGTTCTCTCTTTCTGCACTTTGTTCTGGAAGTTCTCTCCAGGAACTAATTTAGGGCAGCCATAGGGCATACTTTGTTTGTTTCTTGTCTCTCAGAGATCACTGTAATTTGTTGCCTAGTGTTCAGTGTCTTGAAAGCTGGTGTTCTTTATATTTTGTATGGGTTTTTAGTTGTTTTGGGGGAGGATGGTACATCTGGTCTCTATAATTTCATCTATGGCTGGAAATGTAAGTTCTGACTTACTAAATTTTAGCCAAAAAAAACAGAAGGAGATTTTTTGTTATGTCTTGAATGCTTATCACTACTTAAGTGAAATTCACATATTTGTGTTAAATTTGAATGACTTACTTTATATATATTACTGATGTTTTGCTGATTGGATATAAGTTTAATTTATGTGATCTTACGAGTATTGATCACATACAAATTCATGGATGGCAGAAAGAAATGTATGTAGGTATTTGGGTGTTCAGAGTTCTGGAATCTGAGACCAAATCCTAAGGGTAGGTTTTGGCAGAGGAAACTAAGGCCAAAACTTGACTTTGGTCTATCTCTGGTTGGCACAGTATCTACCTGTTTTAACTGTAGTATATATTTTCACCATATATTTGTAAAGCTATGCTCTCTTTTTTATCATTATAACTTTGTGAGATATGTTTTACCTTTTATTTTCCAAATGAGAACACAGAAGGTAAGTCATTTTGACTCTTACTTTCGTGTTCTTTTTAATGACAGTACGGTGCTATTTTTCTTTTTTAAACTAGTGGACAGACTGATGGAATCATGGGTAATTTTGTTAGAGATTTTTGGATTATAATCAATAATAATCTTGAAGAATAACCATGATATAGGTCATGCATTGGTTTCTGTAAAACAAATGGCAGGCTGACTTCGGTTGATAAAAAACATTGTGTTTTACAAGTTTCTTTGTAAATTAGTTGTTTGACTCTGTCCATGGGTCATCTCTCTGTCTGTTAACTGATCCGTCAGTTGCACCAGTGTCATAAATAATGGTTAAGTTCTACAATTAGCTTAAAAAAGGCTATGGTCAAGCTTAAATGGTGTTGACAGTAATTGTGGAACCACTTGAACCCTGAGCTGTTCCGAGAACAGGGTCCTAAGGAGGTCATCGTTGGATTTATTATTGCAGGTAAACTGGGGGTTGACTGGTGGATTTTTGATGTTGGAAGCTCAGGGAATGGGATTAAGGGCTGAAATGGTACTATGGCAACACTGCAAGGAGTTACTGTGGTGGGAGGTGGAGCAGAAATGTAAAGTTATGCTTGTATTAAAATGGAGAAACTATCCAAATCAGCCTGAAGTTTTCATTAGCATATAATTTAAATGTTTGAATTTAGGATCTGAAGAAAATTTTTTCAGATGTTAAATAATTATACTGTTTTCTTTCATTCTTAACTTTCATGAAAACATATACCAGGTTGCCTGTGTTCTCTTGTGTTTTTGTCATCATCCATCTTAGATGATAGGATCAAAGTTATTAAAACAAGGAATGTCTTAGTATACTAGAAATAGCTCACACTTCTGAGTGTTTACTATATACCGGGCACTGTTCTTTACACATCATATGAAATAAATTAATTTTCACAACCCTTTGACGTATAACTTTTATTACCATTTTGCTGATGAGAAAACAGGAGCCCAGAGCATAAAGTAACTTACTAAGGTCATATGACAAAGAGTAGATTTGGGATATCTGTGTGGTCTGGAGACTGAGTCTGTGTTCTGAGTCACTGTGCTGTTTGTTTTAACAATTTTGGGATGAAGAGAGAAACATAGGCAGCTCATGCTTAATGTTATGTTATCATTTCTGAGAGTTTGGGAATCAATGAATTTTTACAGAATATCCAGGTTAGGATGGTGGTGAAGAACTTAAATTTTAGAATTATTTAGAATTTACTTTCACTATTAGGTCTCCTAAATAGCTATATACAAAATAGAATAAATTGTTAACCCTCTCATTGCCTTAGCTTTTTCATTTTTAAAAGTTGAGATTAACAGTAGTTACCTTTCTTGTTATGCATTCTTTCCCCTCTGAAGCATTATGCTAAGCTATTTTAGTATTATTTTCAAGACAGGAAGACCCTGGAATTTTTTTCAAGGAACGCATCTGCTTTGACTGACTCACATATCAGACCTTGGATGATATGTGTTGTTTTGATGACAGGTGTCCTTTGGGAAAGTCTCTGCTTACATTGTCAGTGAAAAGACTGGTTTTCCTCTCCATCTCTGTGTTACGTATTTTGTTTCAGAATATATGAAATGGTACTTTAAGAGTATTGGGCAATCTTTTCTTCATAAATGTCTAAATTCCCCAAAATGTATATTAAGCCTACCAATATAGTTGGGGTGAAACTCATTTATTTAGGCTTTAAACTTCAGCAGTAATAACATTGATATATAAAAACCAATTATTTTGGTTCGAAATATTTTTATTGTCTAATACTTCTATGAACGCATTTTTAATTAAATCTTTTTCATAACCATAAGTAATGGGCAGTTTTATTTCCTCACTGTACAGAGGAGAAATATGAGGCTAGAGAAAACGTAAGTAGTGGAGTCAGATTTTGAATACAGTCTGTCGCTTCCAGAGTCTGAGTGCTTAACTGTGATGATAAATCACCTCTCCTGGGTTTTGAGGTCTTAAAATTGTGTATTTAAAAATAAAAGAGGAAAGACAGATTTATCATTGTTACATCATGGAAATCAGGACAAGAATTGTATAGCCAAGGCCTCCGGAGTAATTGAGACTGGAAAGTCATTGGGAACAGAGGCAGTTCTGGTGCTGTATCTTTCTGTGTGCTCACTCCTATCTCTTTTATTATTTTCTCTCTCTGCATATTGGCTTCCTCCATTCTCCTCACCACCTGGCCCACCTTGACTGCTCAAAAAATGGTAACTTCAATACAAGTGTCTTTACTACCTTAAAAATCCAGAACCTTGGCCAAGTGACCCAACTTTTCATGATCTGATTTGTAGTTTCTTGTGAGATAGAATTCTGTCATCCTGGTCAGGCTCTGGATTATTTTCTTCTGGGTCGAGTGTCTGTCCTTTCATCACATAGCTGTGGCGGGGGTGATAGGTTGAGGGAGGGGACACATTCAGGGATCTACACTAATGTTGTAGGTAGTTCTCAGGGAAAGAGGTGGAGGCTGAATAGTGTCCCAAAATATGTCTATATTAATATGTATCAGATTTTATTAAGCAGTGTCATAAAAATACACAATACAAATATCAATACAAATGCAATAAATAGCATAAAAATAAAAATGCACAAATACAAAATATAAGTACAAATATAAAATGCAAAATAATATATATGTTACAGGTACAAGGAACTGAAATCAGTCTTTCAAAAGGTGACTTCCTGTAAGGTTGTGACAGTCAAGGAAAGACTGATGAACCGTTCTCAATTGAAGGAGACTGAAGGGACATGTGGACTAAATTTAACACATGGTCCTAGATTGAATCCTTTTGCTACAAAGAATATCATTGGGGCAACTGCACATATGGAATGTGTTCTGTGGATTAAATAGTAGGGAATATAGAGTATCAGTGTTAATTTCCTAATTTTTGTGGTCATACCATCACTATATAGGATGACATCATGTTTATAGGAAAACATGCTGAATTATTCAGTGATAATGGGACAACATGCCTGCAACTTATTCCCAAGTGATTCAGTTGGGGGGAAAAAAAACTTTTTGTTTATTCTGCAACCTTTGAAAATATTTCAAAATAAAAAGTAAAAAAGAAAAAAAAAAGTAACTTCTTGAAACTGGATATGTAATTTCTTTAATGGTACCAGAAGAATTTATATAAAAGAATCATCTGGGTAAATGTTTTTGAAAAGAATATTCAATAGTCATTTATTTATTGAGCATTCCTTTATTTGTATTGTCAGTGCAGACTTTCCTGCAGTAGGTTTGCATAATTGGATATGTTTACTAAGGAACTCTACATTGTTTGCTGTACGTTATTTGAAGATTTACTTCATAGGATTTCAGATTCTATTTTCAGATTTCTTAATTCACAGATTTTAATGAATAAGAAGTATTTATAATTTGCTTATGCATTTTCAGTTATTGGTGACTCTTTTTAAAATTTCTCTGCTAGCCTCCCCCATTTCTAAAATCTGCAGTTTCCTGTGAAGTTTTAAAAAAGTGTGAACAGTCAGAATTGTCTGCTCCTTTGTAGGATATTGGTAAAATGGTTTAATGGAAGCTAATGGTTTGTATTGTATTTGGTTTAAGTTTTTCCAACTTAAGTGTCAACATAAAGTAATTCTAATTATGGTGCTTTCTAGTCATATTTTATGATTAAAATGTTGAAGATATATTAGATATAGAGTATACTTTTGTTATATGAATATACTTTTGTGTTATTTCGAGGGTCATATTTTATTTTATTTATTTATTTATTTATTTATTTATTTTGCGGTACGTGGGCCTCTCACTGTTGTGGCCTCTCCCGTTGTGGAGCACAGGCTCTGGACGCACAGGCTCAGTGGCCATGGCTCACGGGCCCAGCCACTCCGCGGCATGTGGGATCCTCGCGGACCGGGGCACAAACCCGTGTCCCCTGCATCGGCAGGCGCCACCAGGGAGGCCCGAGGGTCATATTTTAAAACAGAAGTATGTATTAATTTTTGAATGATAATTCCAGAGAAAACATAATTCACTATTTAGTTTACGCTCAACTTTCTTAGGAGTCAGACAGTTCTTTTACAGCAGATGTACTATAGATATCTTTATAAGCTTTTTTAATTGTCTTTTTTTATATCTTAATTATTTTATTTTGTTAAGCACATGTTTTGATAGATATCTATACACTCATTCTAGGCTTTCTAGCGTAATTCAGTAGCTAGAATGCCACACCTAGTTTATATATGGTAATTAGCTTTATTTTCTGAAATATGTTGATCCTAAAGCCACAGAACTCTACTTCTGGGCTCTTTGTGTTCAGGTGGTAAAAAGAATTTCCTAGGACATTGTTTTTTTTTAATGTGTCACATAAATGAAACAGTTGCCATTTGTTCCAACTGACTGGACCATTTCCAAGACAGGCTTCCTCTCTGCTCTGTCAGTCATCATGTTTTTCATTCTAGAATTTCTCTCTAACTCTTGGATCTCTTTCAAGATAGGGGCAGTTTCTGAGAATCTCAGTGGCAGATATTTTCCAGGTATATCTACAGGTTTCTAAAAATGTCAGTCAGAAGAGGAAGAGGGATGGGCAGAAATAGGGAAATAGAAAATGGGAAATAGAAATAGGGGGAATGGAGGCAATGAGGCAGGTCCCTTTAAAAATAACTTTAAAAAAGGGCATTTAGGGGCTTCCCTGGTGGTGCAGTGGTTGAGAATCTGCCTGCCAGTGCAGGGGACACGGGTTCGAGCGGTGGCCCAGGAAGATTCCACATGCTGCGGAGCAGCTAAGCCCGTGCGCCACAACTGCTGAGCCTGAGCTCTAGAGCCTGCGAGCAACAACTACCGAAGCCTGCGCGCCTAGAGCCCGTGCTCCGCAACAAGAGAAGCCACTGAAATGAGAAGCCTGTGCACCGCAGCGAAGAGTAGCCCCCGCTCGCTGCAACTAGAGAAAGCCTGCGCACAGCAACGAAGACCCAACACAGCCAAAATTAATAAATTTAAAAAAAAAGGGGGGGCCATTTAGGACAAAAAAGAGTAAGGCATTGTTTAGAACAATATAATATACAAGTGCTAAAGTGGACCTTCTAGATTAGTGCTTTCTAGATTACCTCTATGGTGAAGCACCAGATATTTTGTTACCAGTTCATTATGGATAGGACTTACATGGCAAATACATTTACCTCATGCTTGGGATCAGATTCTTTGAAAGCATTGTCTAATTGCTATAAAGGTTTCTAAATTCTGAAATTTCTTCATTTCTGTGTATATTCTACACCAGTGTCAGTTTGCTGATTGACACTAGTCTGCTGACCACATGCTGAGTAGTGGTTTTTCCTAAAACTTTGTTTCTTCATTTGTACCCAAGGTTATTTAGCTCAGAAAAGTGAAATGATTTTCTCTATATTTCTCTACAGCTATTAAATTTTTCTTTTTTAGTTTCAGTAGAGAACAACTCTACTCAAAAGTAAAATTTGGTCTGTTGTTTGAGGGTGATGTTCATTGTCAGTATATAAAAGTCAGAAAAATATGCCTCTAGGGTTTGGAGCTCTAAGAGATTTCTACTTTCTGCATTATGGATTTCTGAAATAAACTTTTGTATGATCTTACAATTTTGGAATCAGAAAACAATTAATAAAGATACCAAGTAAAACACTACCAAAGCAAGAAAGATCAGAAATATTGAGGTAGAAAAAGCATAATAATTTATAAAAACTATTAGTTTTATATAATTAGAGTATTGGGTTGATATGGGGAATGTGTCACGAGTTAAGGCCTAAAAGATTGTCAGGGACAAGATTGGGAAATGGTATGTAATTCATAAAAAGTTCGCTTTTTATTTGCTAGACAGTGAAGGGCAGTTGGAGAATTTTATATAATGAAGCAATACGGAGTAGGTTGGTTTTTAGCAAAGAAAATTTTTAGTGTTTTCTCTCTGTATATACTTTAAAGTAAGATTAATAGAGGATCTACTTCAGTTTTGTAAAATACTTTAGTTCTAAACACTGTAATCTTGTCTTTCAACTATGAGTAATGACTTAAAAGGTAGAAGAACAGAAATACGTTGCAGTAATTGAGGGTAGTATTTAGTGTGTTCTGAAATACCCCTGTCACTAAGTATTTGGTAAAAATGTATAATAATTGAGGCAGTACATTATGCTGTTGAGCGTAACCAAACTGCTTGGGTTGGAATCTCAGCTCTGACATTCATTATTTTTTCAACCTTAGGCAAATTACTTAACCTCTTTGGGCCTTGGTTTTCTTATCTATAAAATGGCAATACATAATACTTACAGAACTGTCATGAAGTTAAATGACTGTGTGTGTGTGTGTAGATATGACATATTTATTATATAATGTGCAATAGGACCTGGTAAATAATAAGTTAAATAAGTACTTTTACTGCTGCTGTTGTTGTTATGATTAGAAGACATCTCATTAAATAAATTTCATAAACATTTAAGAATAATGTGAGTATAAAATACCCCAAATGCACCAGTTATGATCAGAAAATTACCAGCTGCTGTATTTCACATTTTACTTTTTCCTGTTTATAGAGAATAAAATAGTGAATTTAAGTATACTTAACTTAGTGTTTTCTCTTTTGTAGTTTATCAGAGAAGATATGAAATATAAAGATGCTACTAATAAACACAGCCATCTGCACAGAGAAGACAAGCATATAACTGTTGAGGATTTATGGAAACGATGGAAAACATCAGAAGGTAAGACTGTTTTAGTGGTCTGAATCCCTGAGCTGCTTTTTTGAGCTGACTAATTGCATATGATTTACCAACAAATCAAAATAACATTTCTATGAGGATATTTATATTTTAGTAAATAATTGTTCCATTTTTTATTTTGAAATATGATTTTAATTTTTCTTAGGATTTATTAAAGGTCAGCCTGTTTTCAGATAATTTGATACCTTATACTAGAATAAATAAGGTAACGCATGTCTGAGAGCTTAAAGTTGTAGAGCATTGTTTCATCTGTTATAAAAGGTTTGTCAAATAAACATGTGGATCCCAAAGTTTAATTTTTTAAAAAATTTATTTATTTTTGGGTGTGTTGGGTCTTCGTTGCTGCGCGTGGGCTTTTTCTAGTTGCGGCAAGCAGGGGCTACTCTTCGTTGTGGTGTGCGGGCTTCTCACTGCGGTGGTTTCTCTTGTTGTGGAGCACGGGCTCTAGGCGCACGGGCTTCAGTAGTTGTGGCACGCGGACTCAGTAGTTGTGGTGCACGGGCTTAGTTGCTCTGCGGCATGTGGGATCTTCCTAGACCAGGGCTCAAACCCGTGTCCTCTGCATTGGCAGGCGGATTCTTAACCATTGTGCCACCAAGGAGGCCCCACCAAAGTTTTTTTTTAAATTGTGGAGAACAGTTCTTAAAGTCTTGAGAAGGCAAAGTCTGCTGATGATAAAGACTGCATGATACAGTTGTGTAATTTATATTTTATTCCTTTTTCTACCCTTAAGTCCTCAAGCTGTCTTAAGGATAGTAATTTTTTAGGGCAGGAAAAGTATATGGCCTAAAACCTCAACTTGATCCCCAATTGTAGAAAGCTACATAAAAAAAAAAAGTCTGTTAAGTTCTTTTTCTTTTTCTTTTTTTGGTAACAGTGTCAAACAAAATGTCTTTTTCCTAATGTTTCTATTCTTTTGTCAAAGTAAAGCAGTTACATTGTAGCATATATTTTTCTCTGCCAGTTTGAATAGTGAAATGAAATTAAAAAGAATCTGGGACAGATTACCAAGTAGGAGTATGAAAAAAATAACAAAGTTTACTAGACTGTCAGTGGTAACATTTGGAAATGAGAAAATACAGGAAACTATTCCATCAACTCAGCATTTTTATTAATATAGAAGAAGGTTTGCTTGGGAGGGGAGGGATAAATTGGGAGATTGGGATTGACATATACACACTACTATGTATAAAATAGATAACTAATAAGGACCTACTGTATAGCACAGGGAACTCTACTCAGTACTCTGTAATGACCTATATAGGAGAAGAACCTAAAAAAGAGTGGATATATGTATATGAAAACTGATTCACTTTTCTCTACACGTGAAACTAACACAACAGTGTAAATCAACTATACTTCAATGAAAATTAAAAAAAAAAAGGTGTTGACATATACACACTACTATGTATAAAATAGATAACTAATAAGGACCTACTGTATAGCACAGGGAACTCTACTCAGTACTCTGTAATGACCTATATGGGAGAAGAACCTAAAAAAGAGTGGATATATGTATATGAAAACTGATTCACTTTGCTCTACACGTGAAACTAACACAACAGTGTAAATCAACTATACTTCAATGAAAATTAAAAAAAAAAAGGTGTTCTTATGTTTTTGTTTTCACTTTCTAAAAGAGGCATCTGATGAAATACTTCGGGAAGAAGAAAAAGAAAGAAGGAAAAAAATACCACTGACTTTAATGAAAGATACATAGACTTAAAAAAACCCTCTCCATTTCCCTTCCCCATATTATTGTAAAGTAATATTAACTTGGGTAGGAATAGGAATAAATGGGTATAAGTTTCATGGGGGAAAGTGCTAGAATGGTCAAAAACTCAGTAAGACTATTTATATGAGATATCTCAGCAATATGTAGATATTAGTAAAGGACTTGGAGATCCAATGGAGTCTATTGCCACTAGTATATTTTAGATTTGGAGTTTGTGGTAAGCTGAATGGAGCCCACAAAACTAACTACGTTTGAATGAAGGAAAAAAAAAAAGATTTGACCACTTCTCACCACCTGTTGTACTACCACCCTGGTTCAGCCCTCATCCCTTTCCTGGATAATTGTGGTAGCTGCCTGAGGGTCTCCTTCTGTATACTTGTGCTCTTTTGAAATTTGTTTTTCACTTAGAGTAATCTATTTACGATACAAATCAAATTTGCTCAATACCCTGTAATGGCTCAGAGTAAAAGTTAAAATCTTTACAAAGATCTGTAAGGCTCTACATGATCTGTCCTCTCCTGCACCCTCCTCTCTTCCATTTCCTGTCTTTTCCATTTCTCTCACTCAGTGTGCTCTGCCCGGATGGAATCCTTGCTGCAGGAATGCAGATGTCCTCCTGGCTAACTCGTTATTTCTTTTTTGGGCTCTTCTCTCCTTGAGGCCTACCCTGACCTCTCTATTTAAAATTGCAAATTGCAAACCACGTCCCCCCACCCCCCTCTTGGTCGTTTGGCACCCTTGTTGATCCCTCTTACTTAGCTTCACACTTTATTTTCCCCATGTCAGGAATCAGCTTCTAAGTTATAATATAATTGACTTATTTTTTATGTTTGTCTCCCTTCTGTCCCCTACCACTGAAAATGTTAGCCTCAGAAAGCGGGGTCGGGGGAGGTCTTTGTCTATTTTGTTTATTACTGTGTCCCAAATTCAAGGGGATTCTGTCCTTAAACCCCATTTTGATTTCCCACCCTGGTGAGTTTTGTGGGATCTTTTGTGATCTATGAGAATGTTTGTTTGTTTTCAGCTTAAGGTCTTTTCAAGTTGAATAGCTTCTTAAATCTCTTTTTTTCCTAGGCTTTCACCTTAATTTCCACCCCCTAAGATTTTGCCATAATGGTGGTGAGAAGATTTCCCCCTAAGTCTTCAAAGAGTTGGCCTAAATTATCTGCTTTATGCTTCCTTTTCTCCAAACCCCAGTCTCTTACATAACCTTCTTAGGGGATTAGGGCTTGGGAGGAAGTGTCTTAGGGCTCCTACTATTAACAGCTGCATGGGAGGGAAGAGAGAGGAGTTGAGTGAAATAAACCTCTACTAGAAGCTTTATGGTGACCTGATTGATTTTCTCAGTGTCATTTTTCTCAATTGATTTTACCATGTCATACTCTTTTTATTTATTACAGGCTTCATGTAAAAAGGCAGAGCATTGTTGTTAGATCAGTGGTTTTTAAATCATAGCCCCGACAAGCCCCAGGTTTCCTGGAGGTATCTCAGGGACAGGAATAAATGTGTAGATTTCTGCTTTTATCGGGTATATTCTATTTCTGTTTAAGATTTCTCTTGGGAAACAAAAAGTAATTCTTCTGAAAAGGTTTGGAAATTGTTGATAAAGAGATTAGAATGCAATAATATGTAATTTAAGGTTGTTTAGTTGAATATGAATATAGGTACATACACACATATATGCACACACATGCATACAGTCATACTTTGCCCATCGTTGTGTCTTCAGTGCCTGGAGCAGTGCCTTATTTACTTTGATTTTCAGTAAAGATTTGTCTAATGAATTGAATGAATGAGAGTATAGTGCCCCATGAGCATTGGATTCTCAGTAATTCAGTTCATACTTTGAGTACAGGCATTTCTGCCATAATGAAATATATGCATTCCTGGAAAACTTATGCTTTGCAAAATTATGAACTTAAAAATTAGAATTTACGGGAAAAATCGGGGTTGGAGCAGACTACTGAAAACCTGTGTAATGTTGTAATCAGAGCACTAACAGTGCTAATAAAAATACAGGTAAAAGAGACGTGTTAAATTCCTAATCAGTGAATACTATAGTAGATATAGGACTTTACTTTAAAAAATAATTAAAGATAACTTATTAAAAAGAGGTATTAGGTAGGGTTGAAGTTGCTAAATTATGAAGACAAGGGCAATGTGTACAAAGATGAGAACTGAGCAACAAGCCTTTCTAAGAGCCTGTGGCCAGATTGAGCTAAAAGGAAGAAGGAATGGTGAGCAGACATCATGTTCATAGCTTTGTTGTTCTGGTGTTCTTCATACTTTGTATCCATTTGCTGTTACTTGGTGGTATAAAATGATAACATGTGTGAAATGATGTGACTTTTACATTGTATTAACATGATTCCTTTTTACCAGTTACAGGTAAGCTAATTCATGTTACAGTAGCAATGAAGCATAATTGGTTGTATCTGTTATGTGCTAAGCAGGCATTGGATCCTGGGTACTAAAGATGAATTAAATGCGTCTCTGGGCTATAAGGAGTAAGTAGCTGAGTGGGAAAAACAGAGTAAACAAATAATTACAACATGTGGTGAAATGTGTAATACTAGAAGAGAAGTAAGTGTAAGATATGAGGTAGCTCACTGGAAGGACTAATGAACTCTCTGATAGGATTATACACAGAAGTTGGTGTTTGTGGTAGGCTGTGAGGGTTGACCAGGAGTTCTGGAAGAGGATAAGGAGGTAGACCATAAATGGTAGCCCCCATATAGCTCCTCCTTCAGTTACCTGAAAATTTGCTAGAAATGGAAGTGTAGGCAGCATACTAAAGGAGGCGTGTGGGCTTTCAAACTGTACACATTTAAATCTTGGCCCTTCTGTTTATGAACATTAAGACGTTTGGCACATTTAAAAATTCACTTGTAAAATGGTGATTTAAATGAGTAGTGTAGTAAAAGTGCCTGGCATAATTCCTGGCAACGCCTGATAGGCACTAAGTAAGTGTTGACTTACTTACCTTTGTAATAATGCTGAACGAACTAAAATGTTCAGCTCTATTTAAAGTTTTGTAAGGTTTTTGATTCAGTCTCTTAATATTCATCAATAAAATGAATAGATATATTAGACTACATACTCACCATTGTAGTGTGCAATTCTCTGGTTGGTAAAATATACCTGAGATCTTTATAGGATATTGTCAGTGGGGAAAAAGTGAAGTTGTGTTCCTCAGAAATTGATACTGATCTCATATAGAAAAATTTCAGCATGACCTGAATGTACTTTTTGTGTGTGTGTAGAGAATGCTTGGTTAGTTTGCACATGGCAACAGTCCAATACAAATGAAAGCTATTAAAAAAAACTAGTATTAGATTTCAGACAGATTTTGATAAACTTGATCAGTTGTTAAAATTAATGAATGAGCAGTTAATTAGTAGCCAGCCACCTAATGAAGGAAAATATAGAAAGAAAATTATTGGTTATGTATAAGATCTAGGGACCATAGTAGATTAAAAAAACTGATTAAGTAATGTACTGTTTTTAAAAATGATAACTCATTGGGTTAAATAGTTATTTCAACATGTGACACTCATGAGGTAATCTTTCCATCCTGTTCAGCACAGGTCTTATCTTACCTAAGGTCATTGTGTAATTTTGGGCTTTACAGATTGAATAGACATCTGGAAAATTTGCTGAAGGTTTATTATTATTATTATTATTGTTTTTTGATTAGAAATTTAAAGGAAATAAAATTGTCTGAGAGAATGAAAGATGTCGGCCTTTAGTGCTGAATGTTTTGAAGTGTATATAAAGCCTAGCTAGAGATAAATGACTAAGAGTGTTTTCTTTCTGTTTAGGAAAGCAAAAATGTAAATGTTACATAAAGGAAATATAAAGGAAAAGAATTCCTGACTATGGGTGTTAAATTTCTAAAAGTAAGGAGGATTATAACTATTTCCTTTGTATAGATCCTTGATATTCATAAGGATTTTCTTCTGGGTGTGAAAGTATAAATGGATCTCTAAATGTTGATAAAATCTACCAGCTTTTTCATGTGTATGCTGTTGGTTACGATGAGACTGGAATGAAAAAAAATGTAAAAGTATCAGTGCACATTGCTAGACATTATCAGCAGAGTAACTCAAAATGTAGACCTTATAGCTAATAAGGTAGCCATTATCTTTGTGGCGTCCATCAACACAATATTGTATGTTTACAGTAGTAGGCATAGCAGTCACTATGGTGACTGATATTCACTTATACCAGTAAGTATAAGATAAGGCCTTGTTTTTCCAGGAGTTTACGATATCGTTACATGTGCACAGATGAAATGTTAAATAACAGTACAGGAAGGTTTGATTAAATACTAGGTCAGTGGTTCTATTGTGGGAGTTTCAGAGAATGAATAGATTTATTATGAGGAAGTCTTCATTAGGGAGATGACTCTTCAGCAAGATTTTGAAAGAGAGAAAATTTTCTTAGAAGTGAGAAAGAGAGAGGGATATACATACAGGTTAGTACATTAAAATGAGTAAATGAATAGGTGTAATTCCAGACTTTAGTCCTAAATCCCTCAAATAAGCACAGTTTACAAGTCAGAAATGTAATTTTTTTAGTGTACAAGACAAGAATAAATCATTGTTTTAATATTTGTCTTTTGCTGTTAACATGTAGTGCTTATTAACCTTTCTGTGTCTTGGTTTTGTCATCTGTTAGGGGTAAAGGTTATCTATTACATCAAAGTGTTGAGGATGAAATGAATTTGTACATGTAAAGTGCTTAGACTAGTGCCTACTACATAGCAAGTGCTCAATGACTATCCATTGTTACTATTTTTGTAAGGCAAGTGTGAAGGTGGCACATGGGGGTGATGTTGGAGACTAATATTTCTGAGTTGGGGAATAGTAGAAAATAGGGTTAGTTAGACAGGGAGACCAGACTAGTGAGGCTTGATGTTTAAGTCTGATGAACTGCTTTAAGAATGACAAGAAAGATTCCACTGATACACCAGTGCTTACCAAACGATAGGGATTGCCTGGAGGACTGTATTAAGGATGCTTGATCTGTGCCTGGTCTCAATAGCAAAGAAGGATATTACTGGTTGGCAGTATTTACTGTGTATGTGGGAGGTGGTGTAGTATATTTTAACATTTTTATCATCCTTGCACTAAATATTAGGAGCTATTACAGCTTCTTGTTTTAGAAAGTCATATAATATGGAAGAGTTACGGGATGATGAATTCACTATAGGCAGGAAAATCAGCTTTGAGTTTAATGTTAATGTGGATTTGAGTGGGAAGAATGAAAATACACAGATACTGAAGATACACAGCTGAAGAATATGTTTTCTGTCCTCCACCTGCCTGTAGTCTATCATTGGAGAAAGTTCTGTTGACCAGTAATTAAAGGATGTGATACTATCTGTAATCAAGATAGGTAGTAGGCACTGTGGGTTAACAGAAAAAGAAGTATGTTAATCTGCCTGCAGAAGTCAGGTAAGGCCAGAGGAGTTAGTTGCGTATAAAGAGACATTTACTTTTTTCATCTTTTGTCACTCTTCCCTGGGAAGGACTCTACTGGATTAATAGCTTTCAGGATATTTGTAATTAATATAGCACATTTTAAAAACACAAGGCACTTAATATGCTTCAAATGCTTATGCTGCTTTATTAGCCCAGATGTTTAACACTTTTCAACTTTTATACAATACTTTTAGTTCTAGGAGAAGCAGTTGTTAGCCATCTGTAGAGGTACTGGGTTTTCATTGTCCACAGAAAGTGGTTTATACAAGGGAAGGCCTGTCCTTGAGGTAGAGTCTGGTTTCAGAATGACAGATGTCATTATTTGCACCACTAACAAAAGCCTTTTGTTGTCAAAGTTTCTTTTATGTAGAGAGTAGGTGACACGAACATATTGTTCATTTGTTCTATCAACCAACATTTAAGTGTGTTAACATGGGTTTTTTTTTATAACAGTAGCATAAATATTACTTGATCAGTTGGTAAATTGATCATTTTGCAAACACTGCTTTATATTAATCAGGATTGATTTTTGTCCTGTGTATAAAGTGTGTTTTTATTCCTTTTAATCAAATAGCTTTCTTTGTATTATATAATTATCCACATGAATTCAGAGCACTCACAATAAATTGCTAATCTTTCTTAATCTTATTCTATGTTAATATTTCAGTCTTTTTGTACCCTTAATTTCAGATATCTTCATCAGGACTGTTTTAGTTTTTATTAGTTTAGTTGTCTTCTCTTCTCTTTCTCTTTCTCTTTCATTGTTGGCACTCTTCCTCTTTTACTTCAGGATACTTGACTTTTGGAGACTTAGGGTTATTGCATGTACTGATTTTCTGGGATTAATTATGACTTTTTAATCTATAGAAGATACTTGACTTTGAGATAGCTCTGTCTTCCTTTATAGTTCTTTCTTGGTTTTGTTCTGAAATAGAGACCACCTCTCAGAATAGGATGCAGAGACCGACTGCCTGTTAACATCTCTCTGTACTTTGGGCTTTAGAAAACTTGACAATTTCTATTCTGTGTGGACACATGAATTAGATACATTGTGAGCCTTCATTTTTTTCTCAAAAAACAAAAACCCAACTTTTATATACTCATTATATGATGACGCTTTTCTTATAATTTAAGGAAGTACTATTCTAAAATTGTTTGTAAATTTGCCTTATGGTTTTCTATATACCTGAATTATTCTACATTTCTCCTCTGCTGTGTTCACAGACTCAAGGGATACCTCAAGTTTGGAGTACAGTAACAGAACCTTCTGCAGAAGGTAAAAATGAGGGCTGTCCACTTTTCACTGTGATGGACTATCTAGAAAACAATAGGCTTTCTGGAACATCTTATTGTTCTTTCCTCTCTTACCCCATCAACTGGGAACCAGTTCCACATGGATGTGTGTTAAATTTTGCATTACTAATCCTTGGTTTGGCAAGGGGGTGGGTAGGAGGACTCTGGTTCAAGTTCTGGTTGTTAAAATATATGTTATTGCGGGAGATTCACTATATCAAATTCTGCTTTAGGTGGAACAAATATTTTGTTCCTTTTCTTTTAGATGAAGAACTTGTTCGTTGGTAATAATATTTTCCTCTTCAAAGATGGTCAGTTTTACAAAAATCTTTTTTCAAACAAATTTTATGCTTACTTGGGTCTTTTTTTCAATTCCACTGAATATTACTTAGCAATTTAGAAGCAACTGTAATAGAAATAATGCAAATTACAATGAAAATAAAGATTTCACAGATACTAGATAACTATTTCGATTTGAATATGACTTATTTCTAAAAATTCATTTCTATAATTCTGAAACATATATGTATACACATAATCTGTTATATTACATATATAAATATGTCTCAGAGGGAATGTATGATTAAAACATAGGATAAATCACATAGCGTTTATATTATGTCTTAAAAATCTTTTCACTCTGTGGATGGTTATGTATTCAGATAGGGTACAAAGTACAAACAATGTTTATTGTCTAACTTTCTCATCGGGTTAAGGTGCTCTTAAATAAGAGGTCCATAATAAGCATTCCTCTAACATTTGGCCAGTCTTCTGTTTCTCTTTCGCTTTGCATCAGTGTGAGTTCTTCCGAGGTGTTGAAAATGGTGGACATTTAGACAGTTTTGATTCAAAGTGTTTAAAATCAGCTGCTTACTTAAGTTATTAGTTTAAAACTAAGAGTCTGGATCAGTCTAACAAAATGAAACAGCATATGTCAGTTGCATTGAAGGAAATTAAGTTATTTCCATCATCAATTTTCTTTCCTTACGAGGTAATAGCTAAAAAAAAAAAAAAAAAAAGTATAAAACAGGTGTTTATCACTAGGAGCTTATGGCTGCTTAAAGGCTATGTTCTAAAACAGAAATAACAATATAGAGTTGTCATTCCCTCATATAAAGGTAACATAGAGTTATATGAATTAAGAGTTCACTAAGAGAAGGAAAAGGAAAGAGAATAGCCCCTTGGGAATACTGCTAATAAGACAAAAGCAAAGGATTAGCTAATGAAATAAATAATGGCCATCAGAGACATGGAAGGTGAATCAGGAAGGTGCACTTTCTTTTTTTTTTTTTTGTTTTTGTTTTTGTGTTTTTTGTGCTAGGCGGGCCTCTCAGTGTTGTGGCCTCTCCCGTTGAGGAGCACAGGCTCCGGACGCACAGGCTCAGCGGCCATGGCTCACGGGCCCAGCCGCTCCGCGGCATGTGGGATCTTCCCGGACCGGGGCACGAACCCGTGTCCCCTGCATCGGCAGGCGG
>NC_041220.1:90860914-90861285 GCF_002837175.3 Physeter macrocephalus | reverse complement strand
AAAACAGGTGTTTATCACTAGGAGCTTATGGCTGCTTAAAGGCTATGTTCTAAAACAGAAATAACAATATAGAGTTGTGATTCCCTCATATAAAGGTAACATAGAGTTATATGAATTAAGAGTTCACTAAGAGAAGGAAAAGGAAAGAGAATAGCCCCTTGGGAATACTGCTAATAAGACAAAAGCAAAGGATTAGCTAATGAAATAAATAATGGCCATCAGAGACATGGAAGGTGAATCAGGAAGGTGCACTTTCTTTTTTTTTTTTTTGTTTTTGTTTTTGTGTTTTTTGTGCTAGGAGGGCCTCTCAGTGTTGTGGCCTCTCCCGTTGAGGAGCACAGGCTCCGGACGCACAGGCTCAGCGGCCATGG
>NC_041220.1:90841589-90860740 GCF_002837175.3 Physeter macrocephalus | reverse complement strand
CATGTGGGATCTTCCCGGACCGGGGCACGAACCCGTGTCCCCTGCATCGGCAGGCGGATTCTCAACCACTGCGCCACCAGGGAAGCCCTGGAAGGTGCACTTTCTTGAAAGTCTGTAGAGGAGAGTTTTCAGGAAGTGATGGATGGTTGTATAGTTGAGGGCATAGTCCACCATATTGCAAAGTATCTGCTGAGAGCCCTCATGAAGAATCTTTTTTTAGTTCTCTGTAATAAGAATAGTTGTATTCCTGAGGGGATGATTTGTGCTTATCTTGTGAACCCTGTGACTGATTTTATTTCCTTCTTTGTCTACTTTTTGTAGCTTTTATTAAGGACCTCATTTATATTTTGTGCATGCTTTTAGTATGATTTTATTTCTCTGGTCCATTGACATCCTTCATGTTTTATTCTCTTTATGTTATATGAATCTTTGGAAGTCATTTCTTCTCTCTCTCTGTCTCTCTCACTGGGGGATAGAGAGAGGAGAGATGAAAAGTGTGGCCAGTAGTGCTAAATAGAGAAATACAATGTATTGGAAAAAAGCCATTAGATATGACAAGAAGAAAATCATTAACCTGCAGGATATCACTTTAAACATTGGTATGGGGAATTGACTCACGTATACACACGGAATAAATCTTAAAAAAGATTTAAGTGGAAGCAACCCAAATGTCCATCAACAGATAAATGGATAAGCAAAATGTGTTATACAATGGAGTATTATTCAGTCTTAAAAAGTAAGGAAATTCTGACCTATGTTACAACATGGATGAACCTTGAAGACATTACGCTAAGTGAAATAAGTCAGTCACAAAAAGGCAAATACAGTATGATTCCGCTTATATGAGCTACCTAGAGTAGTCAAAATCATAGAGACAGTAGAATAGTGGTTGCTGGGGGCTAGGGGGAGGGGAATGGGGAGTTACTGGTTAATTGGTACAGAGTTTCCATTTTGCAAGATGAAGAGAGTTGTAGAGTTGGATGGTGGTGATGGTTACACAACAATATGAATACTTAATACTATTGAGCTATACACTTAAAAATGGTTAAGATGGTAAATTTTATGTTATGTGTATTTTGCCACAATAAAAAATGATTTAAGACAATGAGTAGATAGGAAGTAGATATATGGGTAACCCCCTATTTAAGGGGTAGGCAAGAAAATGGAGGAAATTGAATGGTAGTTACAAATAGGTAGTATGATCAAGTAAAGGGTTTTCTTAAGAACTGGTAGATCTGATTATGCTGAAAGAAAAAGAGAAGTACTCTACTGACATTTTAAAAAGTTGAACATTTAAAAAATTTTTCATTTCAGCAAGGATTTTGTTCAAAAAGTACTACCACTATGTATAAGAGTTGGAAGTTGGGATTACATCTTAATGTAATAAATGTCAGTATTTATTTTCTTTATGGATAAGTATGTTGGTTTATGGATTGAAAAGATATTGTTAGGTTAATAAAAAATGAATTTAAGCTAAGACAGGCAAGAAACTAGTTGACAGAGTAATTCTTCATTGCTAGATGGCACTATCACTAGCCATTTTCAAATCCTTCGCAGAATTTACTTCCCATGAAGAATTTGAGTGACAGTTCTTTTAAAACAATGCCTTGAACTTTTTGGAAGGGATTAGAGGTGGGCTAGGAAAAGGGGAAATGGGAGGGTGAGTAATTAGAAAGGGGAGGCCCAAGAAGTTCTTTACCCTTTACATATGCTTATTTGTTTGTTTGGTTTCTGAATTATATATTGTAAGAATATAGAATTCTAACATCCTTATTTTCCATGTTTTGACCAGTACCAAATATTTTGTGGCAGAATTTTAATGATAGTGCTACAGCTCTACTACAATGAATAATAATAGGTTTCTGTGTGCTAGCTGCATACCCACTCATCCAGAGCCTGTGACCTTAGCAAAGGTAAGCATATCCCAGATTGCAGTGTGAGATAGTTGAAGATTGATCTGCTTTGGTAGTTGTTTACATTTCTCTCATCTGTTTTTAATGAGCATGCTCAATTGCATGAATCTGACCATGACTTTAGACTGCATTCTCTTTTAGATGTGTTATTGGAAGCTTTTGAAAAAGGGAAGGTTAAGTTTTAAGTTAGTGGATATATGTTTTAGGACTGTGTCTAGATTCTTTGAGTGTTTTTCAGGAATGCCCCAAAAGTAATCACTCTAGTTTCTAATGGAGCCTGCACTATATTAAGTACTGGAGGCTGAATTTATCACAAAACTAAACACTTAATAAATTAATGTGCATAACTGATTGTTCAACATGCTTTGTTGATTGGCTTGAAATTACAGTATACTATGTCTTCTCTCTTTTTTTACTACAGAGCTTTATTTTAAAGTTTGAGCAGTTTATATGTCTTAATAAGTCTTTTTTTAGTGGCAGAAGATAAAGAGAGAGACTCAAATTACTTCAAGTAATGGGAAATTAGTTGTAAGGATACTCTTTCATCAATGATTTTATTAATTGCAAGTGACTCACTGGCATTATTCTGGGTTTTGGGGTTAGAGCATTGAGCAAAATAGATATCCTACCTTCATGAAGTTAGCACTCTTTTAGGAAGACAGATAATGAACAAGTTTGCATGTGTGTGTGTGTGTAGATATATATACACTCACAGGACTGCTGGAACAGATTAGTGACATGATACAAGTAAAGCAGGGTAATACATGGTCGGTGACTAGGTAGGATGGGGGCTATTTAAGTAATGTAGTCAAGGAGGAACTTCCCAAAGAAGTGATATTTGATATAGACCTGAGTGATGAGAGAGAGTGAGTCACAGGAAGGTCTGGATGATGTATATTCCAGGTTTAGAGATCAGCCAGGCTAAGTCTGAGGCTGGAATGACCTCAGAGTATTTAGGGGACTATATAGAAGGCTGGTGTAGCTAGATGGTCATAAGGAATGGGGAGAGTGGTAGGAGACAAGTAAGATCACTGGGATAAACAGGGGCCAGATCTCATAAGGCCTTGAAGGGCCTAGTAAAGAATGTGGGATTTATTTTAAGTATAATGTCAGTATACTTACTGAAAGTCTAGCTCCATTTAGGAGTTTCGAGCTAAGTGAGGATGTGTGGTCTATCTTTTGAAAAGATTATGTAGTTACTGCGTGGATATTAGACTCTGGAGAAAAGAGGCAGGAGTAGAAGTAAAAGGCCTGTTGAGGGTCTTGCGGTGAGCTGGTAGAGGGAGGTAGCAGAGAGGTCTGATTTGAGGTATAGTTTGAAGGAATAGCTGGCAGGATTTGCTGTTGGATTAGATTTAGGAAGTTGATGGGGGTGGGGACAGGAATTAAGGATGGTGCCTAGGTTTTATGTATCTGTGGTATTAAAATTTCTTGGAGATGGAGGCAGTTAGGGGAAAAAGAAGTTGAAACAGGCTCAGTTGGGCCTGATCAATAACGGGGAAAAAAAAAACACGTTGAGAAACATGGAGATCACGATGCAAAGAAGTGAAGGACTGAATGCTGAGAGGAGAAGGATCCTGGAAAGAAGAAAGAGAAGACGTGACCAGTGAGGTATGAGGGGAACCGGGAGAATCTAGAGTGCTGAAGTATATGAAGGAAATATTTTAAGAAAGAAGGCATAGTCAGTGTCAGGTGCTCCAGAAGTTTGAGTAAGCTCACGACAGAGACCTACCATTGGATCGGCAAAGTAGAGGCTGAGGTTGCTGGTGATCTCGACAAAGCAGTTGCACTGTAGTGGTGGAAGTGAACGTCAGATCGGAGTGGATAAAGGAGGAAGTGCAGATAGTAAATATTGTTGACTTTCAAAAGGAGGAGAAGAGAAGTGGGGCTGTGATAACCTGAAGATAAATATGATATGAAGGCAGTTTTTTTTATTTTTTAAAAGGTGGAAATATACAAAAGTGTGTTTATTAATGGAATGACCCAGTTGAGAAAAAATTGATGTAGGAGAAAATCTATATTAATTAAAAACTATCTTTATTTAACTTAAGGAAAGTGTAGGTATGTAGTCAGGGGCTTAATCCACCCTGGTTATCTGCATTTCTCTGTTTCTTTCTGGATTTTGCTTTTATTTTCTCCTGCTGCATTTCCTAGAGGCTAAACTGTGGCTGTGGGCAGTTGTAGACTTACCTTTTCCCAGGATCTTGACCAAAGAGAAAGGAGTCTTTCCTGCCTGCTCTAGTTCGAAAAAGTTCAGGAAGTAACTGGCTTAGGTCATGTGGCGATGTCCTCTGATTACTTCCTTTTCTGACCCCCTTTCCCTGGTGATCGTGAGTCTTGTCTCAGAAGACGACAGAGAGAAAAGGGGTACCTAGTTGACAAACAGCTATAACAGATTGATGAGCAAGAGAGACTAGACTTTGACAAGAGTAGGTAGAAGAAAAGCTTAAAAGGTTATTCTGGATCCAGAAGTAGGTGTGTGGGGTCTGGCAGCATGGGTCACAAGATGTAAAATATAGCCACTCCTTCAGAAAATCTGATATGTTCTTGACATTTTCAGGACAGAATTTTTGGACTATAAATGGATTTTCTCATATACCTCTTTTTTTCCCCACTCTGAATTTTATGATGAGTATATTATTTCCCAAATACAGATGCTTTATTAAATCCCATTTTGGTATTTTAATTAAATGAGCGAATATAACTCTCATCACTGGACACTATATCAGTAAATTTTGCTCTACTTCTACCCTTTCCAAAATCTTCCTCACTGTTACAGATTTTCACCTCTGCACAGCTCTTTTTACTTTGACAAGGTGAAACCCTGACTTTGTTCACCTAGATCACCAGACATGTCTTTACTGTGCAAGAGGAAACATGGGTGTTTTTAAAAGCATCATTGGAGGATCAAAGAAGTGAATTCGAGGAGGCAAATACTAGGTGCTGTCATTCTGAGTTAGTTTGGAAATCTTGAGAAAGTGATGCCCTCCAGATACATGTTAAGTTTAGGGAATATATGATTCTTGCAACATGACCTAAACACCCCCAAAAGGCAAATAGTATTCATCACGCTTAAGTAATATCTAAGAATACCAACTACTGTTCACAACTACTGGTAACTTTACTGTAAAGAGCCTAAGAATGTAGAAGGTTTTTGCAGTGCTGTGTCTTCATGATGTCCTAGAGTTCTTATCTTTTGAGTTACTCATGAATTTTTGCCAAGTGAGGTCTTCTCAGTAGGGAAAAGAACAAATATAACATTAGAGAGTCGATGAATATAAAGTTTATAAAGACGTCCAGAGAATTGTCTAGGAAGATATGCTTTTATGAAATTATAAAAAGAGTTATTAAATTATAAGTAGTTATAGGCAGTACTTTGCTGTTATCGATTCTAAGAAAAGCAATACTTTTATGAGATTTAGACTACTATAAGAAATGGAAGTTTTATTTAGTTTACGGTGCTGTCTTCATTTTATATATATATAATATTTATTTATTTATTTGGCTACCCTGGGTCTTAGTTGCGGCTCATAGGACCTTTCAGTTGCAGCATGCATGCAGGATCCAGTTCCCCGACCAGGGATCGAACCCGGGGCCCCCCGCACTGGGAGTGTGGAGTTTTAACTGCTGGACCACCAGGGAATTCCCTTCTATATTTTTTAATGAAAAATTTGGATAATATTTTTTCAGAAATTAATTTGATGTCATTGTGATTATCTTTCATTTTTCTTAATAGGAAGGAAGGAGCAGAATTCTCTGAAATACCAAATTGGTGTAATATTTTTATTAGTAGCATTTGTGTAGACTGAAGACATGGATAAATTACGAATAGATATGGTATTTGTCTTCTGGAATGTAAGAATTTGTTTATTTTGCAAGTAAATTGGTTAGGCAGGACTTAGAGGTCACTTCTATGGTTTTTGGTTTGTCAACACTTCCATTAAAATAGATAATCATTACACAGTAGAAATAAGAGGGCAATTATAATTTAAGAAGAACTCTGAATTTAATTATTTGGAAATAACTTGCTGTTTTGTCTCCAACACTGTTTCCCCAAAGTAAGCAGAATTACTTTCTTCCCCATTGACACAGCTGGGGCCTGAAAAAGAAAAAAAAAAGTTAAAGCAGGAAAGCGCTTCTGGATCTGGGAAATAAGTCAATTTAAGAGAACAAAGAAATATAACTGGGAATTATTGAATAGACAATTAGAAAAGGCAAAAAAAAAAAAAAGTTAAAGCAGGAAAGCGCTTCTGGATCTGGGAAATAAGTCAATTTAAGAGAACAAAGAAATATAACTGGGAATTATTGAATAGACAATTAGAAAAGGCAAAAAAAAAAAAAGTTATTTCAACTCCAGCTCTACTTTTACAGTAGCGAAATAGTAAAGTTTAAATGTCTTAGAGTTTTAAACCAATGTAGTCACGATGTTCTTAAAAAAAAAAAAACTACTTAAATTTCAGGTTATTCCTGAATGCAGCCAAAGTTAAGAGAAGAATTGGTCTTCTTTAAAGTCTAGTTTTCAAAAGTATCATAAATATTTTTGTAGTAGGCTATTATTAGTTTTTTGCTAAATAAACATCATAAATCTGTACTAGAAATTTCCAATATTATGAATTTAGGATCTTACATCTTTTCAACCTGCTACTAAATGAATGTTGAACAACAAGTTAACTTTTTATGGATTCTGAGGCTTTATAATCACTGAGGTCTCTCATCTTTTAGTTACTGGTATCTTGTGAAACTCCAAGATGCAGCTGTCCTCTCCTAGAGACAGTATTCCGTAGAAAGTGTGGAGGTTCACTTCCTAGATTCAACTCTTTGTGTAACACTTAGTATATTTTGTTCCCCTTGGGCAAGTACCTTAATCTTTCTGTCTTTAACTTTCCCCATCTGTAAAACGTAGGTAGTAATAGTACCCACCTTAGAGGATTGTGTTCAGGATTAAACGAGTTAATCAATATATAGAGCTTAGAACAATACTTGACAGCTAATAAGGGCCTAATGTTTGCTATTATCATTGTTAGTGTTAAAAGATTACCATACTTTCTTGAAGAAAACCATAAACTACAAAAGTAGTGAAGTTAGCAATTATTAGAACTCTCTGCCTGCATAATTGAAAAAGAAAGATTATTAATACAGTTTTTTTAATTGAAAGCAATTTCAAATTTAGTGAAAAGTTGCAGGACCAGAACAAAGAACTCATATACACTTTGTCCAGAGACCCTCATTCCAATTTTGCCTTTTATCCTCATAATGACCTTTATAGCCAAAGGATCCAAGAGTATTCATTATACCCAGTTGTCCTGAATTTGTAGTCTTCTTTAATCTGGAACAATTCCATAGTATTTCCTTGCCTTGCATGTCTTTGGCTAGTAATTGTCAAAAGTGTCATTTTGTAGATTGTATCTAAATTAGGATTTGTTTGATGTTTTCATATGATTAGATCCCCGTTAGGCATTTTGGGCTGGACTGTCACAGAAATGATTCTTTTCATTCAATCCTTTTGAGTGGCACATGGTGTCAGTTTGTCTTATGTGGTGTTACCTTTGATCACTTGATTAAGATAGTGTCTACTCCGTTGCTGTAACTGTAAAGTTACTTTTTTCCCCCTTTGTAATTAATATTTTTTGTGTGTGTGTGGAAACTTGGAGACTTTGTAACATCACATTCCTCATATCACTTTCACCCACTAGTTTCAGCACCTGTGAATGTTTCTTGCCTGAATTATTTATTACTCTGATGGTTGCCAAATTGTAATTTTTCAAATTCCATCATTCCTTCTATTTATTAGTTGCATTTTACTATAAGGAAGAAATTTAAACAGCGTATTGTTAACATCTTGTCCTGTGAAAATGGTGGGAGATAACAGACATATCTTGAAAATAGAAATTGGGGAAATAGTGAATCTCAAAATCTTATGACTGTTCTGAAGGTTGATCTTCTGCATTTATTCATTTATATCAGCATGGACTCCTGGATTTGTTGCTCTCATTATTTTAGTGCTTAAATTGTCCCAACTATGGCTAGTGGGAAGCCTTTCAAGCTGGCTTTTCTATTCTTTCATATGTATGTCTCTATCATTTTTTGAGCTTTCCTTATATTCTGGCACAAAAAGATGTTCCAGGCTTATTTTTATTTTTATTTTCTTTTCGGTACGCGGACCTCTCACTGTTGTGGCCTCTCCCGTTGCGGAGCACAGGCTCCGGACGCGCAGGCTCAGCGGCCATGGCTCACGGGCCTAGCCGCCCTGCGGCATGTGGGATCTTCCCGGACCGGGGCACGAACCCGTGTTCCCTGCATCGGCAGGCGGACTCTCAACCACTGTGCCACCAGGGAAGCCCTCCAGGCTTACTCTGTTATTTCTCAGCCCTACCCCTGGAAACAACCATTTCTCCAAGGAGTTCTGGTTACTTTTAGTTGAGGTGGTATTTAGAAACCAAGATTTGCACACTAGGTGTTCTCCTTGCTACTGAGGTATTATTCCCAGGCCTTCTCAGTGGACAGAGTTAAGAAACACACACACACATCTCTATTTACTTCTCTCTCTAAATTAGAAGTCACGAGTTCTCACTGATACCTGATACCAGTTCACATTGATACCAGTCTAACACTACTGGATTAATTCTAGCTGGTTAATTCTAGTTAACTTCTTTCCCTATTTGTATCTCATTTCACTGACCATGAAACACCTAGCTCTGTTACCTTCAATATATTTTCTAATTTGCTGAGTCCCCCTGTACATATTCAGTCTTTTGACACCATTGGGCTGCTCCCTCCCTCAGGAGCCTGCCTTGTAGGGACCTCGTGTTCCCGTTGTCCTCATTATGCAGACTCTGCCCACCACTAGCCTATCTTCCCATCCTCACATGGAACCCAGCTACTGCTGGGCAATTTGAGAATTAAAAAAGACTTTGGAGAGAAGTCGAGTGAGCACTATACAGTGACATTGTATTAAGGAGTTCATCTTTATGAATTTATTTTTATCACTGAAGCACATTATTCACATTTTTCCTTCATCACATAACTCTAGCTATTGACAAAGGTCCCCTGTGAATGGGGAGGCTATTTAGTATTTTAATGTTTCAATCATTGTGTCACTAGTACTCAGAAAACAAGTGAACTTTTCCTAAATTGTTTTGGCATTAATAGTAATGAGTTAAACCTCTAGTCTATGTAGTAGTTGAAACCTAAATTGGAAAATGCTGTATACCAAGTAAATGCAGCTAATAGCATTTGTGAACTGTTAGAATTTTAAATGCTACATGTACTAGAAAAAGTCATATCAAAGTTTCTAGGTAATATTATCTTGAAAATGGTTTTACCATTGGTATTGGTGAATTTTTCTATTCTAGGAGAAATAAGGATTAACACGTTTTGCGTGTGATGTCTCTTCTTACCTGGAGATGTGTGACAAGAAGCTGTGAAAGCTCCATTGTTAGCTGGCCTTTGATTTAATACCCTTTAGAAATAAGGCATTTATTAACTGGGCTTTGTGGTCATTTTTGTTGAACTTCCTCTTAAAGTCAGTACATTTTCTTACATTGAGCTTTATGTTAGTCTTGGTAATAATTTCTTGACTCTGATGTTTTACGTTTATTTTATCTAGTGCCCAGGAGTAATTACTGTGCACTCAGTAAATATTTGTTGAATATAAGAATCCCAAGTCACCTGTGCAGATAGTCTTTTGAAGAAACTCCCAAATTCCAAGAGAAAAAAAATTGAGCGATTTTGAAATCTTAATAGCAGAAAATTAAAGCAGATGTTTGTAAATATAATAATTATAATTATAGAATTGTTCTTCAACATATTCTTTGAAAAGTAGCATCCTTTCTTTTTTATGAAGCTTAGCCGTACTTTTGAAAAAGTTTGTTGCTTTATCTAGAAATGCCACTCTTTTTAAAGTGAATGCAAAGGTGACATTTTCCTGGCAGCCTTGGTTAATAAATCATTTTGTAATTCATTCACTCATCTAGCAAGTATTAATTGAGTTCCTAAGAAACATCTGCCATTCCACATTTGTTTAGTGCCTGCTGTATTTTTGGCATTGTATATAACATGTTGGGAATATAGAAATGAATAAGAGATATTGTCTGCCCTTAAAGAACTTATTTTCATTTGATGTGAAATACTCTTTGTAGTCTCAGTTCAGTGTTTTAAAAAAAGAAGGTTGAGGGCTGAGTGTAAAGTGGAAGATGCATAACCAGAGATTCAGCCACTCAGTCCCTAACATCTTCGAGGACATCGTAATGAGATGTTTAGGAAAACTTGATTAAACATTTAATCCCTTATAGCTGTTGAGTCCACTGATTTTGTGGACTTACTTATAAAGAAAGCAAATTCCTTGAATTTACTTATTTATTATAAGTAACAGTATTTATTATATTATGATAATAATTTACATTTGTGGAACAGTTTTACCATTCCTAAGAGTTATTTCCACATACATTTTGTTAGTTAATCTTCAGAACAGTCATACAACTTTGAGACTCAATGTTTCTCCAGTTTCTATTTTTTAGATATGTCTTTGTTATCTTTCATCATCTTCACAAAACTAGGTGTTGATGGTATACTCCGTTTAAATGATAAGATTGCAGTTTACAACAGGAAAAATATTAAAGCTTTCCCTAAGTGTCCATTGTACCCCTGTTGGAGAGAGAACACCTGGTAGTTTTTGAGTTCTGAACATTCAGACATTTACCAATATTTATCTAGAGTGTCTAAAAATTACATGTAATTCTTGCATGGTAAAAGGTAAGGAGCTTATGAGAGAAAGTGTGTACTTATTTCTCTTTGATACACCTACTAATATCTACTAATATCTCGACTTCCCAAGTTCAGGGTGTGGCTTTTAGGTGTCCAAATATAGCATGGTGCAGGAATTTAGTCCTGTTAACAGAGACATGCCCCACTGACCACTGTGCAGATGAGGCGCTCACGTGCTGGTTCTGTTCTAAAGATAAGCCTCTCTTGACTATGCTGAGCAGCTGATCATCTGAAGTCTCACTCAGAACTGATACCACACAGTCTATAAACCGCCTGAGTTGAGATTAAGTGTGGAAAGCTTTAAACATTTTCATTTTTTATATTTTAAAAAGTTATTTTTTTAAATGTTTATATTACATTTAGTTAAAGTTGCTTTTCATCAAAGTCCTGCTATGTTGAACCTTTGGTTAGTTGCAGTTTCCCCAGATAAATTGTCTGTCACTGTAAGAACTTCTGAGGCTTTTGTAACTTAAAATTCTTAGTTGAAATTGAATTTGGAGAAGCTGTGAATACTGGTCTGCACCTATATTTTAGAAATTAGTACGTCACATAAACATGCCAGTAATTCACATATTTTTCAAACGACAAATAATTTTTAGCTTGCGTATCAGAGTAGCTTCAAAATATAGAACTTGTTTTTACTAACCATTTCATATGGCCAACTTTAAGTATAGTTACTTTTGTTAACAATGTTTCTTCTTTCTCCTTCCTGACCCCCTTACCACACCTTTTGTTACTTATAAAGAAGTTTTCATACTTTAATAGAAAGTAGTAAGTGTGTAGTAACTGTACTGTATGTAGCTATATGGTACTGTATTAAAATATCACAAGTTGATTTCTTTGAAATACATTAGTTTCCCAAAAGAAACTGTTAAAGCAATGTTAGTTGCTTTCCTAACATTAAGAACATTACAAATGTTTTTATCATAAATTTAGAAGATAGCAGTTTTTAAAAAGTAGTAGGAGATATTAAGAAATGAAATGCAGAGTAAATGTAAATGGTCTGTCTGTTATACGCAAGGTGTGACACAGCTGATGGTGGCTTTGAAATTTTCTCAGTATGCAGAGGAGGGGAGGAGGAAGTGCATAATGGTTAAGAGTTGGGGCTTTGAAGTCGATGTAGTTTTGAATCCTGTCTCCACTGCTTACTTGGTGTGTGAATTTGGACAAGTTACGCATACTCTCTGAGACTCAGCTTCCTGATCTGTAAACCAAGATTATAATATTACTCCTAAAACCTAGTTCATAGCATTGTTGAAAGGATTTCATGAGATAATTCATGTAAAGCATTTAGCACAGTTCCTGGAACTTGCCAAGCGCTCACAAAATGTTAGGTACTGCTTTATTAACATGTCTCTACATGCACACTAATGCTTTATAATTAGAAATTAGTTTTCTCCCTCACAGTATTTAGGTGATTTCACAAATCATCTTTGAAGGCTTTTAGGACAGCATGTACTTAATATTAAATACAACAGATGAAAACTTAGATCGTGGTACTTCACTAAGCTGTTTTGTATTTTTAGGCCTGTGACTTAATACAAGTATATGACTAAGTGCACTGGGTGCATTGGTTTTATAAGATTGCCTTCTGCAGATGAAATGAGCAAGTAAATACATTATTTAAATCTTCTGAAGTTTCTCTTTTACACTGTTCATGCCTGTCACATTTGGTTAAGGCAGAGATGGACTGGAAGCACACAAATTCTCATCTCATCCAACTGTCAAACACATGGCTATAAACTAGCACCTTAACCTCCATTGTTAGTCTCTTTGATCCTCTTTTGGACTCAGGGATTCTCTCTTTGAAATGGGATATCATGAAAACAGTATTGTTTGTCTTTCATTCCACTATGGGATAGCAAGTAGACACAAAAACAAAACGAAACAGGTTCTTTAAGGAAGAAAAAAGTCAGTTATATATTCAGCTAATACTTAAATGGCAACTTTATGCTGGGCTGCTGGAAGCTTACAGTATGATAGGAACATAAGATGTAATTAAGCAAACTGTTATAAAATAAGGCAGCACATATGATATGCCATTTGGTAGAAATAGTAAGTACTATAGAAATTCAGGGGAGGGAGAGATCACTTTCAGTTGGAGTGTTTCTTCTACTTATAACCTAGTTTGTACAACTGAGCATGTACCTATGCATGACTCATGAGTTTTTTTTAGAAGGCTGCTTTTGCTGGGTGGCCACAGGAATGCTTGATTCTTTACCTCTCTGTTGCTGGGTATTTCTAGCCCTTACTATCTCTTCGTTCTCCCCATTACTATAGCTTCTACTGCTGTCTCCCCTGAGGCCCAGTTACTGTTTTTCATCTTTTCAAAGTGTTGGTCCAAACTAATTATATGGAGGTGGCATTGACAATAGCAAGTAGGAGGGGCAAGAAAGAGGAACTGTTTTGGTGTAGAATCAGGAATCTCATTCCCTATTACAGAAAGAGCCCTTTAGATAGCAGCAAAGGGAGCATGGAAAGGAGAGTCCTCATAGTGACTCTGTTCCTGTGAAAAATCCATAAATGTTGTTCTCCCACACCCCCTCGTCTCCTGGAGATTTGGTTCTAGTCACCATCCTGTCCCCACTCTCCCCTGTCCCACACTACTTCCTTTGTTCCAGAGCCCTGCTCCAGCTCTCAATCCCCTGACTCTTTGAAATCTTACCCTTCAGGCTGTTAGAGCCCCCTTTTCAAGTCCTAGGAGTCAGTCCCATGATGAAGAACTGGTGTGGCTCCATTGGGCTATTGTGTTACTACCTCCAGGCCTTCACTAGGCCATGATGCTTACTTAATGCCTTTAGTGGAATCCTGAATCCATTAACGCAGTTACCCACAGCAGATTGCTCATATGTAATGTTTAACTCTTGAATTACTATTAGTACTGTAAGTCTGGAAGCTTTTTTTCTATGAGAAAATGTGTTTTGAATTTTAACGTTAAATAGTGAGCTCTTCTTTTAAATCAGGAGCCACCTATATTGGCAGTGAACTTGGAGTCAGAAGATTTGAGTTACGTGCTAGCTGTGTAACTACATGGCCTCTCTTGGCTCAGGTTCTCTCTGTAGACGGTAGAGGTAACAGCTGTCTCTGATGTGGTTTGGAGGTGTTAAATGAGAATGTATGTGAAAGTGTGTAGTAAAATGTAAAATCCTATATCAAAGGAATGTGGCATTATGGTGTTAATAATCACTGTGTTAGGTAAAAGAACAAGTTCCTGCCCTCTGGGAACTCATCATCCAGAGGGTAACACAAGCACAGACAATCACGTTAGAGTATGTGATAAATCCTTTGGCAGATATAGGTACATGTGATCAGGGGCGCAAGGAAGAGCATCTATAATCTGGAAATGGATAGATAGGGAAAACTTTGTGGGGGAGTGACTTCCTGATCCGAAGGCTAAGGAAGAGCAAGCCTGGCTGGCAAAGAAGGAAGAAGGGAAAGCCATTCCAGGTTGAAGGAGTGGCATGGGGGAATATGGCAGATCTAGAAAGCTGCATATATGGTTTCAAGTACGGAGCATAAACTGTCTACTTGTAGTGCCTAATTTGATTATGAGGACCACTTACCTAACTCTAAAGAGGTAATGTTATTGTACAGTGGTAGACAATTCTAGAAATGGACTTGGTCTGGAACCTGGTTTGACCATTTAGTAATCTGTTTTATCTAATTAAAAACTTCACCTTCATAAACTTATAGGTTCAGTATGATGATGAAGGTACCTACTTCAAAACGGTTGTTGCAATGGTGGTTTGAAATAAGTTTTGCAAATCTCCTGGTGTTTAATAAACATGTAGTAAATGTTAGGAACAGTTTTGTTGCTGTCCTAAAAGTTCTTAGAGTTACTTTTTCCCGCTCAGTATTCTATAATCTCCTGTTCTAGGTTAACAGTTTAGCAATATTTTAAACGTTATCTCTTGTTCATTATAACGAAATCATAAAAACAGAATTTGAATGAATTTTAAAGATGGTCTAGCTCAATTTCATTATTTTGTGTGTGTGTTGAGAAACTGAGTCACAGTTAAATAATCTGGCCATGATATCACAATGAGTTAGTGACACAGCTGGGACTAGAATCAGGTTTGAATTCCAGAGTTCTTTCCATTGGTCTTGGAATAAATTGCCAAAAATCACTCAAAGACACCAACCTATGGCACTGGCCACAATTTCTAGCAGAAGCAATATAAGTTAACAATGTAGAAACTGACATTTCTGTAGCTTTACAGATTTAAAAAAATCTGTATTTTTTAAGGAGTATCATATCCTTCTCTGCCTGCCCTCTGGTAGGAATGGTATTTAGCAACAGCACATGTGAAAGAGCAGTGAGAGGCAGATAATAAGGAACTGGATAATTCTCTTTTTTAAATTTACTTTTAAAAATTGAAGTATAGTTGATTTATGGATAATTCTTAAATGAATAATTCCTTTGCCATCAAAAATTTGGCATAAAGACAAATTCCATATTTCTGTTTGAATCTCCTTTCTAAAATATGAAAATAGATTTTCATAATACTTCTCAAACACGTTCTACTTCGTTTATTCAAGAGGATCCAATAGATAATTTGTTTAGTGCCTTTTGTGTACCAAGTGCTAGGGCTAGAATGGTGAGCAAGAAAATTATGCTTTAGTGGTATAAACAGATGTTGAAACAGTAATCATACAAATAAATAATCATAATTAGTTAAATGCTATGCCTAAAAGTACAGAGTGATATATGATCATATCGTAATGTTTGAGGAGGCTTAACTGCGATATGAAGGCTCAATAAAGTAAATAGGCAAAGAGGAGTCAGAGGGATAGAGAAAAGGAAAGAGGAAACAGCATGTGCAAAGGCCCTGAGGAAGGACATAGTATTATCTGTCCTAAGAATTGAAAGACAATTTACTGTAATTGGAGCAGAGAAAGCTAATATAAAATACAGCTCCTGCTTATGAGAAGTGAAGGTATTTACTAGGCATCACCGAAGAAACCAAATAGCACAAGAAGAAGAAATAAACCTCCCCCCCACCAAAGTAAAATGTGTGCTCTATGTTAGAATTTTGGAGTTTTACAGATTCATTGAAAAGAAAATTAGTTTAGAACCACTGTAATATTCTATTTATTAGATGGAGTAATACTAGGATTCGTGTACTTTAAACATGTACTATTTTTCATTTGATGTTTCTTCTTTTCTATCTTGGTTCATTGGGAATTGAGGGACTATTTTGATGTACTGGAGTGTTTAGATCAGGGACTTTTGCTTTTGATCAGCTGAACAGCCATAGAAAACGACAGAGAGAATCTTATCCTGTTTTCTTGGCTGAGGTTTTTGTGTGGGTGTGTGAGGTGCAGCTGCACCGTCGGTTTCTTGGCAGTCAAGGCAAGGCAATTCTCAATGCAGTTCATCTTGGATAGGAAGAAACTTAAGATAAAAAGGCTACTTTGCATGTATTAAATTCAGTGGAAAGCACCCAGGGCCTGAACCTTTGGTTGATATTTATTCTAAGTTATTTGGCTAAACGGATACAGCAGCCTCAGGCACATGCCCAAGCTTATGGCAGGAACACGTGAAAGAGAGATCATTAAAAAAATAGTCAAAGCTTTGTCTCAGTATAAAATTATCAAATATCATATGTAATTTAAAAATTAATTTTTGTCAATGATTTAATTAAGCTTTTCCTCTAAAGAACACTTAATGAAAAAGGCAGATTGCTAACACCCAGCTTTGCTTGCAAAAGTTAATTCATAATCAGAAAGATCTTATCTCAGATTTATCACAGATGGATTCCCATCTCTGCTTTTATTGCTCATTTGTTTTCTGCACTCTGGCCTTTTCTGTGATCTATAAGCATTTTGTTTCTCCACACCCTCAGATGAAATGCAGACGAATATGGAGCTCTTTTTTTCAAGCACATTTGCATCCTTTCCTTTGGATAAACCTACAATTGTTCTTCCTACTCTTCAAGTATCAACAGAAATGTCTTGAGTTGCTTCCAGTGTTTAACTGCTTGCTTATATCTCTACTATTATTTAATATTATTGCTCTTAGAGTAGAGTAGAATCAGGTCCTGAGGTCAGTTGGCCTGGGTTCAGATCCAGTTCAGCTACTGCTATCTTGGTCCCGTTAACTTCTCAGTTTCTCATCTCCAAAATGGAGATAATCATGTTAGTGCCTCATAAGTTTTTTTTTTTTTTTTTAAAGGTTTAAAGGGAAAAATGCATACAAAGGGCTTAACTCAAAATAAATGTCTAGGAGAAGAGACATTAGCTATTCTTTTCTTCATGAATTAGAACCAATCTCCTAGACTCCATTAACAGCATATCTTCAACTCTTCTGGGTGATTTCATTTAGTCTGAAGACCATCTGTATGCTCATACTTCTAATTTATATCTCTGTTCCTTACCTCACTCTTCCCCAAGCTTGAGATTTGTATATCTGACTGCTACATATATCTGCACTTAAATATCTAATACATACTTCAAACATAACATGTCTAAAAATAGAACTTTCGATCTCTATCACCTGCCCCTACTTGCCTCCCCAGTTTGTTCCTCCTCATTCTTTCCTATCTCAGTTAGTGATAGCACTCTCCGTACTGTTTTTGGCTTTCCTCTAGCTATCAGACCCCATCCATTTCATCAGAACATCTGAAAGCATTTTCTCCAGTATATGTCCTGAATCTGACCACTTGTCACCATATCCTCTACTAGCACCTTACTTATTAGTCCAAGGGAATATAACCGCTTTTGCTTGGACAGTTATGGAAGGAATGGTCTCCTTATTCCTCTTTGTTTTCAGTCTTGTCTCTCACAATTCATTTTCCACATTGGATAGTGATATTTTAAAAACATAGATTATTTACCTCTCCTTCTTCTTATTGAAATTAGAAAAATATCCAGAATTTTTGAAAGTGTTTTTTGACCTGGCCCCTCTGACTACTTTCTTTCCCTCAAACACAGCTAGTTTCATTCCTTATCTTAAGGTTTTACACCAGCTTTCTCCTCTGTTTGGATTATTTTTTCTCCTAGATCATTACAATGTTGACTCCTTGCAATTTTTAGGTCTTAATTCAGGTAACAGCTCCTCAGAGAGACTTTACCCTGACATCTTTTCTTTCTTAATAGCTGATCACTATCTGAAATTTCTTCCTCTTTTCTTCCTCCTTTTGTTTATTGCCCCTCCCCACTCCCAAAAGAATTTGTTTTATGAGAGCAAGGACTTTATCCATCTTCTTTATTGCCATATTCCCAGTGCTTAGAATGGAACGTGATACTCAGGTTTACAGTATTATATGGATGGATGGCTAAATGAAAGAATGAATGAATAAATATATATCTGGTAAGTTTACAACCAGGGAAATAGTGGATTATTTCGTCTTGTTCAAACTTTGCATAGATGCTTGTTTTAGAATTAACCATGCTAATATTTTGTTATCTTTTCCTTTATGTGTCTTCTCTGTTCTAGATTGTAAGCCCTTAAGGGTAGGAGGTATGTCTCCATTGTTTTTAGCTTTTCGTAGAACACTACATATTATTGTAGTACTTATTATTGATTGACTTGAATTGAAAATTCACTCTAACATCTTTATTTCCGCTGAAGTTATAGTATTGTTATACAATGTCTATGTATATAAATATATATATAATTTATATAAATTCTGAAAGCAGATGTGTTTAAAATATTCCTTCTCTTTTCATCTTTTGCAGTTCATAATTGGACCCTTGAGGACACGCTTCAGTGGTTGATAGAATTTGTTGAACTACCCCAATATGAGAAGAATTTTAGAGACAATAATGTCAAAGGAACAACGCTTCCCAGGTGGGTCTTTATTATTCAAATGTATTTTTTGTATTCCTGGAGAATAATGTTACTTTTCAAAGCAAAATCTACAAGTTACTTCTGTGGCTAAGTGCTCAAAGAAATATTATAAATATATCCATTCTTTGATATCTGTACAGTGTGAATTTGCAAGCTTTAACCAATTTTTTTTGCCTAAATAATCTGGCCTTTTAAAAAATTTATTCCTAAGGAAAGTAATTTTGAAAATTAGAAGGTAGGTCAACTACGTCTTTTTTTTTTTTTTTGCGGTACCTGGGCCTCTCCACTGTTGTGGCCTCTCCCGTTGCGGAGCACAGGGTCCGGACGCGCAGGCTCAGCCGCCATGGCTCATGGGCCCAGCTGCTCCGCGGCATGCGGGATCTTCCCGGACCGGGGCACGAACCCGTGTCCCCTGCATCGGCAGGCGGACTCTCAACCACTGCGCCACCAGGGAAGCCCCAACTATATCTTTTTTAGATAACATCAAAGGGCCAACCTCTGTGGAGCAGCTAAGCCTGCGATCTGCAACTACTGAGCCAGCGTGCTGCAACTACTGAAGCCAACACTCCTAGAGCCCGTGTTCCACAAAAAGAGAAGCCACCGCGATGAGAAGCCCGTGCACTGCAACGAAGAGTAGCCCCCACTCGCTGCAACTAGAGAAAGCCCGTGCACAGCAACGAAGA
>NC_041220.1:90826398-90841377 GCF_002837175.3 Physeter macrocephalus | reverse complement strand
TAGTCTTTTTTTCTTTTTTTTTTTTTTTTGCGGTACGCGGGCCTCTCACTGTTGTGGCCTCTCCCATTGCGGAGCACAGGCTCCGGACGCGCAGACTCAGCGGCCATGGCTCACGGGCCCAGCCGCTCCGCGGCATGTGGGATCCTCCCGGACCGGGGCACGAACCCGTGTCTCCTGCATCGGCAGGCGGACTCTCAACCACTGCGCCACCAGGGAAGCCCCGATCCTTAGTCTTAATTGGTATTCTTTTAATAACAACACTTAATTTTAGTGACCATATGTTAAACCTCAAAAAAATGAAGTTTAATAAATAAATTGTAAATAATAACAACTATTTTTGAATGTGTATTACATAGAGGTACTGTATATTATAACATATATGCTTCATGGTTAAAATGAAGTACAGTGTATTATTATCCCCATTTTACAGATTGAAAAAACCAAGTCAGAGAGAAGTTAAATATTTTGCCCAAGGTAGCATTTGAACACAGATAGATCTGATACCAAAGTATAGGATGCCAATTTATTCCTTAGATGTCTGGAATTAATTGTCACTGCTTTTCTAAATTATGTTTTAAAAATTCCATTAGTTAACCTAATAATCGTTAAAAATTTATATGTTAAAATTTGCATAATTCCACTGGAACTTGACCCTTACGAGATTGCTTATGTTCCATTCCAACCTAGATTGTGTCTTGTACCAAGAAAGTCTCTAATAATGCTATCTAATTATTATATGCATATTATATTTCTAATCAATTTATTTATACATCCTATTTAAATAAGAGGCATTTGTTGCTTTGAAGTTTGTATTTTGGATCAAGTTGAAAGTTTTCATATTTTCTTAAATGTATTCTGAAAATCAACATCAGTATTTCTGATTTTACTGTGCACATGACTATAATGATGAAATTATGGAGTTAAGAGTCAAATCAACAAGTGCATATTAAGTGTCTTATGTTCATGGTGCAACTAGATGCTGAAAAGAAGGAAAAAAAATAAAATAGAGTTCTTGCTTTTAAATAAGAAGTTTCTAAGTTAAAACAAAACAGAATAGTAGAGCATTGATGGGATTAGGGTTTTTCAAGTTGTTTATGTTACCCTGGAACGTATAGAATTTTTCTTATCCTGTTTTTTGGGAAGTTTCTTTATATAACAACAACATGAAATAAAATAGGCTGCTTGATTTTGTTTTTTTGAGCTGCATTGGGTCTTCGTTGCTGCACACGGGCTTTCTCTAGTTGTGGCAAGTGGGGGCTACTTTTCGTTGAGGTGTGCGGGCTTCTCATTGTGGTGGCTTCTCTTGTTACGGAGCACAGGCTCTAGGTGCGCAGGCTTTAGCAGTTGTGGCTCGCGGGCTCTAGAGTGCAGGCTCAGTAGTTATGGTGCACAGGCTTAGTTGCTCCGTGGCATGTGGGATCTTCCCGGACCAGGGATAGAACCCATGTCCCCTGCATTGGCAGGCAGATTCTTAACCACTGCGCCACCAGAGAAGTCCCAGGCTGCTTGATGTTTTGACCATAAATGTTATAGCCACTTTTTTCTTTTGGTTAAGTAAAGGTTATCAGAGATAACCTCAAATTCTGGTAGAATTGTTGAGATAACATCACACACTTAATCAAGATCAGTTTTTAAAAAATAGTGAACATGTTACTACAGAAGAAAAGCTTATAAATGTGGAAGTTCAGCTTTCAGGTCAGCCCACTGGAGGCTTTTCGAACGGAGGGGAAAGGAAAACTGGAATAGCCTTCATCAAGCCCTTTTTATATGGTAATAGAAATTAGATGAGTCCATTTAAAAGCTTAACTTTTATATGGTAATAGAAATTAACTTCACAACTTTTAAACTTTTTTGTAGGGTAACTGTAGCTATAAGAGCTATTTATAAGAAAATGTATTACACATTCCAGATGTACACATACCTACAATAATTCATTATTTTGTTTCCTTTCTGTGGCATTAAAATATTGTTACATCTGCAGTATGTAGGTAAAATTATGTTAGTTTTATGTCATGGTTATCTTTAAGCCTTTTATTGTATTTTCTATATTCTGTAATTCTTGTTACCAGAGCTTATATTAAGGCTCTCTTCACCTGACACATGCCTCCTCATTCCTTTCAGACCTGTGTGAACTTTCCTGACATCCTCACCCACTCAGGTAGAATTGCTTCCACCTCTGGGCTCATATAGAACTTTGCATAAAATTCTGTTTTATAGTTTCCTTTTTACTACATCTCATTGTCTGTCTTAAATTTAGTCTACCGATAGTATTGCTGTTCATTCATGCATCCATCCATGCATTCATTCATCTGTTATATAAACATTTATCAAGCATCTACTTTTGCCAAGCACCATGCGAGGTTTGGGGATAAAGAGATGAGGCATAGTTTGCCTTCAAGCACTTTGATAAGTGTCATATTGAAGATGTAACAGGAGCATACACAAAAGGTTACCCGCAGAGATGATGAGGGAAGGCATTTTCTATAGGGCAAGTTAGGGTTCTTTACTCTCTAAAGTTTTGTAGAAACCTCATAGGATTTCTGTAACCTGAAATCTTCCTAAATAAAATGTAGTGGTTCAGAGTACAGTCGTTGGGATCATACACATTTGGGTTTGAATCCCTGCCTTACTTCTTACTAATTAGTAACCTTGGGCAAGTTACTCAGTCTCGCAGTACCTTAGTTTCCTCATCTATAAAATGGCAATTTTACACATATTATAGGTTCTTTGAATTCTAAAAACCCTTGGCACAGTACCCAGCGCATAGTACATGCTTGTTTTAATCATCATTGTTATTAACAATTTTATTATTATTATTACACTTTGTATCCTAAGATCCTTCTTGGCATCATAGTTGGTTGATAAGAAATCTTGACTACTGGAATACTTGGATTTGAAGTCCAGAACAGAGCGATTTTATTTCCGTATTTCACCTGTGCCTTTTGGCACCCTGCATACTTTCTTCATTGCTAATGAAATGGTTCAATACTTCTTACTGCATCAGTCCCTCAGTTTACTCCCCCAGCCAGCGATGACTTTTTGCTTTCCATTTATGACTTCAGTGGACTTTAATGTTTAAATAGTTTAAATAGTAGAATGTAAAGGTATAGGTGTTTAAAAAGATATTTATAAAGAAAAGCAATATGATCTAAATTGAGGATGATTTTTGAAAGTCTGCTATGTTCAGTAAATTACTTACAATTTTGTTGTTTATGAAATGATAGTAAAATGCCAGAGGTAATTAATGATTATAAAATATTTTGAATTTGATAAATTTCTAAATTGTATTAAGTTATAGCATAAAGTAACCATAGAAAACAAAAACATCAATATAGCAACTAAATTATTAACATACAGGAGTGTTTGCACTGCTGAGTTTTCACTGAAAAGGTTTTCGATACATGTAATAAAGTGTTAAATTGCACATGGATGAGCTCTTAAAGTAATCATCACTAATATGTAAAGTGTTAAATATGTTGCTGAAATATTTAAATTTACATATTTTTAATATATATGTATTTTTAATGTATTTTAATATATATATGTATTTTTTAAATGAACAGGATAGCAGTGCATGAACCTTCATTTATGATCTCTCAGTTGAAAATCAGTGATCGGAGTCACAGACAGAAACTTCAGCTCAAGGCGCTGGATGTGGTTTTGTTCGGACCTCTAACGCGTTAGTATTCTCCCTCACAAAATATGGTGCGAAAGAATAATCAGTTCATCCATTGTTGTTTAAAGAAGGAAAAAGTAAGAAAGGTGGTAGACCAAGAAGAATCCTCTGTTAGCTATGAAAGAAATGTAATACTATCTTAAAAGATTTATAGGGTGAGATTTTCTGTCATTGGAATACGGAGTGTGGAATTTTCGAAGCTGGTTACTGATGTAGAAAGTTGTAAAAACTATATGTTACTTGATAATTTAGAATTAAATTTCTAGATTTAAAGCTCTTGACAGCAGTTTTAATGTTGATGTTATTACAGCTGGATATTCACTGAAGAGTCCTTAAAAAAAAGGTGCAATCTAACCATCTTGATAACACGAAGTAATAAATCCTAACTTGACTTTATTAATTACCAGGAAAAGGATTTTTAAGATACAGATCAAAAACAGAGGCCTTAGAGGCCTGCTTGAAACTGTACAAAGTAACAGACTATTCTGGCAGAAGTACAAGGTGGAGAATGTTATTTGATTGTTCTAAAGAAGAACATTTAAGAAATTGCTTTGTCATATTTGTAAGGAAAGAGAACCTTGTTCTTCTTTACCTTGAGAGGAATACTTTCTTCCCAGAAGGGAAGTTTAATATGTTTACTTCATTTAATTTCAAATTTCAGAAAGCTTTGGGGGAAAAATGTTTGAAGAGTACACATTTTAGAGGAATTATATTTTAGTTTTCAGAAGTTAAAAAGGGATAACAAAATTAATCCAAGAAAAATGGCTTTCACAAATTATAAATTAAGAAACTAATGTTAATTTTACCTCAGTTCTTGAAGTTAAGAGACTTGCAGATTTCTATTATACCACGTTGGGGGTGCCCCTGCTAGTAAAGGGTTACTGGAGTGGTTGGATGGATTCCATGACTTTACTGGTGGTTCTTTTTTGGCTCAGGCTAAAAGGGCAGCTGGTGAAACAGCTGGAACTCCCCTTTGTGAGAGTTGGTGGAAATTACAAACCCTATGAAATAGAACACTATTGAAATGCCAAACATTCCATAAAGATGATACCCTTTCTAACCTTTTCCTTATCCTGAGTTTTCAACTGAATCTGTTGGGGGTTGTCTTCTGTGAGATTCGATCTAGTTTTTCATGTGAATGATTGGTGAAAATAGGAATTAGACTATAGAATTTGTCTCTATATACAAACTGGTCAGAAATATTTATATTTTATTAATCCAAGAACAAACCACTCTCTAAGCCACACAGTATTATCATTTGAAAAGAAACCAGTCTCAAAGAATGTTGAAAACAAATGTTTTAATAACAAACCAGTTTAGAAGTTAATGATGCGTTACCTTTTTAATGTGTTTGTCTTAGAATTATTATTTGAGTGAATGAGCCCTACAGTTGGAATACCCACATTAGATTTATAAAAAATTAGCAGTGTCAAGTGAACAGAAATACATTTTAAAGGAGTTTTCACTGAAATCTTTTCCAGTTTGTGGTACTTACTGTACAGTTTGAGACTTGTCCATCTGTTTATTGTTATTCCTGGTGATTATAGTTCAGCCTAAACAAGGCTTATATTTGGACTAGAGCCTGAGCTGAACCTCTCAGTCTGAGGCAGAATAAAAATAAATCCTTTTGAGACTTTAGCCTTCTGCCAAAGAGTGAATAGTGAATCTCTTTCACTATAGGTGAGGGCGTGCGCTCTTGAAATATGAAACACTGAGGGTCTCTGGCATAGAACATGCTGTTTATCACACTATGTAAACGTATACGAACTCTAGACTTGTAAGCATGAAAACTTTTCATTTCTATAGAGTTCTTCATCTCATCAAACATGCAGAACATCTCCGTGCTTCTGGAGGTGTGGGCAGTTGGGCAGTTTTTCACTGAAAAACTGTATCTCTTTTCAACAAATAACACATTATATTGTATTAGTTATCATGTCTCCCCCCACTGAGCCTCCACACTCAGAGATCAACTAGGAAATTATTTGACTAGCGGTTGCTGTGGTTTGCATTACTGAGGACAGTAGGCCTGGCTCCTGGCTCCTGACTTTAGAAAAAAATGTCAGGGGTTACTGTCAGTGTGCCACAGGGGAAGGCGATCCCGATGTTTCCTTCTACTAACCCAGATCTCTCTGGCAGATAACCACCTGAAACGTTACTAGTTACGATCATTTAACCCATGGTTTCTCAACCTTGCCACTATTGACATTCCGGGCTGGATAATTCCTAGATGATTCTTTGTTACCGCCAGACTGGGGGCAGGAAAGAGACTGTCTTACGCATTATTGGATGTTTGGGAACATCCCTGGCCTCCACCTACTAGATACCCATAACAGACACCCTTAACTTCCACCTTCCAAATTATGACAAGCAAAAATTGTCAAATGTCTGCTGGAGGGAATATCACTCTTGGCTGAGAATCACTAATTAATCTCGTTACATGGCTCTGTGCTTGGGAAATTGCTTTTTGGTGAATGATTAGGATTTCAGTTTGTGTATCAAAGCATGACCGCTGCCTAACTTGTCTGAAGGAAGGGAGCTGGTAATGGTGATACTCTTCCTGACTCCTTTCACCCCACAGGGGACCATCCTCTCTATGTGATTGGAGATACTATTGCTTCTTCAGAGCTCCCCAGGAATTCTGTCACTAGCTCCTGTAGCAGCAGGGGGCATGGTGCATCCATGTGGGTTTATCACTGCCCTCCTGTAGGTCTAGTATATCAGGTAGTTATAATAAGCACATTGATTATTTGAGGAGAACTTGTATATGGGAGGGACATCTTCATATTTTGTTTCGTTTTTAGATACCTACTATTTTTTAAAATAAGTGGCTCTGTGTACTGAGATTCTATGATACTCAAAGATTAACTTAACCATCTGTAATTGTCTTCGTAGGCCCTCCTCATAACTGGATGAAGGATTTTATCCTCACAGTTTCTATAGTAATTGGTGTTGGTGGGTGTTGGTTTGCTTACACGCAGAATAGGACATCAAAAGAACATGTTGCAAAAATGATGAAAGACCTAGAGAGTCTACAAACTGCAGAGCAAAGTCTCATGGACTTACAAGAGAGGTGAGTAGGTAAAAAAGACTATAAAACTGTGGGAAGATACAGTTTGTGAATATGTAATATGGGCATGTGCTTACCATTTATATTTAGGTTGGTACATACATCAGGAGTTCATTTCATGTTTTTAGAAAAGTATCATATTGTCATAATTACAAATTTATTATAAAGGTATACACTAGGGAATAAATGGGCAGAAGACCAGTGGAAATAAATCAAATATAGGTAGAATTATAAGTGAAGTTAAATTTTCTTTTTAACATGATTTAAATAATTATGAATTTCTTAAAAGCTTCTTCCTGAAGAGTGTTTCCCTTATATATCCTGTATTTTTAGCTCAATATAAATCAAAATAGCTATATAGTAGGTTACCTGATGTTTTTGTTGTCCAAATTTAAGATTAATAGAAAATGCAGTGAATTCTGATTGAAACATGTATCCTATTGATTGATATGTATTCTTCATTAAGATAATGAAATTTTGGAAACTTTTGTGAGGAATTTTCATTTTTATTGTTCTGTAAGGCTTGAAAAGGCACAGGAAGAAAACAGAAATGTTGCTGTAGAAAAGCAAAATCTAGAGCGCAAAATGATGGATGAAATCAATTACGCAAAGGAAGAGGCTTGTCGGCTGAGAGAGCTAAGGGAGGGAGCTGAATGTGAATTGAGTAGACGTCAGTATGCAGAGCAGGAATTGGAACAGGTATTTATGTTTCAAAAAAGTATTTGTGAGGATATTTGTATTGCTACCCTGAGGAGTTTTTTGGGTTTCATTCAATCTCCTACATTTAGTTCCGTCATATACTCTTCCTTAGTTAATAAGAGTCATCTGTCTATATTGTTAGCATTGGTCAAGTTCATATAGCAAAAAACAAAGTACCAACTAAAAGAAAAAGTTACCCTCATGTTCACTCATTCATGAAGTCCTATCCCATGCCATGTTAATTGTCCTGAGTGAATCTAAGATGTTTATTTAACAACTGTAGTATATTTCAGTTTCTGACTGTAACCTAGTAAGGTATATCTACTGTTAAAGTTCTCTGTAAATGTTAAGAATCTCTATTAAACATCCATTTGAATCCTGTTAAATGGTTTTAGAACATAATCTGCTACAAATTCTGAAGTTGTTCAGAAGGTGTCCTTTTCAATATCTGCTTCTACTATGCATTTACTCAGGATGGAGTTCAGGCATTGCACAATCCTTCAGAAAAGGTGGGGAGGTCCTGGGAGAATTTAATTATAGGCAGATGTATTAGTTTTATAATTCTGCTGTTAAAAATTACCACAAACTTAGGGGCTTAAAACAACACACATTTATTATCTTAGAGTTCCTGAAGTCAGAATCTAAAATAGGTCTGCAGGGCTGCATTCCTTCTGGAGGCTCTAGGGGAGGATCTGTTTCCTTGCCTTTTCCAACTTCTAGAGGCTGCCTACATTTCTTGGCTCATGGCCGCTTCCTTCATCTTCAAAGCATGTCACTCCAGCCTCTGCTTCCATGGTCTCATCTCCTTCTTCTGACTTTGACCCTTTCTTTACTGATAAAGAAGTTGAGGAACAAAATGAGGATGAGAAAACTTGTTCAAGTTTAGAGAGTGACTTGATTGTAAAGCAGGGCCAGGAACCTAGGTATTCTGCCTCCCACTTTGCTTTATGCACTGTTGTCTTCTCAATCAAGTGCTAAGTAAGAATTATGTAATGGATGAGTTTCAGTTTCAACTCATGAGGAAATGTTCAGGGTACATTACTAATTCCTTCAAGATTGTCATTTTGGTAGGAGTTGTCTGACTGAATGCAGCTATCTCTTTTGTTAACAGTTAGCTGTTCTTTCTCTCATACCCCAGATACCTGTCTTTTGGGTCTTTTCCCTGTAAGGGGTTTGTTCTCTTAAGTTGACTCCTAGACCTGTTTTGCAGTCTGGTCCTACTTACCTGACAGACCTTGTCTATATAGAATGTAGTAAAGAACCAGGGAGTTAACAAAAAAGGTGTAGCCAAATTATACTGTGTCCAAGAATTAGATATTATGTCCTTTTCTCCTGTGAGAACTCTGTGCCTGTTCCCACCGAGACTTCAACTCTTGGTTGTTCCCAGTACTAAATAAACTAAAAAGCTTGTTAACTGTTTTTCTGAACTTTGCAGATGAGAAAGAACAAATCAGAAAGCAGTAGTGGGGATTCTTCTATAGAGACATAAACTGGTAGCAGTATTTTACAGGAAACTGCCTCACAGTGCGGAAAAAAGACACAATATAAAGAAGGACCCCCAAATCAGAAATATTCTAGTCTGGGGTTTGGGGCATAGAGACCTTGCATACCTTAGTAGACCCTAAGATTACTATGATACTACGTCCCAGCACAAACGTAATAATCCTAATGAGATCCTGAGTCAGTAAGAGGTGGTTTAAAGGAGAGAACTGGGTATTTAAAAAGAACTCTGTCCAACATGATTACAGTAATAAGAAACACAATTTTATGAGTGCTTACTCTGTGCCAGAACTTTATGCTGTGCACATCATTGCAAAATTTTAATCCTCACTATACATAGACATTATTCTCATTTACAGATGAGATGTGTACAGGTTAAATAACTTGCCTTAGGTCACACAGCTATTATGTGGCAAAGGCAAGATTATGTGTGTTTTATTCCAAAGTCCATGTTTTCCCATACTGCTATTAAAAGCTTTGTTTATAAAAGTAAGTTTAACTGGGAAATTAATTTACATATCGTGTCACATAATCCACAATTCCACATAGTTTGAAGCATTACTGTATCCTGTCAAGTGGGTAATCAACTTCTCAGAAGGCAGGAAGATCTGGTACATATTTTGTATCATGTTGTTTTCTGTTAAACAAAAGCTTTTGGGTGAATAATAGTACTGCTTTATATTTTGTGTGGTTTAAATACTTTTAACATAAATTATTTTGTTCTTAAAGTCTCAAGAAGCCTGAAGTTAGGGCAAGTCATAGTACCTCTGTTGTACATGCAACAGTAAGTCTCCGAAAGTAAAGAACTTGCTGAAGGAAACAGAGGTAATAAATCATAAAGTTGGTCCAGAAACCAGGTTTTCAGATATTTAGACTTTCTTCTGTGATGTCATGTTTTTACTTGTTGCTGTTTTATTCCTAAGACACAAAAATTATATAAATAATTATTGTATTTTTAAACAACTTAATAATTCATTATTTGTAAAACCTATTAATTACTCAATTTTCACTGCATCTATTTCCCTGTAAATAACAATGTTAATTTAGACTGAGGGTTGGAATTCAGATCAAGTGATAAATTTAAGAATAATGGTAGAGAAAATAGTTGCTGTTATTGGAAGGTCAGCATTTCCAAAATTTTGAGACATTATTTGACAGTCAATCAAAACATTGGTCAGCCTCAGTTTATACTAGAACTATATCAATTCTGTGTTAAATGTGTTTATTGCGCTTGTTTTGGGGAAATAAATTTATGGATATAACATTAAGGAAAATCTTTAAAGAGAAAAACACGAGTGAATTTGTTCAGATTCTCTGTATACATCTTTGGCAATGAAAACTGTATAGAAATTTTAGCTTTAAAATCTTATGAGAAGAAGGGCCTGTGACCTACACTTTGTAGTGTTATATACAACTCCATGTCACAGGACCTGAGCTCAAATTCTCTCTTGAGAGATTAGCAGGGACGCCACACAGCTCTGCCATCCGTCTTATTAAGCGCAGTATTGTCCCAAGCACATTGCACAGGGAGTCGCGTCGGGCAAGTGTTGCTTACGATTTGTCTTAAGTGAGTAAATCCTGTTTTACCCTTCCTGTTAATACCTGTATTTTGAATTGTTTACTTCCTGTCTGGCGGTTTTAGAGTTTTAAAAAAAGTTAATAGAAAACTTTTTAAAAGTTTTAGAGTTTAAAAAAATGCCTTTCTACATTTTTTTCCTGTAGTATCTGGCGGCTGTTCTCTTTATCAGAAATTTGTGTCTAGTACTCTAATTTAGTTTATTCTGGCACATGATAAGGTTTATTTAAATAAATTGGATTTGATCAGATCAAACGTTGTTCTGCACGATAGTATAGGAATGAAGTTTTAGGTACTTTACTTAACTGTGGGGAAAATTAATTTGTGGTTATGGTGCTCCAGAAGCAGGATACTCCATAGTTCATTTGTCACTTTGTCTGAAGGTCTTGAGTGTGTGTATGTAATTTCATAAATTCCATCATGTATCTTTATACATCCTTAGCTTGAGCTCTTTCTAGTTTTTAAGTGAATCATTCCTACAATGGATTGTCTCTTTATTCTGTGTCATTTTCTTAGTGAGACTTTCCTTAAGAGTTTTTTCCTTAGCACGTAATACCACCTCATACACTAAGCATTTTAGTTTTCTGTTTATTGTCTGGCTCCCCTAAAGGGCGGCTAGAAGAAAAACTTCCACATTCTGACACTGAAGCTATTCATAGTTTCCCATGGAAAAATCAAGAAGACTCTCACTCAGAATCTGTTTTCTCGAAATTTACACTTGGTCTGCAAATGCTAATTTATCAACTTTTTGGTATGTGAGAAGCAGGAAAAAATTAAATAGAGGTGATAAAACAGACTATAATAGGCAGGTATGCTCATAACAATGAGAAATAACTGGCCATAAAGATGTCTGAAAAAACTTTTTTAAAATGGTATAATTACTTTAAAAAATGAGTGTACAATTAGGTAGCTACAGCAAGGTCTTTGGGGAAGATTAGAAGGGGTAGTAGAACAGGTATTCACCCTAGTTTGGATACTTCTTCGTATCCTGTCCATAAACAAAGAAATACAAAAAATGTAATCCATTTCAGTTTGTACATGCCCTGGGTTTTTGTCTCTCAGTGAGTCTGGCTATTATAAAATATAAAAATGCAATATTGCAACCTAAGATATATGCAAGCTCCCTATCACCCTCTGGCTTTACAAACTTGCTTAGTGAGTTTAAGAGGTACTTAAAAACTTCAGCTTTAATTTTAATGTTAGAAATATTGTTTTAGATTGTGATTTTAAAAGATGTTTACAAAGAGCATAATTCAAATTGCCTTTTCTCTTAATTTTGGTACTAAAAAATCTTAGTTTAAATATCTTTTAAAAAGAGAAATTTCTCTTTCTCTCTCTAACCTCTACCACCTTCCTCTACCCCTCTTTCTCCCTCCCTCCCTCTCTCTCCTTCTCTCCCACTCCTCCTCCTTTTCTTTCCTACCTCCCTCCCAGGTTCGAATGGCTCTGAAAAAGGCTGAAAAAGAATTTGAACTCAGAAGCAGCTGGTCTGTTCCAGATGCACTTCAAAAATGGCTTCAGCTGACGCATGAAGTAGAAGTACAGTACTACAATATTAAAAGACAGAATGCTGAAATGCAGTTAGCTATTGCTAAGGATGAGGTACTCTATTATATTGCAAATCGTACTATGTTTCTAAAGGGATTAACCAGTTGGTATACAAAGATCTGAATAAAATTTTTAGTATCGCAGATTATTTTCATGAATTGGAACTTATTGCATAGATTGACTCTCATAAAAGTGAACTTACTTTATTTAAGAGAAGTACATACCTTTCAGAATGACCTTATAGTATCATTTAAAAATCATCCCTACTATTATTATCATAAATGTTTTATACGGAGCTTTTCTCCTCTAGGTTGCTGCTTCATATCTGATTCAGGTTAGTAGTTACTAGAAATTAATGTCTGACTCTTAATAATTGTGTGAAATTATTGAGTCTTAATCTGATTTCTAGTGAAACAACAACAAAAAACTCAGTGCACTCACTAACACCTCCATTGCAGTAGGATATAGTTTATGTTATTCTTCTAGTTTTAAATAGAAGATTCAGGTCTTTCTGATCCATAGAAATAAGGGAAAAAATTCTCCAGAACAAAGTTTGGCTTAGGAAAGCATGCTTTCTCCCTCATTTGTTTTCTTTTTTGGAAAATAGGGCTATATCTTGGCTAATAATTCTCCATTGATTTTATAATTATTAATATATTCAAAACAAAATAAACCTTATTAGTATATGTGTATTTTATCCCAAACCTAGCCTTATTTTTCTCTCTTTGGGTTTCTAGGCAGAGAAAATTAAAAAGAAGAGAAGCACAGTCTTTGGGACTCTGCATGTTGCACATAGCTCCTCCCTAGATGAGGTAGACCACAAAATTCTGGAAGCAAAGTAAGATTGTTACTGTCACTGTCTATTTTTATTGCGTTGAAATGTGTAATTTATAGGCAATTTATGTTTTAACTTGTCATTTAATCATGTACTATTATATCATTTATACTAATTCTGAAAAGAGGTAATTTCTTCTTGAAATTGGTTAATTAATTGCCTTGGTCTGCTTATGTAGTTGACTTTTTTCAGTGCTGTATTAAAGACTCTTTGATGCAACAAGTAATTCCTATATTGGCTTTTCCAGGAAAGCTCTCTCTGAGTTGACAACTTGTTTACGAGAACGACTTTTTCGCTGGCAACAGATAGAGAAGATCTGTGGATTTCAGATAGCCCATAACTCGGGACTCCCCAGCCTCACCTCTTCCCTTTATTCTGATCACAGCTGGGTGGTGATGCCCAGAGTCTCCATTCCACCCTATCCCATTGCTGGAGGAGTTGATGATTTAGATGAAGATACACCCCCGATAGTGTCACAGTTTCCTGGTAAGTGGTGAGTTCAAAAAAGAGAGTTGGTACAGTTTTAAAAGTAACTTTCTGCCATGTCTTTTATGAATCATTTGCTTTGAAATCTATGATAAAAATTGTGTTAATTCTTCGTTTTCTCTTTTTTCTTTTTGTTGATCATTGTGTTTACTGTTTGACATACTATACAAGGTGTGTGTGTTACATACATATATATATGTACACATATATAATAACACATCATACATGCTAAGTCATTGTTTGAATGAAGTGCTGAGCTTTGAGGGAAAACATTCTTTCATATGGCAGCTTAATCTATAGTAGAAATTAAAAATTAGAGGAAGACCTTGGAAACCTGAGTTATAATCCTAGCTCTGCCACTAACTAACCAACTGTGTGACTTTGAGCCAGTCGATTTATTTTAAATTGAGTTGCCTTCCCAGTAGGCATGTTTCATAGTATTTTGTTTTGCTTTTCCAATTCTGTCCTTTTATTGAAAGAATATTATCCAGCTGTATTTAACTCATAAAGCACTAAATCCACTCACCTTTACACAAAATTAAACTGTGTTTATATTTAGAAAACCTATATTTTTTTGTTGCTAGAAAGTGGAGCTTCTCCCAAAGGTGGTTTTAACATGTACAGTTTTCATTATAATTGCTTTGTTATGCTGTATTCTTTGAAGATGTTTACAATGTAAAGAATACATTTTGGTAGGAAGGTGAAATTTTACTATTTTAGATTTTATTAATAAATTGTAGAATTTATTAATAAATATTTGGAAATTTTGCAAAGTTATAGAGAGTTTAAATTTAAAGTGGTGTATTTCTTGTATTAGAAATCATTTGAAAAACTGTTTATCCTTATTATTGCTTACCTGATTCATTTTCCCAATCTTTGTAACCTTTTTGAAACAGTATAGCTAGAACAAGATTCCAAAGAATAGAGAGCAAAATTTAATCGTTAATCAGTTGAAAACTTACACAGAAATTTGAGTCTTTGAGACACAAATCATGATATATGAGCATTTTGCAGTTTGAAATTTTCTGTCCAATTGTTACAGCTTTCCTAAAGTTATGATTTAGAAAGGGTTCTAATGTTAAAACAGTTTTATGGAATAAAGCCCTAAGTTTGCAAATAATTAATCAGTGACTATGTGCTTGTGTTCATTTCTGTGATTTTAATTATCTGGTTTAATGGCAGACAGATAATGCAAGCAGATTGGGGAGACACTAAACTCTTACAAGAGGAAGAGGGAGAGGACAGATTGTAAATGCAGTGAATACTGGGAAGTATGTGACCTCAATCATTTCACTTGCCCCATGCTGCAAGATAGTGATGGTTGCGAAGTTTTATCTAGATATGGGCTAGCTCTGCTGTTTGGATACTGTCAACTGCGTTTATTTGAATTATGTGCCCTTAAGCTTACCATATATGCAACACTGATTCATAAGTTTTTGATTTTGTTTGAAAATGATAGCTTTTTAAAGTTGCAGTTCCTCCTTAGAAACCATAATTATTCGATATCAGAAGTGTGCATATATGTATTCCCTAAAATTAACTAGTTTTTTCTTTACTTTTTTTTTTTTTTTTTTTTTTTTGCGGTACGCAGG
>NC_041220.1:90765188-90826335 GCF_002837175.3 Physeter macrocephalus | reverse complement strand
GAGCACAGGCTCTGGACGCGCAGGCTCAGCGGCCATGGCTCACGGGCCTAGCCGCTGTGCGGCATGTGGGATGTTCCCGGACCGGGGCACGAACCCGTGTTCCCTGTATTGGCAGGCAGACTCTCAACCACTGTGCCACCAGGGCAGCCCTTTACGTTTTTTTTTTAAAGTACTTTTTGATGGGGCAAGATATCCACATGTGCATTAAAACACTTATAACTAAATGTGAATAATTTTTTAGTGATTGTGGTACACAGAGAAATTTGAACTTTTAAAAATTCACTATGATGTTTTAGAAATACTGAAGTTTATTATCTCTGAAAAATAACTTATGCCAAAGATTACGCTTTGAGAGCTCTGTCTCCACCCAGTGGCACAAAAGTAATACTCCACTCTGTTTAGTTATAAAAGCATAATTTCTGGACCTGACAAATGAACTCTTGGCAGTAGTACTAGGGTCTAGGGTAGGATGAAGGCTCTTCATTATATACCCTTTTAAGCAGTTTTAAATCTGCATCATGGATATGTGTAAATTGTCTTGAGAGTGAAGGAATGACAAGGAAACCTGCCTGTGGTATGTTAAGAGCAAAGTAAAAGATTATAAAACCATATACAGAATAATATTGTCTATGTTTAATTATGTGTAAATAAAAAAGAGAACATATTATCAAAGGTTTTCCCAGTATCTTTATCGTATCTACTAAATATTCATAGTGGGATTGTAGTAGCAATTTATTTAAAATTTCTTATCATAAAGCTCTTCAGATATGCTTAAAAATACTGAAAATAAATTGCTCATTTACTACAAAGATAAACAGATTTTAACATTTTGCTTTATTCATCTTTCTTTTTCTCTGAAAAAGAAAACACATCTCCTCCCCTTCCTACTAAAGTTGTATATCTTCTAAAGCCTGTTTTACTTGTATTACATGCAGCTATATCTGTAAACAATAGATACAATTGTTTGTTTAAAAATGTATATAAATGTTATCAAACTGTGGGTATCATTTTACAACTCTTTTTGGTCAAAAGTATGTTTTAGAAAATTTCCATGTTTATATACAGATAAATTCACTAAAACTGTTTAATATGAGTCAACCACAGTATATCTATTTATCTTTTGTAATAATAAACCACAGTTTATCCATTTTTCTACTGAGATAGGTTCTTTCTACTTTTTTGCCCTTGCAAACAGGACTGAAATGAGCATCCTTATCTCTATCTCCTTGTTCCTAACTTTGAGAGTTTCTCTGGGTGGATACCTAGAAATGGATTGCTAAGTCATTGGGAAGGCACCTCTTATTAGTCGTTGCCAAGTTGCTTTCAAAGTGGTTCTATCTGTTTACATACCCACTGTTTATAAGAATGCCTGTCTGCCTGTATCCTCACCATACTAGGAATGATCGGATTTATTTGTTTTGAACTTGAATGCGTGTGATATGATACCTTAGTGTTATTAAAATTGTAATTTCTTTAAAGACTACTGAGGTTGAGTACCATTTCATATTTATTGGTGTTTGTCATTCAGATTTTTTCCTCTCTGAGTTGCTTGTTCCTGCTGTGGAATCTCCCTCCAAGATTCCTTACTTATCTGGAAGAATTTTTATTATTATTATTATTTTCTGGTTATTTGAGGGTTGCAGATGTCTTTTCCTAGGCCTTGGCTTTTCTTTTTTACTGTGCTGTGTTACTTATTTCCTTTTTTGCTCAAATGGTTTTTCTTCAAAAAGAACATTTTTAATGACAAATTTACAAATCTGGTTTGTGTTTTTGTGTCTTTTTCATAAGGCGATAGATTGTTGTTTGCTCTACTAAAAGTTTTTAACTTTCACTTTAATCCTTTAGTCTTTTAATCTACCTGGAAGTTATTTTTGTTCCTATTGTGAGGTTGGAATCTAAAGATATCTCTTGATGTATGGATAAACAGTTGTCCTAGTCTCATTCCTGCTCTGGCCTTGCTGGTTTGTAATACAACTTCTCTCCATAGATACATAAATGCTTCCAGGCTCTCTATTTTTGTTCCATTGATCCCATTTTACTTTAGTTGCTATATTTAGCTTTATAGTAAGTATTAATGTTTGATGGGTTTAAATCTTCCTCTGTTAAATTCAGAATTGCTACTCTTGGCAAGTTATTCTTAGGAATTTTAGGATCAGCTTACAGAACGCCATGAAAAGTTCCATGGGGCTTTTATTGGAATTTCTTTGAATTTAAAGATTAATTTTTAGCTTGTTTTTTTTTATAGTTACATGTGTTACCTTTCTTTAAAAAGTTATACTTCAGATTGCTTGTTGCTGATATGTAGGGAAAAGCTGTTGATTTTGGTATGCTGATTTTGTATATAGAAACATTGAATTTTTCTATAAGAGTGTTTTGGATTTTTTTGTGTGGACAATAATAATGATTTTTTTCCCCTTTCCAGTCCTTGTGCTTTTTTCCCAAGGCAATCTAAGACCTCCAGTAAAATGTTGAATAAAAGTGTGAAAGTGATTGCAGACAAATAGTGGTCGCCATTTCTAACTTTAAAGAGAATGCTTATTTCATCATGAAGTGTGTTTTTTTGTTTATTTGTTTTGTTTTTTGCTCTGTGTTCGATGGGTTACATTTTTTTTTTTGGCTGAGCCACAAGACATGTAGGACTTTAGTTCTCTGACTAGGGATTGAAGCCGTGCCCCCCTGCGTTGGGAGCCCGGAGTCTTAACTGCTGGGCCGCCAGGGAAGTCCCTGATGGATTATTTTTAAATTAAGGAAATTAATCTCTATTTCTATTTTGCTAAGAATGATTTTTCTTTTAAATCAATGGATGTTAAATTTTACCAAATTATTTTTCTGCATAATTTGAGGTAATTGCTTGTTTTATTTTTCTTTATTCCATTGAATTTTAATCTGTTTAAATAAATTCCTTTAAATGTCAGTGAAACTATTTTTGTCACAATGTTCTGTTTTGATAATAATTAGATTTGGTTTGCTATATTATTTTATTTAGGGTTTTTACATTTTTAATCACAGATTAGTCAATAATTTTCTTTCTCGACACTGATTTTGATATCAAGGTTATATTAGCATCATAAAATAAGGCAAAGAATACCCCTTTTTCTTTCATTTCTTTTTTTTTTTTTTTTTACTCTTATAGTAGTAGTTAAGAATTTGGTCTCTAGAACAAGATTGCTAGAGTTTGAATCCTTACTCCTCCATTTAACTTATATGTATGTAATGTTGTCTAGTATTTTGTTTTGTTTTGAATGTCCCACAAAACATTATTTTTTATTTGTGTAACTTTGTGGGAGGTACTCTCTCTGACTCTAAAGCTTCCTCGTCTAAAATGTAACCTACCCTATGAGATTATTTTGTAATTTAAACTAAATAATATTTGTAAAACAATTAGAACATACCCTGGCCCATAATAATCCTCAATAAATGTTTTGAATTTTATTCTGTATTCTGAAATATTATAAGATACAGATGATTCTATGAAGATTTTGAAGAAATTGCCTGTAGGCAGTTTGAGTTTGGTGTGTGTGTATGTTGGCAGTCGGGAAGGAGACAGATTTTTAAATTATTGATTCAGTTTCTTATAATGGTCATAAGTCTAGATTTGTTAAATTATATATTTCTAAAATATTGTTTGTTTTATCTGAGTTATAAAATTTGTGGCTTAAAGTTGTCCATAGTATTTTATATGATTTTAAAAATCTCACATCTTTAAATTTTCTTTTCATTTCTCCTCCTTGATTAATCTGGCATGATGTGTCTATTTTATTTCACTCCGTCATTCTTCAAAGAGCTAACTGTTGGTTTTGTTGATATTCTCCATTTAGTTCAGCTCTTATCTTTTATTTCCTTTATTGGAATTTGCTTCATTTGTTTGTTTTTAATATTTAGACACCTAGCTCATGAATTTTCAGTCCTCCTGTTTTCCTTAATGTATGATTTTTATGGCTGTGAATTTCCCTCTAAGAACGACTTTAACTGAATCTACCTAAAGTTTGGATACATATAGTTTGATTATCATCTAGTTTTAAAATCTTTCCAACTTTTAATATGTCTCTTCCTTGAAATATGAATTATCTGGAAGTATGTGTTTAAGTTTCCAAATGTAGTATGTTTGTTATGTTGTTTATTTGGTCGTTAGTTTTTAAAGAATACCTTTACTTATCAATTTCTAATTGTATTATGCTTAGAGAATAGCATCTGTATAACATTTATTCTTTGGTATCTTCTGAGACTTGCTTCATGACCTAGTATTTATTTGATCGAATATTTAAAATTTTCCACATGTATCTGAAAAGTACATTTTCTTAATTGTTAGTTATAGGATACTATATTTTTGGTTAAATCATGTATTAGTTATGAAAAATCTCTGTATACCTACATTTTGGTCTACTTTTCTATCACTTGCAGAAAGACGTTTGTTCAGATCTCTCACATTTATCAATATTTTCTTGTAATTCTGCTCATTTCTATTTTATATAGTTTAAACCAAGTTATTCGGTGAATACAAGTCCAGATGTATCTTTTTAAAAGATTAACTATTCTTCTATGATTATGCAGAGACTGCTTAAAAAAGTACAGCTAACTGTACTTTTTGCCTTTAAGTTTGTATTATCTGATATTAAAGTAGCTATAGGAGCTTTCTTTTGATTAATATTTGCCAACATAACTTTTTCTTAAAATTTTTTCCATCATCAGGCTCTAGATATGTCTGTATAAGAAATAGCAATAACTGTTGCTGTTTTGCATTCTATTTGAGGATCTCTGTTGCCAGTGAAGGCCAGTTCAATCCAACTACATTTAATCTGCTTGCTGATCCGTTTGGATTTCTCTCTGTCATATTATTTTGTGGTTTCTCTTTTCTATACCTCTTTTCAGCTTCTCTGTCATTCTCCGAAAGGATCTTCAGGTGCTTTAATTTTAGACACTACCCTCCGCATCTTATATATTAATGTTGTCTAGTATTTTGTTTTGAATACCCCGCAAAAGTCATTTTTTATTGTTTTATTCAGTCATTGTTTAGAAAGACTTATGTATTTCTCTGTTCATCATTGTATTTTGCTTTTTACTCTTTCCTTTTTTTTTTTCTTCCTTGAAAATATGTTCTTTGGTAAAAATTCTTTCAGTTAGCAACTGGGGGTGGTAAATTCTCTGTCTTTGCCTGAAAATGTCTTTATTTTCACTCTCACTTGAGAATAATAGTTTAACTGGATATCAGATTCTAGATGAACAATTACTTTTCCCCTAGTATTTTGAAAACATTTGTTGTTATTTTCAGGCCTCTTATTGTTACTGTTGAGAAGTTTTAGTAAGGCAGATTGTTCCAGTTTCCTTTTAGGTAATTTCTCGTTTCTCTCATCGCTTAGAAAATGTTTTCATTTTCTTTTGTTACACGTTTTTACTATAATATAATTAGGTGTGCAATTTTTTCCCTGATACTTGGTGTGCTTTTGAATCTGAAGATGATTATCTTTTTTCAATTACAGAAAAATTATTAGTTGTTTTCTCTTTTAATATAGTTTTTCTTTTCTCTGTTCACTCCTACTGGAATATTAGTTGTATAGAAATATAAGACTAATATTAGCCTATAATTATATGTTTGATCTTATTTTATCTTCCACATCTCTTAACCTTTCTTTTTCTCTAATTGTGCTGCATTCAGAAAAATTTCCTTAGATCCGTCTTCAAGATTACTTACTCTTTCTTCAGCTCCAATTTTGTTTAACCCATTCTTTGAATTTTTAATTTCAGTGACTGTTTTCATTTCTGTTAGTTCTCCTTGATTCTTCATAAAATCTACTTGTTTTGTAATGCCTTGTCCTTTTTTCATTTTTATTTTATGATTTAATGCCCTTAAACATCTTATTTTTTAGTTTTATTTGATAATTGTATTATTTGATGTTCTTGATTGATTATTGCAGCTGTTTCTTGAGTTTGCAGAGCAGATTGCCTTCTCCTGTTTTATAGTCTTTTACTGAACTATCTGAAAGGAACTTTTTTTTCTTCTCTCCAGGGAAACACTTTGGAGGAGTAGGAGTGCTCCTCAATATGATTTCTTTTGCTTCTGGCAGTAGTTTCAAGGGCTTCACCTACTCAGGACCATCTTTTTGTTGTTGTTGTTAAACTTTTGGATTTGGGTTTCACAGACCCTTCTGGTAGTATAAACTTGAACTCCAGGGTAATATGAGTTAGTTTGTATTGAGTTTGAGTATTGAACACCCAGCATATTGAGTTTTTCACAAGAAACTTTTAAAATTCCTGTATCCAGAGAACATGCATTGAAGGAAGTTCCCTTGTTCATTGGTCAGATTTCTTTTCAGTACACCCTCCCACTGAGGAATGCAGCCATCTAGGCCCAGGCTTTTATCCAGAACACTCACAATTCCTATTCCTCACCTTCTGTGGGCTTAAGATGTCATTTATATCCCCAAATTAAAGCTCAAACCCTTAAACTACTGAGACCGAGAACCTCCCACAGCAGTTCCAACATCACTCACAGGCCTATTAGCTCTGACTTTTAGTCTTTGTGTTTTGGCATCCTGAGAATTTTCTCTTCTTCCTTGTAAACTCAGCTATGCATTTAAAACTATTGTTATATTTTATTCAGCGTATTGAAGTACTTGAGGTTATTTAAAGTGTGTGGTTGGGGGTTGGGAATGGTGGTCAGGTTATCTTTGACTGCCATATTGCTAGAACCAGAAGTCGCTATATTACTTATTTTTTTTGGTTGTTGGTGGTGGGGGGACCCGCTTATTCAAAACCAAATTTTATTTTCTTTGCCATAAGAAAATACAGTTTGCAAAATAGTGTCTTATTAAACTGTTATGCTTCTGTATGTAATTATTGATATTAGAATGAAAAATCACCTCAAATAAATTTCCGTACAGTGAACTTCAGTGTTTCATTTAACTGCTCTTATAAATCACAGGTAGGGATGGCTGTTGGCTTTCATTGAGAATTAATAATAGCCTGGAGATATTATTAAACATGTTCACCTTTTGTGTAGGAGAGCTTGTTACAAGGTCAAAGTGAACTTCTTTTTAATCCTACATGAGTTTTATGGTGTAGGCAATATGTAAGAGATGGCAATATGTAAGAAGAAAATTTTTTGAAAGGATTGTAGAGTTGTAAACATTTTCTAGATGTGACCCACTTATGAGTCTCATCTTTATGTTATATTCTTTATTGGATTACTTAGAATTTTCCTCATATAAACTATTTACTTTTTTTTTAAACCTTCTTCATGCAGTATCTTTCCATCTTTGTGAGTAATACTCATTTTTCCAAGCAGGGAATCCTGATTCTTCTCAGCCCTTCTCATCACACCTAGTCATGGCTGAATGTGGCTATGTTTTACTGTGTATACCAAGTAACCAGTGATTGATGAGAATGGCTGCATTATGTGCTAAGAGTTGTAGAACTTAATCATCTGTGTCAGTCTGGACACATTCGTTTAGTATTTGTAGGATATTGTTTCTTCTCTGACAAAGTGAGAACATCGGACTAAAGATTTCCAGGGTGTCTTCAGTTCTGTAATCTATGAATCATTATAAATACGTAAGAGAAAATTCTAATGTTGCCTACTAAATTATAAGTATTTTCATATTGTATAATTTGTGTTTGGAAAAAGCCTTGTATGGTATTTATGGAGGTAGTCAAATATTCTGAAAATATTCCCTTTAATTTTACCCATTTTTTTTCCAGTCTGTCAAGTTATTTCAGTGGCTGTTTCTGTTTGAATTGTTTGTTAATTCACTCAGTAAATACTTACTGTACATCTACTTATTTTTTAAAATAAATTTATGTATTTTATTTTTGGCTGCGTTGGGTCTTAGTTGCTGCATGTGGGCTTTCTCTAGCTGTGGTGAGCGGGGGCTACTCTTTGTTGCGGTGCAGAGGCTTCTCATTGCGGTGGCTTCTCTTATTGCGGAGCACGGGCTCTAGGTGCGCAGGCTTCAGTAGTTGTGGCTCGCAGGCTCTAGAGTGCAGGCTCAGTAGTTGTGGCCCATGGGCTTAGTTGCTCCGCGCTTGTGGGATCTTCCTGGGCCAGGGCTCGAACCTGTATCCCCTGCATTGGCAGGTGAATTCTTAACCACTGCACCACCAGGGAAGTCCCTGTACATCTACTTTTTGCCTGGCATTGTGCTAGTTGTGATGCAGTGTTGAACATGGTACACAGTTACTTCCTTCATGAAGCATGCAGTCTAATGGAGGACAGACAAGAGCAATGCACTGTTATGTCATAGGGAAATACACTTTGGTGTTGCCATGTGAGCACAAGAAGGCAAACACTGACCTTAAATTTGGAGGGGTTGGGAAACTTCCTGGAGGAACTGCTCTTTAAGTGAAATAGGAGGTCAAGGGAGAAATGGATGAGGAAAGAAGGTGTGGAGGTAAGAGATACTCTGATACTTCTGGAAGCTGAGTGAGGTATATTGTTCCTAGTATTCCTATAACAGAGAAGAGGGACACTAGTTCCAAATTAGAGGCTAGATAAATAGGGCATTCTAAGGAGTTTGATTTTATTCTAATCCTAGAAGTAATGGGACCAACTTAAGGGTTTTAACCAATAAAATGTCATATTCCTTTTCCATTTTAAAATGGTCATGCAGGTTGCAGTATGGAGAATAAGTTGGAGGAGGAAGATCAGTTATTATTCTGGTGCAGTAGTCCAGTATAATACAGCAGTGGTTTGTTGAGGGGGAAGTGGAGAGATGTGAGAGATACCCAGGAGGTAGAACTGGAAACACTTTATGATTAACTAGATGTGGATTATGATGGAGGAAGAAGAGTCAAGAATGTCTGTGTTTCCAATTCAGATAACTAGGTGAGTGGTGGTGTGGTTTTTTTTTTTACCAAGGTGTAAGGAACATAGAAGAAGGAGTGGGTTTGGGAGGAACATGTTGAATTCAGTGTGGGTATCTGTGGAACACCCAAACAAATGTCCAGTAGGCAGTTGATGGTGAAGTTCTAAAGTTTAGGAAAAAGATTAAAAGCTGGAGTCACAGATTTGGACTTCTATAGACTGCAAAGGGTAATTGAAGTAATGGGAGTAGATGAAATTTCATGAGAAGAATAAGTGGAAAAAGAATAACAAGGCCTAGAACAGAACTTCGGAGACAGACGATTAAGGGACAGTAAAGGAAGAGGTGAGAATGTGGTTGGAGAGGTCAAGGAAAGGATAAACTAATAATGTCACATGCTGGTCCAATGTCAAGGAAGGATGGAGATACTCATTGAATTTAGCAGTGAGGAAGTTTATCATAACTTTGTTAATGATAGTTGCAGGGAAATTGTATGGAAGCACTTTACCATTTCTTTGATGAATGAGTGAAGATAAAGTAGTGTAGAAAGCAACATATAGATCATTTACATCAAAGGGAAGAGAGATGTCAGCTGAAAACGGTCTGAGGGTAGAGGAGGTTTTCTTGTTGCTCTTGTTGTTTATCTGTTTGTTTTTCAGGTTTGTTTTTTCAACTTTTAAAAAATAAATTTGTTTATTTTATTTTTATTTTTGGCTGTGTTGGGTCTTCATTGCTACACGCGGGCTTTCTCTAGTTGCGGCAAGCTGGGACTACGCTTCCTTGCAGTGTGTGGGCTTCTCATTGTGGTGGTTTCTCTTGTTGTGGAGACAGGCTCTAGGTGTACGGGCTTCAGTAGTTGCGGCGCGCAGGCTCAGTAGTTGTGGCTCGCAGGCTGTAGAGCACAGGCTCAGTAGTTGCGGCGCATGGGCTTAGTTGCTCCGCAGCATGTGGGATCTTCCCGGACCTGGGCTCGAACCCGTGTTCCCTGCATTGGCAGGCGGATTCTTAACCACTGCACCACCAGGGAAGCCCCCTGTTTTTTCAACTTTTATTTTTAAGTGCCGATGGGAAATAGAAGGGGAGAATGAAAATAAAGGCAGCAAAAGGGATAAACAGTAGATAAGGTCCTTGAGTTTAGGGTGGAGAATGGGACAGATAGTGGAAGGAACAGAATGTGTGAACTAGAAAGGTAGGAATGTCAGAATCTAAATTATCTGATGTCTTAAGCTTATTATTTCAAAAATGAAGCAATTCTGAATGATGGCAAGACCAAGGCATGAGAGTGGGTGGTGGAGTAGAGTAGAGGTGAATGTCTGGTGAGAAGAGATGAAAACCATGATTGGTTAAGGTGTTGATCTTACAGATGAGATGGCTCAAGCTGGTGAGAGGTTGGATGGACTGGTAAGAGAGAGACTAAGCAGGAAGTGACTAGTGAAGTGCAGATGAGAGATTCACGTGGCTTAATAGTGTGAGTGTCAAAGGAACATGTTTTTATAAAGGGAGTGAGGGTTTACAACAATACTGGGGAGTGAGAAGGCCATCAATCTGTTGTTCTGATGCTGTAGCGTGTGAGGTATGAAGAATGAACGGCTTCAGCTTGAGAACGGTATTCTTAGGAGAGCTATGTTTCCATTAAGGCAAAGAAATGAAGTTTCCATTCAATGAAGATTTAAGCACATAGGGGAAGTTTGTCTACTGTCTGCGTGGGTCTAGACTGAGACTGGGAGCAGAAACAAGGTAATCTAAGACTTCTGGTTAGTTCCACAATAGTCAGTGTTCAAAAAACAAGTTTTTATCTGACCTTTGCCTAAAAAATAGTGAGACTATATATACAGTATTTAAATGATCCTTGATTTAAAATTTCTTAAAGTTCAAACAAGTTGTGCTATCTCAAGAGATATTTGTTGAAAAATCCAACCTGTTTTACTGAACAGTCTTCTCATCTTTCAACGTTAAAATTCATTAAAATATTTGCAATAAAGTACAGATTCCTTATAAATATGCTTTATTGATTTTTAAATATAAGAATTTGTTATCTTGGGTAAATGTTTAAGCCTTTATGGTTAGTAATGTCAGATTTTATATTTAAAACCTCATGTGTTTATATGTTCACTTCTGTTTTTTCTTTTAGACCGGTTTTTATTTTTGTTACATTTTTTTTACTCCTTAACTTTCCTGAGAAGCAGTTTTATAGGTGATAGAGGATGGTAATAATTGTACAGTTACTTCAATAAAGGTAGATTCAATGGTGACAAAGGTAGATTAATCACATCAGTTCTTCTTTGGTGTGTCTTTGTAGTGTGCATGAAAGGAGCATTGGATTTTATGAATGTTTTCATTTATTTCCGCTTGGCTTTCAGGGACCATGGCTAAACCTGCTGGATCACTGGCCAGAAGCAGCAGCTTGTGTCGCTCCCGCCGCAGCATCGTCCCGTCCTCTCCTCAGTCTCAGCGAGCTCAGCTTCCTGCACATGCTCCTCACCCGTCACACCCCCGGCATCCCCACCATCCCCAGCACACACAGCACTCCTTGCCTTCCCCTGATCCAGATATCCTCTCAGTGTCAAGTTGCCCTGCTCTTTATCGAAATGAAGAGGAGGAGGAGGCCATTTACTTCTCTGCTGAAAAGCAATGGTATTGGCAATGAATGAAATACAGTATGTGTTGGGCTGGGTGGGTAGGAGTGGCATGTTGTGTTAATTTTCTACTGCTGCATAACAGGTTACAACAAACTTTAGTGGCTTCTAACAACACCCGTTTATTAGCTCTCAGTTCTGTGTGCCAGAGTCCAAGCTTGGTGTGGCTAGGTTTTCTGCTCAGGGTCTCACAAGTCTAAAATCAAAGTGTTGGCTGGGCTTTATTCTTATCTGGAGCTTGGGGGCCTCATCAAAGCTCACTTGGTTGTGGCAGAATTCAGTTCCTCATGGTTACAGTACCGAGGTCCTGGTTTCCGTGCTTGCTCTCAGCTGGGGGCTACTCTCAGATTCTAGAGGCTGCCCGCTCTTCCTTGCCATGTGTGGCCTCTATCTTCAAAGCCAGCAATAGAGAATTTCCCTTCTTTCAAATCCCTCCGTTGCTTTGAATCTCTGCCTTCCTTTATCTCTGATCTCTGTACCCAAATTTAAAAGGCTTACCTAGATAATAATCTATATATTAAGATCTACCCTGCAAAATCCCTTCATAGCAGCACCTATGTTAGTGTTTGATTAAATAACTAACTGGTAGAAGATGTGTGTACACCAGGGCTGGGAATTGCGGGACCATCTTAGAATTCTGACCACCACAGACATAGGATATTTTGAGATATAACTGCTTAGAGGCTATTGCACACAATTGACTCAAGTCTCAGAGTATAAACTTGTCTAACAAACAGTTTCATATGTAAAATATAAAGGCATGAGCTTAAATATACTTGAGCACAAGGAAACATTAAATATGACTGAGGTTTTAAAATATTTGTTGCCAATTAATGATTTGTTCTGTTATGTGCTAGTACTTGCTAGCAAGCAAGCAGTATCAGATGCAAAAGATTTAAGAAAATGTCAGGAACTTAAAGGAGGAAATTATATTCATAACACTTTTTTTTTTTCTATAAAGTAGATATAGCAGCAGTGTATTCTAGTCCAATGAGACCGGTTGCTGTTGGGGATCTCTCTAAACCATATTCCTCTTTTGGAGCAGTACGGTATTAAGTGACAGAAAAACTGGTATTGGTTTCTGATTTTGCCACTTAGTAGCCATGTGGCCATGAAGTCTTTACTGTTCTTGTAAGAAAAACAAAACCAGAAGGAATGGGCTGGACACTCACCGTATGCCCTGGTGGCTCTCTGTCATGTGATTCTTCACACATAATTGTTTCATCTGCTAGTGTAAGTAAATTTTATGATTAGCAACTGATCATTATAGCACATTCCTAAGGAGATGGTACAAGTTTTGTGTTGTCATTGCAACTGGAGAATCTGATGCAGCTTTGCTTGGTTAGCACTTTATGACCAGCTTTTTTGTCTAACCTTTGAAGTATAACTGTAGTCACCAGTAAGATGACTTTACTGACAAAACTAATTTTGTGTGGCTTACGGAAATTAGTAGGAAAACTCCAGAGCTCTGCTGTCCAGTAGAATTTTTTGCACTGATGGAAATGTTCAGCCCTCATTTCAAAGAGCACTGTCAGAAATTTCACAGCTAGCTCATAAATTTGAGAAGAATTTGGATTCAGACAAGTTCCTCCTCTCCATTTTAGTCTTTTAAGTGTTGAACCACCAGAATCCTTACAAAATAAAAATAATACAAACATTTACTATTTACCAATCTTTTATGTTCTATGCATTATTGCACACATACGCTCATTTAAACCTTACCTTGAGTTAAGTCTTGTTATACGTGCATTAAACTTACATAAATTGAGCTACACGTCACTGTGGGAAAAAAATAAAGTAGAAAAATGACATAAATGGTACATACAGTTAAATTCAATATTCTGAAGAATATGTGCTCTGGAAAAAATGGGAGATTTTAAGGTGTACTAGACCTATATTCCAAGTCTGACTAGTTATGCAGAAGAACCAACACTTCAGATTATTATTTGTTTTGGAATTAGGATATTAGAACTAGAAGTAGTATTAGAGATTAATCAAATTCTCTTACTTAGACAAGAAAATTGAGATCTGGTTAAATTAAGTGATTTGCCCAAGATTGTACAGCTGATTAATGGCAGGACCAGGACAGGAATCTAGGTCTCCTAAATTAGGTCAGTATTCTTTTCACACATTATTTAGATTTTAGAAGCTAGTTTTAAAAATATTTTTAACCTAGTTTAGAATTTCACACACAAAGCAGCCAAACCACATAACGGAATAGAAAGTAAATTCATAAAATTTTGACTAGATCAGCTTCTGGCTCTGGAAGCTGAAGAGCTCCAGGGAACAGTGATATATGCTGTTTGATTAATGGCCATCTACTCCAAAAAGAAGCCTTGCAGAAAAGTCCCTACCAGTGATTGATTTCTGAGTCATTTCTTCCTATCTGAACTGCCTCTTGCCCTCTGTTAGCACTATCCATTATCAGTTGTAAGAGCATTTGAAAAATTATGCAGTACATGTAACTGTATAAAATGAAAGCATTATTTAAGTCTTAATTATTTGCCCAGGAGATTTTGTACCTTCTGAAAGCTTGTAGTGTAATAAAGACAGTCTTCACATACATGTGTGAGTAAAGTTCATAGAAAAGACTAAATACATTTAGCAGTCTAATATATAACTGAAGTATGGTATTAACAAAATACATGTCAAAATCAATAAACATGCATATCGTAACATGAATAATGATAGTAATCATAGGTCATCCAAGATGAGAGATCATTCAGTTCATTTACTCTATAAATATGAATTTAGTCCTTGCTGTGTGCCGTGTACTTGCTAATAACTTGAGCTGCCAAGACAGGTGAGACAAGGTCCTGGCCTAGTTCCGGCTGGTAGATTATGATCATATGTGTTCCTGTCTTTCTGTCTTCAGCTCTCTTCCTTCTCTCACCTTATTTCTTTTGCCAGTTACTTTTTACCTTGACTCTACTTTTCATTTCGTAATCATTCCGTTCATAGAGTGAACACTATTCATCTCAGGTATGGTACATTCAAAAATGAATAAATTGTTATCCCTATCCTTCAAAATTTTCCTCCCTCCCTCCCTTCCTTCCCCTTTCTTCTCTTCTTATCTGTTCTTCTTTTTTCCTCCCTCCCTTTCTTTTCCCTCCCTCCCTCCTTCCTTTCCTCCTTCCCTCCCTCTTTCCCTTCCTCCTTCCCTCCCTCCCTCCCTCCCTTCCATACTTAATAAATATCCACTATGAGCTTGTCACTATTCCAGAGAATACAAAAGTTAATAAGACTTCCTGCCCTCATTGTCTCCTTTCTTCTGGGGAAACGGACTATAAACAAGTTAATATAAAATATTTTAGGTAGTGATAAGTTCTGGGATGCTAAACAAAGACAGGTAAAAGGAAAGAGAATGCTGCTTTGGATAGGGTAGTTAGGGGAAGCATCTCTGGAGAGAGAGCATTTGAGTCATGTGGAGATGGAGGGGAAAAAAGATGAGGCAGAGGGAACAGCAAGTGCAGCAGCCCTGAGGGAGTCGCAAGTTTGGCTGGAGGCATAGCCATGGACCTGACCGTGCAGGGCTTTGTGGCCTTTGGCAAGGACTTTGGAGTTTAGCCTAAGTGTGTGAGGAAGCATTGGAAAGTTTTGAGCAAGAGATTATTGTGCTCTGATTGAGTTTTTAAAAACCACTTTAAGGGCTGTGCAGAGAAGTAACTCAGAGGGAAGAACAAGAATGGAAGCAGGGAGACGAATTAGGAAGCTATTGCAATCATTGAGGTAACTGATAGGGCAGGAAGGAGGACTGTAGCAGTGGGACAGGAAGAAAAGGGTGGGTTTGAGGTATATTTTGAAGGAATAGCTGATAGTATTTACTGTATGTTGGCTTTGGGGTTGTAAACTTTATTTTTTCCAGTCCTCTTTATTTCTCTTTCCACTGTGGAAAAGAGGGAAAAAATCACAAAGGAATAAACTTGTGAGAATTTGTTGAATGTCTACTTTAAAAAAATAGCTCAATATCATTACCTTTCACCTGCCATCCACTCCCCACCCCAGTGTACCTCACCTCTCTTCCCTTCTGTTTTAAACTTGGGAGAGCTTATATTTTAGTATATTCTTTTCTTCCTTCCTTAGGAAGCTATATTTAATGAATTTAATGACTAAACAAAAAGGGAGAAGGTGGTGACTAAAATTCATCTTTTCAACTATATGTCAACTATGTGATTTAGAAAGAAAAATTTTCAGTATTGAAACAAAACACAGAAGTAGCTGAAATGATAAAAACCTGTAAAATTTAAACATTTTCATTTCTTTGACAATTGAAGAAGGTGTAACTTTAAGTTATAATATTTTCTAGATTGGAAGGTATCATTATCATAGTTTATGTTAAAAATCAAACATTTTGATAAGTTATATTATTTAAAGTAGTAATTTTCTAATTTTGTTGAAATGTGTATGGAATTTTAACATCTCTCCCTTTAATATATTTCGATAGCTTAAACAGTGGAAGATGTTTTGGTTAGAATTAGTTAGAATGTCTGCCAGTACCCTTAAGAACATATTGATTTAAAATTTTACCTTTGCCTCTGTCTCATCCAGGGAAGTGCCAGACACAGCTTCAGAATGTGACTCCTTAAATTCTTCCATTGGAAGGAAACAGTCTCCTCCTTCAAGCCTTGAGATATACCAAACATTGTCTCCTCGAAAAATATCAAGAGATGAGCTCTCTCTAGAGGATTCATCCAGAGGAGATTCGCCCATAGCTGCAGATATCTCCCGGGGTTCTCCTGATTGTGTAGGTCTGACAGAAACTAAGAGCATGATCTTCAGTCCTGCAAGCAAAGTATACAATGGCATCTTGGAGAAATCCTGTAGCATGAACCAGCTTTCCAGTGGCATCCCGGTACCTAAACCTCGCCACACATCATGTTCCTCAGCTGGCAACGACAGCAAACCAGTTCAGGAAGCCCCAGGTGTTGCCAGGATAAGCAGCATCCCACATGACCTTTGCCATAATGGAGAGAAAAGCAAAAAGCCATCAAAAATTAAAAGCCTTTTTAAGAAGAAATCTAAGTGAACTGGTGGAATTCCATTCAAGTGGCATCTTTAAACTTTTATCTCCCATCCTTCACTCCTCTTTTTTTGTTTTAATTTTAGGAATGTAACTCCATTGGGGCTTTCCAGAGTGGATGCCATAGTGGAATGTCCTTAAGAGCAACTGTCTACTGTCTGCTTATTTAAATGACTATATAATCAATTTGTCAAGCCAGTTATTACTGAAAAATCATTAAGAGATGAGACAGTTTACAGTCATTTTTGCCTATTTATTTCTGCTTTGTTATTAGTGATATATATACAACATTTTGTTGAGAGCCACTATGGACTTAACAAGCTTTAATGGACTAGTAAGCCAGCATGGGCTTGCAAAAATTTCTTGTTTACCAGAGCATCTTCTTATCTTTCCACAGAGCTATTTACATCCTGGACTAAAATAACTTAAAAGGAGTAAAACTAATTGCACTACTGTTTCTCAGACTGGAAAAATATCTCTGCAAGTGAAACTGTATAGAGTTTATAAAATGACTATGGATAGGGGACTGTTTTCACTTTTAGATCAAAATGGGTTTTTAAGTAGAACCTAGGGTTTCTAATTAACTTGATTTCTGGAAATGAAAACCCACGCTTTTATTATGGGAAGCTTCTTTAAATGCATTTAACATTATAAAGTTTCAAGTCCTGCTGTAAAGACCATGTTGTTTTGTTTTTCCCAGGGCTTTCACTGTGATTTTCTGCATTGCAGGCTGTATGATAAAATATAAATAATTTAAAGAGAGAGGCTCTTGATTCCTTACACAAAGTGGAAGAGTTAAAACTTGATTGAAGGACTTAAAACATTCACAAGCTTATACTAAACTTGGGGGATGTGGGGATTCAGGCACTTGTTTACAGACTCAATAACTGCAAAGATTTATGGTTTGTGAAAAACTTGTACTGTGGAAAAGATAATAAATCGAAGACATTATTGTGTGGGACTGTGCTGATTTTTGTTGATAACACTCCACTGAGAACACTATATGTTTTTTGGAGAGCTGTGTAAGCTGTCTTCTTGCTTAACTGCAATATAAGAAATAGTGATGTTTTGGAAGTAAGTTGCAACAAATTTCTTTCTATTTTATATTGTTTGTCATATTTTTATGTAGTTTGAAATGTTTAAATGTTCTAATATCAAGATTAACAAATATAAATTTATGGTGCATTTAGATTGTATTGTATTAATTTATAAAGTTTGGGGTTTGTTAAACTGATAGCTTATTATAAAGGTAACTTTTACCGTGAAGATTGTCACGTGAGTAACAAAGTACATTAACATCTGGGGAGTTTCTGCTTAAACTGCTTCTTTTAAAAATTCAGTCAAAATGATCTGGTTAATGCAATGTGGATGGACATTTAGGTGAACAACTGATGCATATTAGCTAGAATGGTTTTTCAGCTTTGTGGCTGAAATGTATAATGTCCAACTCAGTCCTGTTTAGATGAAAACGCTGATTGATAAACAATCAGCATTCAAGATTTGTTCCAAAGAAATACTTTACTAAGAATATGAACAGTTTCCCAAAGTTTCCTGTAAATTTTGTGTACTTTAGTGCCGTTGTTAAAAACTGTTAAGGTCTTGAATGATATTTATATATGCAGATATTTATATATTTAATAGACAGTGCTTTGAGGGCAAAACTTGTTTGACTGAAATGAACATAGTGTTTTGGACTGATCATAAGGTAAGTTAACCTGAAAGGTCAAGAGTTGAGGAACATAGACCCTAAAGCTGTTTAGAAAGGGGAATAATTGTGCATGAAGAATTGAAAAGCGCCCTGGAAAGTTTCTTCAGAGTGAAGGGAATACCTAATCTTCTTTCTCCTTCTTAAAACCAGGCAGGAGTTCGTCCCTTTGAAAACTGCAAAAGGGATGAGAACCTTTCAGTTTGATGAATAGAGAAGGTAAAAGCCACAGAGCATGAAGTGGGGCTGGGAGAAGGAGGATCTCTAGGAGTGCCCAGCAAGGCTTCCACTTGTTCAGGGTTAGAAGGGATCCTGGATCAGAACCACCTGGACGCTAGAACCTGTGGCTGGGAGTGGGAGAGGCTGGCCTAAGTAAAATGTGGGCCGTCTTAAGTTGGGGGATGTGTTGTTTGTTCTAAATTTCACACGGTTATAAACAAATGCAACCAAGGGATACTTGCTGCCTTATGTTGCTTGTAATATTTACTTGCATTAGTACAATGATCTGTATTTGTAAATTCAACAGAAAATAATTGAGTTTTGGAAAGCCACAATAATTTCTGTATCACATCGTTTACAAAGAGTTGGATGTTAATATAAATTTTTAAAATTACCCATTTCTTACCTTATTTTAACCTTGTAAAACTATGGTATTTTCCTGATTTTAAAAGTAGTACCTTCCTTATTGTAAAAAATGATTCATGATAGAAAAGTATGAAGAAGAGAAACAACAGCAATCAGATTCTACTGCCCACAGTAATCACTTTTAATATTTTGGTATGTTTTCTGCTAGATCATTTTCTATATACTGATATATATTTTACGTAATTGAAATCATACTATATAGCTTTATATTATGCTTTTTCACTTAATATAGTATAAGCATTTCTCCAACATTATTAAAAACTCTTCATGAACATTTTAATGATTTTATGATATACCATTGTATTGATTAACCATAATCTTTTTAATCATTCTTTTATTATTAAACATTAGGCTGTTTACAAATTTCTAATATGAGGAATAATAGCATTTAACATTTATTGACCACCCTATATACCAGGCACTGTTCTAAACTCTCTATATATTCTCATTTAACCTTGTAAGGTAGGTGTATTTTTTTTCTTTTTTTAAAATCACCATTTTACTGATGAGGAAACTGAGCCCAGAAAATTAATAATTTGCTGAAGATCACATAGCTAATAAGTGATAGAACCATGCTAACTTTTAAGTCATACTGCATAAATTCTAGTGAACATTCTCATTCCTTAGAATATATATTTTTAGAAAAGCATCAAGATTTTTATTTTATGTATATGCACATATGTTTGTATGTATACACACAAAGTCTCACATATATACCTTGAGGGTGACTGTTTTTAAAGTTCTTTCTCCACGTAGCTATGTTTGTATTCCCCTCAATACTTGAGGGTACAAGTGACTTTTTGCCTCAGACCATCATTTCTGAATTACCATTTGGTTAAAACTTTGCTATTTTAATAAGTATTTTTTAATTGGTAAATAATGTCTGGTATGGATGGAAAGTTTTTTTTTCATGCCATGTATTTTTCATTTCTGTGAATTGTCTCTTCATGTCCTTTGCCTGTTAAGTTCTTAAGGTCCTAGTGTTATTTTTCAATCTTTCACACAGTCTTTCAAATGTAGCTATTCTTGTATTCTTCATTTACTAACTAAAACTGATTTTTTATCAAACAGTATTTTTCATGTTTATTTTTAAAAGTAAGCCGAAGAAAACCTACATTTAAATTTTAGTCTTACTGCTCTCCTGTTTTTAGGTCTTCAGTGAGAGAGTAGATTCCCACCCCCCCGCCCCCCAATTACAGGTTAGAGGCAATCAGAATCTGCTTAATTCATTCAGCAGATATTAAATAGCTTACCACATACCAAGCATCATGATAAGCTCTGGAGGTATAGAGACTAATGTGACAGGTACCTGCCCTAAAGGAGCTTGGTATCTAATAGGGCAGACAGGTCATAAACCCTTAAAATAAGTGCAGTAATAGAAATGTAAACCAGATGTTGGAGAGAGAGATTATGTAACTCAAAAGTATCTATTAAATCAAGGATAATTTAATGATGCTAATTTCCTGAGGACGTGCAGAGCACCTGGTGTGGCTGAAACATACAGGTCCAAGGGCAAGTTGCACCTAACTAGTAGTCTAGTTCCAGCAGGTGAGCTTGCAGTTACTGAGTTCCAGCAAAACACTTTGTAACAGCTCTGAGGGTGCTCATTGGGGGTAAATTGTTTACCAGAGAGAAACAGTGTTTGAGCAACCCCACAGAAGCCCTGAGAGTACTGATAAAAGACTCTCCCTCCCCATGTCCCCAGCCCTGAAACAGGATGGTCTGTTGAAAGACACTCTCCTTCAGATTTACTCAGATAGGCCTGATCTGATCTTGTGGCAACTCTATTTTTAGTTTTTTGAGGGACCTCCATACTGGTCCCTGTAGCAGCTGTACCAATTTACCTTCCCACCAACAGTATACGAGGGTTCCCTTTTCTCCACACCCTCTCCAGCATTTGTTATTTGTAGACTTTTTGATGATGGCCATTCTGGCTGGTGTGAGGAGATACCTCATTGTAGTTTTGATTTGCATTTCTCAATTGGTGTCAAGTGGGCTTCAGGCCAATTTTCAGATATTGCCTCAGTCCCATGATTGGGTTTTTCTGAGGTTATCTACATGTCTCTGGAGTGGCCCTCAAAGGGTCCTCTCCATGGTGATGTTTGTTGTAGTCCCAGATAGGACATTGTAGGGAGGCTTCAGTCCAGATCTTGATTTCCTATCAGCAAGAAAGGATTGAGGCAATGCCCAGGATCCCTTCATGAGCTAGAGTTTTGACTGCCAGGGTCTCCATTATCCTGATGATCTAGTGTTTACTCCTTATGTTGCAGTGTCTTCATCAGCCTCCAAAAGTGAGAGAGCAAACGGGGAGCTCCAGGTAAGGCTGGCAGCTGGCCTCCACTGGTTGAGAGTGGTTCTGCAGTGTGTGGAGTGGGGGGAATGGGGGGAATGGGGGTCATAGTGGCTCAGCCACTCCAAATCCCCAGTCCTTAAAGCAGAGGCAGAGCTGCTGCTTTCCCCTTCCCACATCCTGCCCAGTTGGCCCTGGCAGGTTCTAGTTCCCTGTAAAGCAGGCCTCTAAGAAGTCTTACCTGGGTCAAACTTGTTCTTCATCTCTTCCTTCAGAATGCCACATTTTAGTTGCAAATAGTTGTGTAATATGGCAGCCATCCAAGTATTGTGGTTCTGTTAAGAATACCTTGTGTCTATTCCTTAAGTACCGCCTCTTTAACTGCAGCATCTTAGTTCTAAAATATCCACATGGGCTAATTTCCCACATGTGAGAATGTTAACTTCTGAGATGCTCTCATAGACCTCCGGTCCCTGGGATATGATGGCATCAGATCAGAGGGAGATTGAAGGGCAACTCCACTTAGGAACTGGAAAAGGTTTCTAGAAGAAGAATGTGGCTTTTTAATTTCGTTTTTGAAATACCGGCTATTCAAGTTCGGTGCTTCTCCTTTAAAAAGCTTTCTATTAACACGAGGTGTGCATCTGTAGTCGAAAAGTACAATGACAGGAAATTAAAAGAAAGGGGGGCTGGATGGTGGTGGGGGTGATGAAGCCTGGGTGTAACGGTGAACCAGAGGTTGCCTTTGACGTGTAATGTGAAGGTAAGAAAATGAACCCGGAAGTAGGACTGGGGCATGGGACCTTGGGATAGGAGAGGAATTAGGGAGGGAAAGGTGCATTTGTTGTCACATCACCAAGTCTTGTCCATTTAATCCCTGAACATCTCAGCTAATGCCTCTGCTGCCGTGGGGCCTTGCCTTCTCCATTTCTCATTAACTTTAAGAGCTAACTGAACCCAGCCTTAGCATCTTTCATCTACTTGTTGGTGAGCTTTCTAAGCCATAGGATGGATTTTCTCTGATTAAAATCTTTCTATGCCTTTCCACTGCCTGTAGGATAAAATATAAACTTAAACTAGCAAAAGACCTTGGTGTTCTGGGCCTGCTTACTTCTCTAGCCTCATGGCTCCACGTTATGGACATAACCTAACTAGTTGCGCAGAACTTCATACAGGTTTCTGAAGAAGCCAGGCTGCTCCTTTTGCCTGGAATGTCTTCTCAAGTCTTGGGCCACAAACTCTAAACCTTTAACTCAGCTCAGGTATCTCTAGGAAGCCTTCCATATAGGCCCCCCGATCTGAGTGAGAAACCACTTCTGTGAATGTCCAGAACTTGGTGTTTATTACAGCACTTGTCACATCATATTACAAGGACCTGTTTACTTGTTGGCCCCATAAACTGAACTGCTTAAGAGCAGGGACTGCCTTATCTCGCTTTGAGGTCCCAAGGACTGGAACTTCAGGCACTGAATACATTACATGCCTGATGAATGAATAAATGAATAACATGTTATTGCTGCCTTCAAGTTTCAGACTGTTAAGGGCATTCACAAGTTTAATGATTAGAAGACAGTTCAAGACTATTACCCAATACAAATGAGCATTGTATGGCTGTGTTTCTGTTGTCTTATAATGTAGATTCCAAGGAAGGAAGAGATCAAGATGGCATGGAGTAACTAGTCCGTTTTCTTTGTGAAACGTATTTTTAGAGCTGGACTCTGAATGGTGAGTGCTGTCTGAACAGGCCTAACAGAAATGACGTCAGAATGATTGGATTCTTTCCTTTCAGACTCTGTTGAGGTGTTTGTGCAGTTGCTTAGCCTATCCAGGCCTGCTGCTCTACCCGCTCTCCTGACCTGAGCTTTTTTTTTTTTTTTTTTTTTGCGGTACGCGGGCCCCTCACTGTTGTGCCCTCTCCCGGTGCGGAGCACAGGCTCCGGAGCACAGGCTCCAGACGCGCAGGCTCTGCGGCCATGGCTCGCGGGCCTAGCCGCTCCGCGGCATGTGGGATCCTCCTGGACCGGGGCACGAACCCGTGTCCCCTGCATCGGCAGGCGGACTCTCAGCCACTGTGCCACCAGGGAAGCCCCCTGACCTGAGCTTTTAATGACTATTCTACATATCTGGTAATTAATGAGATTTCTTGTCTTATTGGATCTTATTCTTTTAATAAGAATATGCTATATATAATATGTTGAGTGCTGGGCACAGAACCATAACTAAGATAAACATTGTCCTTACCTCACTTGTTGAACAAGTCGGTAAATAATTGTTTAAATCACCATGCCATGTTTGTTTATATATCCTTATATTCCCTCTTAGCACTTGCCACTAAATCAGAGACTCAGTAAATATTTAGCAACTTGTTTTCCAAATGGAGGGAGGCAAGTATAAGGGTGAGAATGAGTAGGGTACTTCGGGAGACTAGTAAGGACCCTAGAGAGAACATGGGGAAGTAGGGTGGTCACCTCCTTCGGTTAGAGGCTTGTAGCTGGGGCTGCTGTGGCAGAATACCGTAGACTGGGCGGGGTTCAACTCAGAAGCTTATTTTCTCACAGTTTTGGAGGCTGGAAGTTCAAGATCAAGGTGCCAGCATGGTCGGATTCTAGTGAGAGCCCTCTTCCTGGCTTGCAGACAGCTAGCCATCTTCTTGCTGTGTCGTCACATGGCAGAGAGACAGAGGGGAAGACGGGGAACGCTCAGGTCCTATCGGATGAGGAACCCACTGTGTGATTTCATTGAACCTTAATTACCTCCTTGTAGGCTCTGTCTCCAAATGCAGTCACATTGGGGGTTAGACCTTCAACATATGAATTTCAAGGGGACACAGTTCAATCCATAACAGGTTTGATAGTGTGAAACCACTGAAGCAGTGGTTCTCAACCAGCATGTAAATCAGTAGCACTAGGGGAGCTCTCTCAAAATTGATGCTTAGGAGACCTATCTTGGGTGTTTCTATTTCATTTAATTCTAGGCTAGGGACTCAATCTACATTTTAAAAATATCTGCCGGGGATGATCCTGATCGTATCAGGGAATATTGACTATATCTCTGCATTTTATTCTTAGCCTGTAAACGAAGGGACTTCTCCATGTTTAGGAAACATTTCATCCTCTCTCCCACTTTCTCTAGATTTTTTTTCCTGATTAGAGAAATTTGAGAGAACCCAACATTTGCTAGGTCTGCACAGGAAAAGCAGCCAGCCTTTCACTCTCTTGTGCTCAGTATTATTTGTCCTGCCACGATGGACTGGACTGTTTTTTTTTTTTTTTTTTTTATTTTGTGGTATGCGGGCCTCCCTCTGCTGCGGCCTCTCCCGTTGCGGAGCACAGGCTCCGGACGCGCAGGCTCAGCGGCCATGGCTCACGGGCCCAGCCGCTCCGCGGCATGTGGGATCTTCCCGGACCGGGGCGCGAACCCGGTTCCCCTGCATCGGCAGGCGGACGCGCAACCACTGCGCCACCAGGGAAGCCCTGGACTGGACTGTTAAACAAGCCATAATCTCCATATAGCTGGCTGAGTAGGTGCCAGTCACACCTAGCTTTCCCACACATGGATCGCAAGGCCTAGATTTGAAGGAGGGGAAACTGGGAAGCACAATTCTGACCCTGGGGGTTTACACAGGATTGCATTCAGCTGCAAGTCACAGAAAAGACAGCTAAGCAATGGCTCAAAAAATTAGGGCTTTATTTTCCCTCATAGGACTGGATGTCCAGAGGAAGGTGGTCCAAGGGTAGGGTAGTGGCTCCTCCCCTCTTTCCACTTTATCCATCCTGAGCTGCCTGATGGCCCAGGATAACTGTGCCGCCTCTGGCATCACATGCACCTGCCAGACAAGAAGGGCAAAAGCAAAATGGTGTGTGCAGGCTGATGCCACTGCCTTGTAAAGAGCTTTTCAGGAAGCCTCGCCCAGGAACCTCCTTTTCCAGCTCATCAGCCAGGATGTTGCCTCACAGCCATCATCAGCTAGAGAAGCTGGGAAATAGAATGGTTTAGCATTTATTTATTTATTTTTGGTATGCTGCAGCTGCCCTCAAACACAATTCTACTGATAAGAAAGAAAGGGGATTGTAAGTAAAGAATTAGAAAGGTCTGCCACCGGTCATGGGGCACTTGCCTGACCTTGAGATAAATTTTAAAATATTTAAGCTTCTACCATGTGCCAGGAACCATTCTAGATGCTGGGAATGCAATAGTAAAAACAAAACAAAAAAAAAAAAAATGAAAAAAGCAAAAAGACAAAGTCCCCCTCTCATGGTGTTTACGTTCTAGTGGAGGATACAATAAACAAATGAAATATGTGATATCTTAGATGAACGGCGTGTCCAAGTAGTGAGGGTTGAGGTGGTGGGTTGTAATTTTCAGCTGGATCCTTAGGAAGACCAGTGTTACGAAGCTGGTTATGAGTAATGACGTGAAGGAAGTGAGGTACGTAAATTCCTTAGTATGTAAATACCTTGAAAGGAGCCTCTGAGGCAGAGCAACCAGGAACAAAGATACAAAGTCCCTGGGTTCTTCTCTGTACTTCCAGTATATGTTTGTTTTATGGATTCTGAATATTTTTTATCTTAATTGCTCCATATGGACAGTGATAGGTACAGTTGTGCTGTATAGGGCAATTCTAGGGGTACCTAGTGCTTCCTCCCCCTTTGGAAAAAACAAGGTGCCTGAATGTACATCTTGCGAAATTATTAAGTGCCTTTTCCCACTTCTCTCCCCTTCCTGAATCCTGTTCCCTTATTTCCTTATTTTCCTAGAGACTATGCTGTAGTAATTATGAAAATGGACTTTGGCCTCTTGATAGCTCTGGGTATGAGCCCTGACATTTCCTACCTGTGATACTGGGCAAATAGCTTATCTTATCCTCCCAGAGCCTATTAGCTCATCTAAGAAGTTGGGATGCTAATAGGCCTCCTTCACTATTACTGTATTGAATGAGATGGTGTGTGTGAAGGGCGCGCCGCAGTGCTGGGTACCCAATGGGTATCTCTACTCTACTCTTCTCCCCTTCCTTGTGGTCTTCAGGCTCTGGGTCACACACAATATCTGGAAGAGGTCAAGCGTTGCCCTATGAAAAAAGAACTTCTTACTCTTTACCAGTGTGTGAGAGCCTAGTGTCACCTATATATTTTTCAGTGAAGTCATATGTACCAGCCTGTCCCTACACCCTACCCCAATGTCTTCTGAAAGGTTGACCCGAGACCCATACTTAACTTGAATATCAGATGCCAGTGCTGCTCACACTGAAACCTCGTCATCATCTGAACCGTCCACCTGCAGCCTCCATCCCCAGCCTCACCCTGTGCCTCTTTGCTGCTGACTCCTTTGCTCCATTGTGCCTCACCAACCTTGTCATGGGGCCCAGACTCTGGATACCATCCACCTCCTCCACATCCATCAGCCACATCTTGGCTTTCTCTCTTGTGTTCTCCTCCCTGAATTCCACAATACATCACTGCAGTCGTCTGGAACGTCCTCCAACACATCCCTGATTCCCACCCAAAATCCCACATTGAGATTAGAACAGCCAACACATTCCCTTTTCACCTCAGCAAGGTTGTTTCAAATTGGCTCCTTCTCATTTCTACCAGTGACCATTCAAACCCTTACCATGCCTTCCCATTACCTACCACACCACCAAACCCTCAGTCTCAGCAACAGACAGCTTACGTGGTATGAACATCTTCAACTTCTTGCTTCTTAACTTACAAAATTATCTATGTATACAACTATACTTCCTTTCTTCACCATCAGAGGAAAAGTTGGTCATTTTTCTAATCGAGAGTCATCCAGCCATTCACGTTTTGAATTTTGTGCTCCTTTTCCGGGATTTGACTCATTAATTGTCTCCTCTTGACTGAATCTTTAATAGTCCTCTTTTCATGGCTTCCTTTTTTACATTGGGAAACAGACTTAAATATTTATTATCTTAAAAAAATCCTTAACTCTCTCTAGCTTTCATATTTTACCCAAGCATCTAGGAAGGTAGTCAGTGATTATATATCTAAAATTTTTAAAAGTGAGTCTGTGTCAAGAATTTATTAAACTCATTAATGAAGGACTCAGCAGAATAGTGAAGCTGGTTCAAAGAAAATTTTAGACAGGTATATAAAGTCATTGAAAGGATGCTGGAATCAGATTGCTAAGTTATATATAAAATAAGCCATAACTTTTGGGTTATAATATTTCCATTTGCATCTCTCCAGAGATAAATTTTACTTTCATTCCTGTTGGACAAGAATAATTTACATCTCTGTTTTCTATGAGTTAACATCTACACTTACAGAGTCGAAAAATATCCTGAATAGTAAATAGCAAGTCATACAGAGGCACACACTCTTAGAGAATCAAAATAACTCTGGGCGGGTTGTTAGACTACACCCAACACAACACTGAAACACAGGCAGAAACCCCTTTGTCTTTTTCCAGATTTTGGACACTTTTTCTAAAAGCCATCCTTGTGATCATAATTCCTAAAGATTATTTTTTAATCACAAAAGCTAGTTTTATTTTATCTTGTTTTGATTCATTAACACTGGTGCAGCAAAAAGTGTTAGTTAAATATAAATTTCTTTGAAGTATGGTCAGCAAATCCAGCACCACATGGTCTTAAGCAATGACTAAGGCCAAAATATTAACCTCTGTCTGGAGAAATTACGTGGAATCTACTAGTGTCTTTTCAATAGGCCAGAAGAGTTTTTGTTGCTCTTATTTGCACTCATGATTTGAAGCTAGAAAACCAAACCTAAGAAATTCATTTCTATCATTTTTTCCTGGAGTACCTGTAAATGTGAATGAATTTCTCTCTCACTGTGAAATTCTCCAAATCTGCTAACGTATCTGGTCTGCCAGGAAATGATCTAAAATTCCAGGATCCAGAAATCCACAAAACAGGTGTTAGACAGGTCTCCTGGGAAGGCTTTGTGAGCCTTTGTTCCACATATGAAGCACAACTCCTGTTCCTCAATGGGAGGCATATCATACCTGATTAAATGAGATTTATTCTCATATGATACTTCATGTGTAGCTTTGGTTACACAATTGATTTTTCTAACTATATCCCTCTTAAACAAACAAACAAAATTTATTGATCCCTTGAAAAACTGCCTCTTTTTTAAAAAAAAATAAATTTATTTATTTATTTTTGGCTGCCTTGGGTCTTCGTTGCTGTGCGTGGGCTCTCTCTAGTTGCAGCAAGGGGTGGATTATCTTGTTGTGGAGCACGGGCTTTAGGCGCATGGGCTTCAGTAGTTGTGGCTCGCAGGCTCTAGAGCGCAAGCTTAGTAGTTGTGGCGCACGGGCTTAGTTGCCCCGTGGCATGTGGGATGTTCCCAGACCAGGGATCGAACCCATGACCCCTGCATTGGCAGGCAGATTCTTAACCACTGTGCCACCAGTAAAGTCCATTACCTCGGTTTTAAAATCAAAAAACTTAGTAAAAAACATTTGTCTCTGAATTTGACAGTGTTGTAAACAATAGTTCATTTCAGTTTGCAAAGGCATAGTCTAAAACAAGGATCAGCAAACTTTTTCTATAAAGGACGAGATAGTAAATGTTTTCAGTTTTGCGGGCCATGGGTCTACTATAAGATTTGTGGTCAAATCTGCCAATGCAGCATAAAAGAAGCCATAGACAACATGTAAACAATGGGCTCATAGATTAGATTTGACCTGTGACGAGCTAGATTTGGCCCATGGACCATCGTTTTCTAATCCCTAGTTTAAAATAAAGGTTAGGCGTTGATCAAGAAGAAAGAGAAAGGGCTTCATCATATGTCCACAAGAAAATAGAACATTAAAAATAATACCAGTACACAATAAGAAGATAAATAATATCCCAGTACAAATAACCACAATTGTATTCACCTTATCAGTTCATTCACTTCCATGTAACTAATACTTGTTGCACTGGATGTTGGGTCTGCAGTCTGCTTTTACAAAGTGGCTGCTTCTGGACTAAAAGAAAAAAGTCCTGGAGATCCTGACTCAGTCTCCTGCTGCAATCTGCAGTTGTCTAAGTGGTGTCAGCTTGGCAGTTTGTACTCATGAGTCTATTACTTAAAGTAGCAATAGGTAAGAGTGCCTTGTCCTTTTCATTGAGGCTCTGAGGATGTCTGTCTTGGTTAAACACTGACTTTTTAACCTGAAGCGTATAGCAGAATCTTTAGGTAAGCATGAGAAGGAAGCCAGAAGTTGATGACAAGTCCGAATGATAGTGATTTTTTTTTTTACAGTAATCAACGATCCTAGAATGAGGAGAGCAAAATCATCTGTAAGGATGATGTCATGAATAACTATTTAACTATTTTATAAGATTTGGATCAATATTTCCCCTGAGGGTAAGAACATATCACAGACAGTGAGGACATGGACAGCTCTTTAGGCTATTCCTAAAATGTACAGCCTCAGAGAGAAAATTAACCCAGGCAAGACAGAGCTGCTTCTTCCCCTGCACAACTCTTTCCATTTAGCACCTTTTGGACCTCCGTGTGCTGTGGAGCATAGAGGTTTCTTCTGGGTCTTTAACCGAGAGCTTGGCTGTACCTCCACAGGGTGAGGCTTCATGAGGCTTAGGAGAGAGTGACTGCAATGAGCTAGCTGGTGTACATTGAAGTTTGGCCAATCCCGAATGGAATGTCTTCAATAAACACTGCAGGGGTTCAGCTGAGAGCTCATAAAGGCTACATGCTAGGATTACGGACCATGCTCTAGAGCAGGGGTCAGGAAATGATGGCCAATCTCACTTATGGCATGTTTTTTTTTTTTTTTTTTTTTTTTTTTTGTGGTATGCGGGCCTCCCTTTGCTGGGGCCTCTCCCGTTGCGGAGCGCAGGCTCCGGACGCGCAGGCCCAGCGGCCACGGCTCACGGGCCCAGCCGCTCCGCGGCACGTGGGATCTTCCCAGACCGGGGCGCGAACCCGGTTCCCCTGCATCGGCAGGCGGACGCGCAACCACTGCGCCACCAGGGAAGCCCTATGGCATGTTTTTGTGTGGCCCGTGAGCTCAGAATGATTATTACATTTTTAAAAAGTATTGTTCAAAAGCAGCAGCGCAGCAGGAGCTGGAAGAAGAGGAGGAGGAAAGGAAGGAAAAGGAGATAGAGACCATATACTGCTCACAAAAGCTAAAATATTTACTACCTGGCTTTTACAGACAACATTTGCCAACCCCTGCAACAGACATAAAAGCCATGTCCTGGGACTAAGAATAAATATGAAATAGAACCACCCTAACAAGAATAAAATCAAGCCAGAGTAAGGAAATTTGCCAATAATTAGCTCCTTTGCAGAACAAAACCAACCTTCCTTAGAGAAAATAACATTATCCAGACTCCTTAAACATCACCCACAAGGTCCAACATACAATAAAAAGTTGTTAGACATGTGAGCAATTAGACTGTGTTACCTATGATCAAGGGAACAAACACCAGTCAATGGAAATAGACTTTGATAGGACCCCAATATTGTACTTAGCAGACTAGGACTTTAAAACTGCCATTATAAAAATGTTCAAAGACTTAAAAAAAAAAAAAAAGATGGACACAATAAGTCAGCAGATGGGAGACCTCAGTGGAGAACAGGGTGCTCTAAAAAAGAAACAAATGGTAATTCTACAACTGAAATCTGATTAATTCAAAAGAGAATAAGCCAGGAGAAATAGAGGAACAGTGAGAACAAACAAGAAAGATTGAAAAAATAGAAAGTACCTAGCAAGGTAGTAGAATTAAACCCAATCATATTAATTCTTAAAATTAATTGACTAAACTCTTCATTTAAGAGGCAGAGCCTGCCTGCATAAAAATGCAGACTCTACAAGATGCTACCTATAAATGAAGCAATTTAAGTATAAGTATACATGTAGTTAGAATGTGAAAAAAGGAGGGGAAATGCTATACCATGGAATAGTAAGCACAAGAAAGCTGCTGTGCTTATATCAATTTCACACAAAGCAGACTTCCAGACAGAGATTATTGTTACATATAGACATTTCATAATGATATTTTAATTCACCAGGAAGGCACAGAAATCCTAACTATATAGGGGATGCACACGATACAGCTTTAAAATACATGAAGGAAAAACTCACAGAACAAATCCACAGTTATAATTGGAGATTTTAACACCTTGTTTTCATAAATTGATGCAACAAGAAGACCAAAAAAAAAAAAAAATCAGTAAAGACAGAGAAGGGAAAGTTGGAGAGGAGATGCACCACCTTCACCCACACTGACCACTGTGCCCCTGGCCTCCCTGCTTCCTCCTGGGTTCTTGTGAACACACTTCTGAAATGTCCTTCCTTTACTCCTCTGTTTAGCAAAAGTGTGTGGAATCAGCTAAATAAATAAATTATGAAACATACGTCATGATTCTCTTTGTTCTGTGACAGTATAAACCTGCGATTATTTTATCCAGAGGGAAAACACAGAACACACAGAACACCTCAGTACAGGATAACTGAAGAGTGCAAATCAATTGCAACATCCCAGCTTGCCTGATGTTTCACTCTCTACCTGCCAACGTTTATTTGCTCCACAGAGACATATGCCGAGCTTGGCATCACTTTGTATACCATTTTTGTTTTACTCTCTTTGAGTTATTTGATACTGTGGCCATGGTTATTTATGACTTTTAACTTGTTCATTGCAATGACTGAAAACAATATCAAAACGAAAGCCCCATGTTTTTCTTCTTTGGCAGTTTCTCTCTGCCTTTGGCATTTTTTTGGTAAGCTTTCTTCTCCTTCCTTTCTTTGCCATGGTGTCTCCCATTTCCTGGGTCACAATTCTTGCGGGGAGCTTTCTCAGCTGTAACCAGGGTTCGGAGAAAGGACTGGCCTAACCCAGGAATGATTCAGCATTATGGACGATTTTCCCCTGTGTGATGAGGTGGGGAAAGAGCTTACTGCGTTTGCACTTGGAAGATTGTGCACATTTCCTTAAGTCCTTTTCACAGAAGTCCATGAGTTACAGTTGGAGAGCTAAGGCTACTGTTATGTTAGACTCTTGTCTTCCCATGTGACTGGGCTGGAGTTTCTAGGGGTGGCCCCCAATCCCTCTTTATACGTTTCCAAACTGGCAACAACTTCCTAGGTTCTCTCTTCCTTTCTCCTTGGGTCAGGATTCACCAGTAATATTTTTTCTTTCATTCCAAGTGTCACAAACCGGTTGCCACTGAGCCAAAGTTTTCCCACAGACATGTTTCATTAGCACTGCACAGTTAAATTTTTTTTTAAGTTGCCAAATTAAAACATCCGGAGATTTCACATACAAACTTTCAGATTTCCCTAAACAAATGCAAAAACAAAAAAGGAAGAACAGGCATTACTAAGCCTGGCCCCACTCATGTATTCAGCTTCCTGGCAGGCCTGGTCGCGGCCTTCTCTACCAGATCAGCAACCCTGCCCTCCTCTTCAGCCTCGCAAACACCCCAGGGTCCAAAGAAGTGAAAAAGGTCTGGAGAGATCCGCTTTAAGCCATGTCAGAATAAGAAGAATCTAGTTTTTAGAATTCCAAGTCTCCTTTTCCTATCCTTATCGGATATACCAGCAAATCTTTTTATTTTGCCTATTTTACATCTCTGGAATAAAGCAATCTGAAATTTTTTAAGCTGTAGCTTCCCATAGTTGCCTCTAGATGGCAGTATTGTACTGGTAGTCTCTCAGCTATTCCCCATTCCGGCTGCCTTCAAAATGTTAATTATCTAATTTTTCAGTGGGAATAATTTTTGTTTCTAAATTTATTTCAGTATTTTTTCAATAATTTCAAATTTATCAGTAAGCAGGTAGAGTCCACAAGCTACAATATTTAAAAGAACAAAACAACAATCTTTTTTTTTCCCCCTCTTTGGAGCTTCCTGAGTTGATTAGCAGAAACGGAACATATTGCAACATATAATTGTCATGATTATGCAGGCTTTTCATTTAGAGTTTGTGTGTGCACATGCATTCAGCTGCCACATCTGCAATGCATGTTGAAAAAAATAGCCCCTTCTCTGTGCACTTTGAAACATCAAATGTTTCTCATTTGGAGCAATTTCTTTATTTTGTTTTGTGGATAATGAATGTTACTGACAAATATGGGAGGCAAGGGAGCAGGAAGTAGTCTGTACTACAAGGAGGAAGCTCTTAGAGATATACATATACATAAGTAGACAAATGTGAGCTGTGTGTCGGCCTCATACATAAACAAGGCAAGTGCTGCGAAAGGGAAGTTGTGGGTGCTAATTAGATTAATGGTTTGAGAACAAATTCATTTCAGAGCAGCTAATTAAATATTTCATTATGAGTTACTTTGTGTAATTTGCTTTGGTATGCAACAGACAAATATTAAGTATTTAATTTTATCTTCAAGTACAACACACTAATATTTCACTGATTTAATTCTTTGGTTTTGGTGCTTTGGGTTTTCAAAGTGCCATCTTTTTAGTCCTGGTTAATCCACTTGACAGCTGAGTGTGACACAGGAACCTGGCAGTTCCCTTTTGTAAAAGCTTGGTCAATTACACCTTGGACCAACCTGTTTGGTCATCACGTTGATTACATCCTAAAAGGTTAGAGTTGGAAGAACTCCATGAGGGCTTCTCTCATCCAGTGTTCAAGGGTTACAATTTCCCTGACAGACAGGTCCTCCAGTCCCTGCAGGAGCTCCCTCAGGAGTGGGAATGTCTCAGGCAGCATCGTGTCAATATTGGTCCCACTGAGGGACAGAGGTGACTCTGGGGACGTTTTTCCTCACAGTGAGCCAAGGGGAGGGCAGAGGCAAGAAGGAAATGCAGGTGGACAGGTGAACAGGGCTGCCGCCGGGAGAGTTCTGCAGGCTACAGTGAGGAGTGTGGGTCCTTGGCAACACAGCCCTCCAGGCAGTTACTATGATTTCATCAGAAGTGGCACATGGGATGGAACCCGTCTGACTTCCCAGGCTTGTTCTACATGCAGCGTTCAGAGGCCGCTGTGACCTCTCTCTGTTATGAGAGAGGCTGCCTTACTTCTATGGCTCCAGACTCCTCCTCACCCCTGAAATGAATGCCTTGAACGTTAGATCCAAGTGATGGATTTCACCTTTGTTCCACTACTTGGCATACCCCTCTTTCCACATCCTGCTTGGAGTCTAGCTTTTGGGTCAGACTTGGTGGCACCCAACTAAGATGTCTAGAAAGAAGGTCATCAGTAGCCTTTGCTTTCAGGAAAAGCACCCTTGTTAGCATGAGCTGGGGTCCTACCCTGCAAAGTCTGAGCAGCAGCCCCACCTCCTCACGTACAGCTCCTACTCTGCCTGATCACTGATCCATCCTGACTTAGGCTATTCCTGCCCCTCCCAGACACCCTTCCTGACCCCTCTCCGCCTCGCTCTCCCTTTTCTGTCCTTTGGGACCTAAGTTAAGACTGTACGTCTTTCACTAAGCCTTCCTGGACACATCTGTGTCCACAATAGAATTTTCCCTCCCTCTGAATACCTCCAGATCCTTAATCCACCCTGTTAGAGGGAGTTTGAAAGAGTCCTCAGAGAGGTATGCGGCCTGACTATCTTTTTGTCAAGGTTTTCAGTGACTCTAACCCCTCGGTAAATGGAATCTGAATTAGAGCACATAAAATCCACCTTCTCTGGAGCATTTATGACAACCTTTCTAGTTTCAAGAAAAATTTCAAGGCAAGTTACTTTTTATACGTAGCATGTATTTTCAACACCATAGCCTTTGGCTCATGGGATCTTGTTACAGGAAGCATGAGGTCTGCATTTCCACCTTGGGACAATCTCATCTTGCCCCCAGGTCTGGAAGTCCTATGTTCAACCCAGCTCTCTGTCAAAATGCCCACCGAGTAACTGATGGAATTTGCAAAGACTAAATGACTTGAGGCAACAGGAAGGAAAGAGGTGGGCTGAGAGGTGGGGCTGGTGGGAAAATGCCCTGACTTTAGACTTTGGGATTCTTCAAGGAAAAATAGTGTTTTCAGAGAAGATGAGATGACGAGTGAGTTCCAGGTAGAGGGACTAGTCGATGCAGAGAAGTGGCCCTTTGCTTCAAGGCTCAGCTAAATTCCTGCCTTCTTCAGAAATCTTTCTCTGATAATCTCAAGACCACAGAGACGTTCACTGTGGTTGCCTGTCTCATTCCTACAGAGTGAGACCGGAAGCCCCTGGAGACCAGAAGCCTCAGGAGACTGGAAGCCTCTGGAGACCGGCAGCCTCTGGAGACCGGAAGACCTGTTTCAGCCTTTTCTATAGCCGACACCGTCCCCAGGACTGTGCTCTCTAGCTGCTCAGACACTGCCATCCTGCAGGGGGAGTGCAGGATGAATGCAATACACATTTCCAGGTTGCCAGTTTCTTACTGATTCTGCAACAAAGGAAAAGATCTTCTCTCATCCAATGTAAAAGGTGAAAAAAAAAAAAAAGCTTGAGTTTCTCTTGGTGGAAAACAAAGGGAAGTTTGCTTAACTATGACTCTGTCTCTCCAACATGCAAAGTGTTGTTTTTCTGCAAAATAGGGTTTTTAATATTTGGTAAGTTTTTGAGAACACTGCACGGTATCAGCTCTGAATGGTTGGGCTCAGTTCAAAGGCTTGTATAAATATCGCTAAAGAAGAGCCGTATTAAAGCGTCCAGTCTCCCTGATTTGCGCTTTAACCTTACCTACACATAAATCTGCAGAAGAGTCCCTTTTCTCAACTTCACATTCCTCCAGACTCTAACACTGGCCTTTTTATGGACCAGAAATCTGGCCACTTTGTAGTCCTTCAGTAGCTACAACAATAAAGCCACCCTCGTTATGGAATGAAATTGAAAACTGTCTCCCAACTGTGCAGTTGATTTGAATGTAATCTGTTCTGTTTGTCTTACTACGTTGTAGTCAGTGATAGATGAAGAGGGGAGTTTGGGGGCTTCTGTGGATCCTGACACTGGGCCTGATAAGTAGAGCTGTAACCACACCACCATCTATCATTCTGGGAAGCTTGAAGGTCTTCTCACCAGAAGCTGGCGCTCACCTCTTAGTGGGACGGGGTGGGCTTGCTCTGATTTGTCACATGATGTCTTTAATGCAGAAGGTTAGAAAGGTTTGAATTTGCTGAGAAAAATCATAGTTTTTCATTTGTGGACTTTGCTTTAAAGAAAGTATTTTCTGATGAGTGTGTGTGTGTGTCTTTGTGTGTCTTTGTGTCCCAATCATCACACCAAAAAGGACATCCCATTTTGGTTCCCAGTGCCTACCTAGTGTATTGCTTGTGTGCATACATTTGTAATCTGCGTGGCCCTGACTCCTTGGTCAAACACGAACACAGCTCTGTGGACCAACGGCTGCTGCCTCATGCTTTTTCTTGCTCTTTTTAAAATTGGAGAGGAGTCACCTTCCCCCTGGTATGGTGACCTTCAGCTGGGCTTGCTCTCAGTTTTTCCTGATTCCTGCCTGGTGAGGGAACGTGCTAGGCTGGGGCGGGCTTAGAATGCTAACATGTTTTCTGTCCCCAGAGTCATTACTGTCTTAATTAAGCCATGAGACATTGCTGAGGGACGGGGAGAGCAGTGAATACTCATCTCTTTTTGATTTGCCCAAAGGGTATTTGGCTCAAAATAAAATGCAGGTGAATGTAATTTCTTTCCCTAAGAGCATGGAATTATGGGAATATTGTTGTGCTGAGCAGGGCTCAAAGCTGGAGGATATTTGAAGATTTGCTTCTGGTTTTACTCCAGCTGGTCCCAGGGAGGGGGTGATGGACAATTTAGGGTCTGACTAGTCCTTCTCTGGTGCTTTTGTGGCTTAGGTCCCTGGTGGTGATATAGACTATTCTGGTAAAGAGCTAGAATTTTTCTTTGCTTCTTATAGGATCTTCTTCTGTATCCTTCATTGACAAATAGGTCAGAAAAAATGGGTTTTTCTCCAGAGCATTATCCACTAGCTGCTATTTCACAGATGTCTGCCAAACTTTGCACTTTATGTGGTACATATTTTATTGGTTTGCACATAGATGGGTGTTGGCAGTTACTCAAAGATCTACTCAAAGCAAGCAAATCCTTTACCAACATCACATGTTTATTCTCTTGGGTTCTTTTGTATCATATTTGTATCCCCTTTTGGTAGCAACTTGTTTTATCATCATCTGTCATTTCCTTTTGTCTCCTTAAATATAGAGTGACTTTCTTGCTTGGTAAATTTCTGGAAGATTACCTTCTAAAATATGGTTGTGTTGATTTGATCAATGTTTTGTAAGTATTTTTATAAAACAAATTTTATAAATTATAGAGTTTGATAATAAATAATGACGGTTTCTGACTTCCTGGTGACTGTACATATGCAGATCAGTTATGATTCCTGTCTTATCCCCACTTCCCCGGCCCCCCAAGGCTGTGCCTCTTGTTTCTGTCTTTGTTCCCTTTGTTAGTCAATGCTGAGTCTACTTCCCTTTTCTTTAAATTATGTATCATCAGTTTAAAGGGCTAGTTGTCACTAACTTTTTTTTTTTTTTTTTTTTTTTGTGGTACTGTGCTCCCGCTGCGGAGCACAGGCTCCGGACGCGCATGCTCAGCGGCCATGGCTCACGGGCCCAGCCGCTCCGCGTCACGTGGGATCTTCCCGGACCGGGGCACGACCCCGCGTCCCCTGCATCGGCAGGCAGATTCTCAACCACTGCGCCGCCAGGGAAGCCCTGTCACTAACTTTTATACAAAGCAGCCCATCCCCTAAGTCAAATATAGTTGTCTGAGCAAACTGCCTAGGAGCACAGGGGAAGAGGTAGGAAGGCTAAGTAAAAAGAATTAACATTTACTTGCTGTCAACTCTGTGCCAAGTGCTTTACCTAAGTTACTTTGTTTCTTTCTCACAGTGACACTGTAAAACAGATATCAGATGCAAGGCACCAGACTCAGAAGCCAAATCTTTAACCCAGGGCCATGCAGCAGTAGAGATGAGATCAGAACCAGTCAAACATGGCTTTGGAATATAATGAAGAGAATTTAGTAGGTGAGGGCAGATGGTAGGGAAAAGGATGGGTTGAAGATAATAAATTTCACTCAGTATTGAGCAGTTACTGAGTTAAAACACATGTAAGGACTTACAGTCACCTGTCATACACAGATACACAAGATCAACCTCACAACCCAGGGACAAAAAAGAAGAGAGAAATGAGAAAGTATGAACATGTGCTGGGGTTGTCCAGCAGGAACCTCTTGATAGGAGCCCACAGCTGCAAGTGCAGGCCAGTCGCCTGACGCGATGGCACGCCCCCTCGTCCTGTGCCCCACTCAGCTTGCTACCCTGGCAGCTGAGGTGATCCTACCACGACCTGGACGTGTGGGTAACACCACTTCTCTCCCACAAAGGGCAACCCTGCTAACTGGAACTCTACCGTCATGGTCCCCTTCCTTCGAGACCTGGAGAATTTGGGTCTTCCTGGAAGCCTTATTCAATTGTTTCCTCAGACAGAGTTCTGCTTTACGTCCTAATCTGCCAGGAATGGGACTCGCACCCAGGCAGAGCAAAAGGGCACACAGGCCTGAAGGGGGAGGAGTGGGAGTGGAGAGAGTTCAACAAAATTAGGTCATTGAATGTTCTCCTGAGACTGCTGGCTTTGGGTACATCCCTCCAGAGTCCCAGAGCAGGGCTTTCAACAAAGGAAATGCTCAACAAACATTTGATGTAGGAAGGAAGGAGGGAGGGAGGGAGGGAGGGAGGGAGGGAGGAAGGGAGGGAGAAGGAGTTCCATCAGTTGGCCTAACTTTGACTGTATCCTCTCCAAAGCGTATTCCTCAAAGTTCCAGACATTACAATGCTTTCTTCCACTGAACTGACCCTGGAAGTCACCATGCTTAATTAATTACTCCTTCGTGGCCCCTGGGATTTTATGTCATCCAAGCTGTCTATTCTCATGGGCCAGCAATGACTGCATCTGGTCTTAGTAGGCTCAGAAGGCTGGCCAGAAGGCTGGCCATGGCTTTCGGGGCCTCAACATTGGGGTGTTTGGCTCACAGTTTCTGAGTTTTTAAAGTACAGTGTAGCTCTTCTTTAGATGTGACTGGTTCTTGCTTCCCTGTACAAAAACAAGCCCACTCTGGCTGGTTTCATTTGTATGTGTGGAAAAACACATATTCAGGTAAGAGATCTGTTTGAAAATAGACTGCAAAGGATGTCTGAAAGTAATCTCAAAGACTCTTCTGTAGCTCGTAGCTTTTTCTGTGGATGTGTCCATCTGCTAATGGAAGTGGACTCTAGTTTTCTGAGAGTTGGTGTAAGTGCAGTCTGTTTAGAAAAGCAAATCTGCGATTATCTCCTAACTGCACGTTGCTGCAAAAATACGAGGCTCTGGTAGAGGCAACGCTCGCTTCCCCCCTCTTCTCAGGCCTCCTTTCACACTCTGTGAGCTGTTATGCTTCCTCTTTCGGTTGGGAGAATGCACGCTCTCCCTGCGTAAGTGACGTGTCTGAACAAAATGCAAAAGTAATGCACTTAGAACCAACTCTTCCTGGACACCTAAGTGGTAGACCTAAAACTGTGCCCGTCAACACCAAAACCAAAAACAGAATAGTAGAAAAATGGACCCTCCCCCTCCCCCCAAAACACACAAAATGGAAGAGCAAAATCCTCACGTTTGATCTGAAAAACTCAGACTTTTCTGAAATGGCTGGAACTAGCCCCGAGGAATTCCAGTGCTTCTGTGGGAGAGGCTTGCAGAATGAATGGTGAGGCTGGCGGAGCTGTGACGGTGTCCAGTGAGTCTGACAACGCAGTGACCTTGGGCAGAAGCTTAGTGTCACTTGGTCTCCCCCTGGCCACTTCACCCATCTGTCAGAGACACATAATAACCCATCCTCATCTCGTAGGGGCTGAGAATTAATTAATAAGTGATTGTAAATTACTTGGTACTCCTCAGAGGAAACGCATTCTATAAGTGCAAAGAATCATTATTATCCAGCAATTCAGCTGGCTCTGAAGCACTAATGACTTCAGGGAGGCTGCTGGAACACACACTGTGGTCTTTCCAGTTTAGAAGACGAAAGTTGAGGGACTATATGGGGCTTTATTTCCCCTATTAACCCTACTATAAAACAAGACATTCTTCCCCACAAAAATGTCTGCCCTATTATTGCATTTTATCCTCTAAACTATGAAAACAGGTACCTTCCTGGATTCTGGCTGGGAATTCACAGCGGGAGAGTGGTGTTTCCCAAGGTCGATTCTCAGCACACCAAGCCCACGTGACACACAAAACCCAAAGGGCTTTGTCAAGATACCACACATAATGCACTTTAGTGCATTAATGACCTGCAAGGGGTTTATGAGAATGTGTTGAACTTTATTTACCTCGCTCCCAAAATTTTTGGATAAAGTCCTGTAGATATTTGCAAAAATTGCACATTCCACTCTGTGTGCATCCCTGATCTCAATGTGACTTTGAGGTTTCTCTCATCAGTGGATGGGGCTGTGTGCATACCTTTGAGCGTGGGCAGGCTTAGTGACGTGTTGTGGTCAATAGGATGTGGCCGAAATGACGTTGTATCAGTTCTGAGCCTGAGCATCAAGAGGTTTTGCAGCTTCTATTCTTACTGGTGGAACCCTGCCAGTCTCCATAGGAATGAGCCCAGGCCAGTCTGCTGAAGGAAGAGAGAGATGTGGCCCAGACAACCACCAGCCAACAACCAGAGCCATCCGACTTATTGGAAGGAGGCTGACCACAGACACGTGAGAGCCACCAGCTGCACACAGCCCAGCTTGTTGACCCAGAGACTTGTGAGCCAGATAAATGGTTGTTGTTTTAAACCACTAAGTTTTGGGTGGTTTGTTTGCAGCAATAGATTCATAGTACAATAATGGCATCCATTAAAAAACTCTTAATAATCCCAGGGGTAAAAATTGGAGTTACAAATTGGCGATGCATAGACGATTTAGCATTTGGCCGGATTGGCTGTGATCAGCTCAGTATGCTTGCTGCTTCTTTGTCCATTTCCATCTGTGCTTTGGGGAAGAAGCAGGGACTTACCTCACAGTTCCTGTCCTCATATTGTTCTGGGTTCTATTCAGCCAATCAGAGTCACTTGAGTGAGATTTGGAAAGTGAAAGAGAAGACGAAGCTATCATCCTTGGGTAACTGCGGATAGAAGTGTGGGCAGATGCTGGTGTGAAGTTTGTAACAGCTTCTGGGTGAGCTCCTAGGAATCACCGCCATGGCCCTGGAACTTCTGGGTTTATGAACTCAGTCAGTTGCTTCCCCAGACCTTCCAAGGGTGTGGAAACCTCTGATGGGAGAGATTTCCAACTACATCAGAAATTAGAATGTGATGACTGTTATAAGGGAATTTCTAGGGTATAGCACGTGCCTGTGACTGATGGCCATGAAGAACCAGGCTCCAGTTGAAAGCTTTACTCTGCTACCTTTTAAAACTAAATGTTTGCTAATGTATTACAAAGGATTCCACTCAGGAATGGCCAGGTGGGAGAGGTGTATATGGGAAGAGGGTGTCTCCAGGAGCTCCCTGGGCATATGCCACCCTCCCAGCACCGGGATGTGTTCACCAACCTGGAAGCTCTGTTATTCCTTTTTACCTCAGTGACTGAGGGACCTTCCTGGACATTTTGCCTCATTTGACTCAAGTGTAAAATGGGAATGACAGTTTTTACCCCAAAGAGTTGTTGTGAAGAAGAGATGTGGTCCACATGCACAGATTTGTGGCACATAGTCGTCCTCTGAATGGCAGTTGTCTATTAGTTCAGGCTAGGTCCAAATTTTCAATGAATGGAACCTAATTACTGAGTTGTGCTCTTCCAAATGGCCCCATGTTGCTCCCTTCAGTTTTCTCTTAAATAAGACACATTAGTACATCTCAAGGGAAGTACATCAGTAACTTCCCGGGCGTCTCTATAGGGCCCCTAGGCTCCCTGATCCCTGCGTCTTTTGCACGGCTTGCTCCTGTTGCAAAGATTGTTTTCTAATAAGTCAAACATTGACTCAGGTGAATTAGAACACAATTGCTGTGGTATTTCCCAGGGGTTTGCCTTTGAAATCAGCAAACAAATCAAAACATCTCATTCCCCTGTAAGGATCTCAACAGGATTGTATCAGAACTCAAAGGCAAGGTGGGGTGGAACAGGAATGAGAAAAGCAACCGTCCATTTTCACTGGTACAGTAGTTGCTGTGTTGAGAGAGTCCCACAAGGAATCAAGACTGTATTGAAAATAAAAAAATCCAAAAAGCTTTGTCTGATGTCTTGCTGTGCTTAGCTTTTTGTTTGCTTACTTGTAGGGAGGCAGGGGTGAGTGCTGGGCTTCTTGAACTTTCTTATGGAGGAAACTTCAAGTGCAACTAAGAGGAAACCCATCTCCCCAGAGATCTCCACGTGTGGTCCAAACCCACAGACCACAAAGCATGGCATTTATTTGATCTTTACAATGCATATTAATTTTTCCTATATGTAATAATTTATTTTAATATGAAAATTATATTCCCCCTAAATCTCTGTAGATAACGGATGCTCCAGGAAGATGTGTGTACTGGGTTTACCCCTTGAATGGTAATACTGTAAAGAGAATGCACTCAGACTCAGACAGATATGGGTTTGAATTCTGGACTCCCCATTTTATAGTTGTGTGACCTGTGGAAAATGAGTTAATTTTTCTGGGCCATTTATCTCATCTGAAAGAAAAGAGATAACAATATTTCTTTGGCAGGGTTGTTGTGAGGATAAGAATTAAATGAGATAATGCATGTAAAGTGTCTAACAAAGTAAGTGATAACATGTGCACAGGAAAGAGAATTACAGTATTGTGTTAGTTTCAGATGTACAGCAAAGTGATTCGGTCATATATATATAATTTTTTTCATTTCTTTTCCATTATATTGTATTACAAGATATTGAATATAAGTTCCCTGTGCTCTACAGTAAATCCTTGTTGTTTATCTATTTTACATTTAGTAGTGTGCATCTGTTAATCCCGTACTCCCAATTCATCCTCCCCCCGCTTCCCCTTTGGTAACCATAAGTTTGTTTTCTATGTCTGTGAGTCTGTTTCTGTTTTGTAAATAAGTTCATTTGTACTATTTTTTACATTCCATGTATAAGTTATATTGTATAATATTTGTCTTTCTCTGTCTGACTTACTTCACTTAGTATGATAATCCCTAGGTCCATCCATGTTGCTACAAATGGCATTATTTCATTCCTTTTTATGGCTGAGTAACATTCCATCATATGTATGTATATGCCACATCTTCTTTTTCCATTTTTCTGTTGATGAACACTTAGGTTGTTTCCATGTCTTGGCTATTGTAAATAGTGCCGCTGTGATCATTGGGGTGCGTGTATCTTTTCAAATTAGAGCTTCATCTTTTCTGGATATATGCTCAGGAGTGGGATTGCTGGATTATATGGTAACTCTATTTTTCGTTTTTTAAGGAACCTCCATACAATTGTTACTTACTCTTAGAAGGAGGAAAATGAAGAAATTTTTCTCATCTTCTTGATTGCTGGAAGATCCCTTAACTTTAGTCTTCGTTAAGGCTGAGATCTCACAGTGGACATTGTGAAACTTTTGCAGATGTGGGATTAAGGAGCCTGGACCAGCCAGAGAGAAGGAAGGACACATAGGTAAAGAATGGACTCTATTTGAACAGCGACTTTGATTTCCTTCAGCTGGTGGTTGCCAACGATCTGTTCCTGAAAGACTTGCTTATATTTATGTGGATCTACATGTTTATTCACATAGTCATGTGCTCGACCTTGGAGTATTTATGGCACATTGAGCTGCCTATCCCCATTCATTTGGTTCCTCTTATTTGCTTGATTTCTTTGCCTGAACAGATGGATTTCAGACATTCAAAATGCCTTGTCAAGTAACTATGGTAGGACAAAATCAGAAGATAAAAACCAAGGTTTTTCCTCCTGGTTCCTTTTCTGGTTTTCACTATTTTCTTTCTTTCTTTTTTTTCCTCTCTTTTTCGGTCACAAAGTTTTTATTGCCTCCAGGGGAGGAGTGGAATGAAGGGGAGCATTAAGGCATCTCTTAATGGCTTTCAAACAAGTATCTGAATGGAATTTGAGGGATAGTGGTGGACACAATTGTCTTGATAGCCCAGGCTATCAAGAACTTTGTTTTTTGGTTTTATTTTTGACAAAGGTATTTTGCAGCCAGAGTTTGTCATAAGCCTTAGAGTGATATGGTAGGTTTAAGGCCACATCTTTGAATGGAATACAGCACATTAGATTGAATAGAATAGAATATGGCAGAAGTGATGAGATGTCACTTCGAGAACAGTGGCTTTCGTCTTGGGAGCTGTCCCTCACTCTCTCGGTGTGCTGGCTCTGGGGGAAGCCAGCTGTCACGTCGTGAGGCAGCCTTGTGGAGGGGCCCACGTAAGTGAGCTGGAAGCAGGATTTTTGAGGCCTGCCACATCGCGTGAGGGAGCTTGGAAGCAAATCCTCCCCCAGTCCAGCCTTGAGATGACTGCAGCCGGGCCAATGACAGATTGACTGCAATCTTAGGAGAGACCTTGAGGCAGAGACACTCATTTTAGTCATGTCCAGTTTCCTGACCCATAGAAACCGCGAGATCATCAATGTTTGTTCTGCTGAGCTGTTAAGTTTTGGGATCATTTGTTATACAGCAGTAGATAACTAATATATGTGGCCAATGCATGCTGGTATAAAATCAGTTTTTCTTCCAAAGAGGTAATAAAGATCTGATGCCTTGTTAGTGGGAAAGGGTGATCACAGAGAATGTCACCAGGGTTAAGACAATGATGGATTTCCATCTGGGGACATGGACAAATGCCCTGTCCTCCTAGAGGGGTGGATGGAAACCCTGGGTAAGTTTGAGGGGTTCTGCAAAGTAGAGAGGAATTCAGACTTTTCTTCCTGGGGAGGCAGCAGACTTACTACAGGAGAAAAGAATATCTGCTGCATTGAAATAACAGAAAGTAGAAGTAACAGCCAGTGTGACTAGGCCAGGGGTTGGCAAACTTTTTCTGTAAAGAGTCAGATAATAAGTATTTTTGGTTGTGGGCTGTTCATTCTCTGTCATAAAGTCTTAACTCTGTCCTTTAGAGTGAAAGCAGGCAACCTCCTCCTGGACCTGGAAGGGCTCCTCTGTGAGCATGAAGAGATGCAGAAGGGGCTGTGTGGACGGGAGGGTGGAGAGCGCCCCGCATTTCAGCTACATCTGTAGGTGGGTAGGACCGAAAGGGAAAGATCAAAGGGAACAGTACCTCTCAGTCGGCTGGATGACTGCTAGTAAGGAGCCAGGAATTTCTTCCCAGATTTTAATCCCTCCCTGGGAAGGGGTGTGTGTATGTGTGTGTGTGTGTGTGTGTGTGTGTGTGTGTGAGTTTACAGGGACAGTATCCTGAATTGATTGAATTCAAACCCCAAAGTCACTGAGTTTCCTTGAATTGGCAAATTTGTTTTCCTCCATCAGTGGTAAATGGAGTCTCAAGAACTAAGTTTGCATCAGTTATGGAGAAATGAAAAAGGTGACGTTTTTGCACACCCAAGCACTATGATTATGTAAAATCTGTGTGTGCTATGTGCATATAAATCGCTATAAGAAATAATATCAGAGAGATCCAGATTTTGGAGTTGGGGAAAAGCCAAAACTTCAGAGCACCTGAGTAGAAATATCATTGCCTGCCGTTCCTGGCTAATTCTAGAATTGGGCCAGCTACGTCATTTGCAGGGCCCAGTGCCAAATGAAAATACAGTTCCTTTTGTTCAAAAGGCAGGAAAAAAGCGCTGTTAAAGGTGATACAATATACAACTTTTTCCTTTCTTCTATGGTCTCTTTTTCAACTTGTGATGGTGTTTTACATTTGCTCTTTAGTGTCGTTCTAAGTAAAGGAAAATTAAAAATTTAATTATTAATAGCACTTTTACTGTTCCTCTTTATATTTTGCAATCCCTCTTTTAAATGTAAACATAAGAGTATTTCACTAATATAATCACCCAAATTACATAACTCAAAACCCCCCCAAATTACATAATTCATATTTTGCAGCTTGTACGTGCATATATATATATATATAATACATACATATATATATTTTTTCTTACTGGGACAGTAGAAATGCTACACAAAATGAACCCAGCTGTTTTAAAGCTGTTTTAAATTTCACTTCTTGGTACATGCACATTCCACCAACACTCTCTATCTTTGGCTGACAATCAGTCAGGAAGGACGGAAAGGAGAAGGGATTATGAGTTGCCTCTCTTTCCCTTTCCTTCTGTGTCATCATTTTCAGCATCTGTGGTTGACTAACAAAGGGAAGTTGTATGAGCAAGAGACGATATAGCAGGGTTCTGATTTACTTTGCTAGGGCTGCTGTAACAAAGTACCACACACAGAGGGGCTTAAACAATGGAAATTTATCGTCTCACTGATCTGGAGGGAGAAGTCTGAGATCAAGGTGTTGGCAGGGCCATCTCCCTCTGAAGGCTCTAGACAAGGCTTTTCCAGATCCCTCTCCAGCTTCTGGAGGGCCCTTGGCTTGCGGCAGCATAACTCCAATCTTCACATGCCGTCCTCCCTGTGTACGTGTCAGCGTCCAAATTTCCTCTTTATATAAAGATACCAGTCATATTGGATTAGAGCCCACGCTACACAAGTATGACCCCATTGTAACTAATTACAGCTGCCATGACCCTACTTCCCAATAAGGTCACATTCTGAGGTACGGGGGGTTAGGACTCCAGCACATGAATTTGGGGGGCAGGTGCACAGTTCAACCCATAGCAGTTTCCTTGGTTGTTCATGTTTCTTAGAGCTCATTGCCTCATTTGGAGCAAGTTCTAGTTCGAACAGAAAGCATGACCCCTTGGGGCTGGCAGTGACCCCCCCAATCAGTCATAGATGTGAGTCTTGCTAAAGTCCCCTCATCACGGGCCACCGGCTTTCTGTGTTCGTGGGGAGCCATGAACACTGTCTGGGGATGTGGCAACAAGGGACAGAGGCTGACACACACAGTGTGCCTATCTCCTCTGCTCATGTGCATGTTCCATTGTCCCATCCCCCTTCACTTACAGAACCCAGGTTCAAAGAGAAAATTATTAAGCATCTAAAGATGGCGACAGTTGAGCATTAAACCAAGCATAGGGCCTTTTGAACCTAGGGCCCTGTGGACCATATGGGTTGTACCCCTACAAAGCCAGCTCTCTCCGAACTGTGACCCAGATCTCTTACCTGAGCTTCATCCCCTGTTCTCCAGATCATTAGCAACTTGTTGGTGATCATATCCAGCCATTGAATTCCTGGAGTGCAAGGAGGTAAGTGCTTACCCAAGATTCCCCATGAGAACAGGCAGGGCTCGAGGCCCATTGCTAGGCCCCTGGGCCATTGTTTACTGTTTTCCATCCATCACCTGGCTACCTGCTTCTCAGCTACCTGTTTGCTAAGAGTTAGTGTGAATGCCTGGAGCACAGAGAGTTCTCTAGGGTTCATTTATCCCCAAGATGTGGCAGGATGCTCCTTAGGTGTGTGTGGATAGGGGACTGACTCGCTTTACCTTCTTAGATGGCAATGGAGGCAAGTGGTGAAATGGCAGCTGTTTCCCATCTAAACGGAGTTCAGGGCAATGGGACCGTGAGCAAAGCTGAGATGTTAGAAGGATCCGAATTTCCCTGTTCACTGCTCAGTGAAAAGCTTTGAATTTTTTTTTTTTTTTCTTCAGTACGCGGGCCTCTCACTGTTGTGGCCTCTCCCGTTACGGAGCGCAGGCTCCGGATGTGCAGGCTCAGCGGCCATGGCTCACGGGCCCAGCCGCCCCGCGGCATGTGGGATCTTCCCGGACCGGGGCACGAACCTGTGTCCCCTCCATCGGCAGGCGGACTCTCAACCACTGTGCCACCAGGGAAGCCCAAAAGCTTTGAATTTTGAGTGTAGGGGCTGGGGAGTGTGGAAGCCAGAAGGTGGCCTTATCATACAGCAGGGGCACAATACTTAGATCTGGCCTAAGGCAACATGCTGCAATGATGGAATTGATTTTTAGGGTTCCCTGGACATTTCCTGGTCTCCTTCTTGTCTCAGTTAACTTTTGCTCAGTAACAAACCACCCCAAACTTAGTGCCTTAACACAACACCATTCATTTGGCTCAGGATTCTGCACGGAATTTGGATTGGGCTTGGCAGGACAGTTCTGGTCCAGCCCATCTTGTTCAGGCATTTGTGGTCTGCAGCTGGGGCTTGCTGGCTGGTGAAGGGTTAGAGTAGCATTTGACCATGTCATGCCACATTCTAGACACATTCTAGAATGAATCTACCTCATTTTGTTGATCAAAGCAGGTCACAGGCCAGCTCAGATTCAAGAAGTGGAGAAGAAATAGATTCTACCTCTCTATGGAAGGAGCTATAAAGTATTGTGGCCATTTTGCAATTTACCCCATTCCCCCCGGACCCCTCTCAGCATCTCATGCCTTCCATCCAGGCCTGCTAAACTTCACCTGTCCTTGGTCTCGCTCCTTTTTTTCTCTTCCCCCTTGTTATTCCAGGGCTCTTTATTAGAGACCTTTTATGGGAAAGAGCCAGTTCATTTTAGAATAATTTGTGCCGGATAATAGGTAACAGAAGTGGGAATACTAGTGGGTTACTCTGAGACCTTTCTTGTGGTAGAAGTTCTGGGCTTTTTGGAAAACCAGGCATTAAGTCAAGTCTGTCTTAAACTTTCATGATCATAAGAAATACCTGGGAACTTGTTGAAAAATGCAGATTCCTTTATCCCATCAGAGATGTACTATTTCTGTATTTTCTAGGGGAAGCCAAGGAGTCTGTATATTTTCAAGCTTCCTGGGTGTTTTTGTTTGTTTGGTTTTTTTTTTGAATAGCTGGGTTTTGGAAACACCACCTTATTTCACTGTCCCCACAGCATCTGGCACCTATGATGTATTTGAGAGTCTTTCCATGTGTAACTGAATTGAGTGGAGCCATGGTTCTCACGTGTGGTTCCTGTTCCAGAAGCATCACTTTCTTGGGAACACATTAGGAATGCAAGTTCCCAGGTCCCACCCCAAGCCCACTGAACCAGGGAATCTGGGGTCGGGGCCACAGTCTGCTTTAACGAGTTGCACTGGAAGTGCGGAGCCTTAACCTCTGGACCGCCAGGGAATTCCCCCAGGTGGTTCTGATGCTTGTTCAAGTGTGAGAGCTGCCAGGGAAGAGCCTGTGAGTAGGGCCTCCTGGGCATCTGCACATGTGAGTGAGAAAGGCCCACCCAGGCCTTGGTCCCAATCAGGCCTGACCCTCTTGCCCTCCTGCAGAGTCTTCCTGCGGCTTCCAAGTTCCTTGAGCCGGTCCTTTGGCCCGTCCTCTCCTGTGCTAAGAAACTCACAATTTGCTGAAATTCCTTCTTCTGCCTTCTGGACAGGGCCTCTGCCCCTGCTTGTTAGGCAAAGTGTCTGTGCTGATAGAAAAATGATGGCTCTTGCTGAGCGAATAGAGCTTTTAAGATGGTGTCAAGATTTTTTCCCCCTTTGCCTGAGCAGCTTTTAAAACTCTGCACCTTAGGGGGAGTGCTGAGGGTTTAGGCATTAAAAAGGAATTGGCACGATGGGGCCACCATTCCTGCAGAGTTTCAGATCCACACTTTATTAAAGTGGGTATACACAGCACACACACACACACACACACACACACACACACACACACACACACACACACACACACACACACACACAGCCTGGGTATCAAGTTCCTTGAAGCCAGGTTCTGCTTCATTGTGGTTTCCTGGAAAGCCCTTAGCATGTAAGTCCTCGTCAGCCCAGCTGGCTGCTGGAGATTTTGTTCTGTGAGCCGGAAGTCCCCCGGGAGAGGTGGGGAGACTGAAGAAGAGAAGGGCGTGGACATTAGGAGTAAGACTTCTAGCCCAGATACACCACAAATTCTTGAACACGTTGCTTCATCTCCCTGAGGTGCAACTCCTTCTCTGTAAAATAGGACATATATTTAGATTTCACCTTTCCCTAAAACATCTTTGAAGGTTCTTACAAATATAAATGCACTTAGAAATACATAAACAGCACTTAGAAATACATAAACAAAAATTAGGAATTCCATAGGAGATTTGAACGGAGATCAGTGGTGGGAAACTGGAAAGAGAAAAACTGAATATTAAATTCGATTCTGAGAGTTTGGACAGCCCAGGAGGCCTGGAAGAGGTAGAACCAAAAGTTCTTCCTCACCCTGTCAGGTGAAAGAAGGAGATGGGTGTGCGTGGGTAGGGAGTGCAAGTGGGCTTGGGCGTGGGCTATGAAGAGGGGAGGAGGAAACAGAAGTCAGGTTAAAACACCTGTATTCCAAGCCCCGGCCCTTCTGGCTGTTTCTCTGACATCAGCTTTCCCGGAGCCCATGCCCACTGGCTTTCCTTGGCTCTGGTGTGGCTGACACTTTCCCCGGGAGGTGTGTGCAGCAGTCAAGCAGACCAGCCCTTCTTTTTCCTCCCTTGTGCTCACTAATGTGGTCAGGAGGTGTTTAGTTACGGACACTGGAATTGTCCTCCAAATGCAAGTCTGCCAATGGGGTGTCTGTCTTCAGATGCGGCTTCAAATGCGAAGCGAGTCTTTCAGTTCGAAGGAGTACAAAACATCCCACCCATAGCTGAATGTGCAAACTGAAAGGGAAGAGAGGCTATTAGTGGGTTACAGAGTCAAGCAAGAAGCCAGTTTTGCGTAGACGGGCTGGAGGGAGCTGGATGGGAATGGGGCGCCCCACATGTCATGCTCTGCTAACAGACACCTCTGAGAGGGAAGAACAAGGTGGGGGGCTCTCCCTGCCAGCTCTTGAGACAGATCACGAAGCTATGGTGAGGACAGTGTGGTATTGGCACAGGCAAGTAGATCACTGGCAAAGGATGGAGAGCCCAGACACACTCCACGCATAACTGGCTGGCACTGCAGCTCAATGAAAAAAATGGCACTATTCAATCAACATTATTTATTTATTGGCAATTGGTTATTACTACTGAGAAAAATACAATGACATCCCTAGCATCGTATAGGTTAAAACTCTATTTGTAGAAAGACTGAAATATAAAAGTCTAAAAGCTTTTACAAGAAAATAAAACATCTTCATGAACTTGATGGAAAAAAGAATTGCATAATGTTCCAAACTCACAAATCATAGCAAAAATTGAAGAATTCAATTTGCATTAAAACAAAAATTTTTTTTGTCCCTCAAAAGATACCTTTAAAAAAAGTTAGGAAGAAATAAAGAATTAATAGCCAGAATACATAAAGAACTTCTCTATATCAAAGAGAAAAAGACAGATTAGTAAAAACAGGCAAAAGAGTTAAGATATAATTTACTGAAGTGGAAACATCAATTGCTAATAAACACATGAAAAGATGCTTAACTTAATTATTAATAAAGGAGATGCAAATTAAAACTAAAATTAGGTGCTGTTTCACACCATCAGATTGGCAAAAATGAAAAGTTTGACAGGACCAACTTTTGTTAGGGTGTGGAGTGATGGGACCTCTTATCTACTGCTGTTGGAAATTGGCAACAGTAAAGTTGAGGATACGTATACGCTATTGCTCAGAAATATACCACTAGATAGATATCCTAGATGAATTAATATATACACACATACATGCATACACACATATGTATACATATATATGTACACACATATATGCAGGCATGTATATGCACATATACACATGTATACCTATGTATGCACACACACATATATGTTAGGAGACATGAAAAATAACAATCATAGAAGTATTGTTTATAATAGTAAAATATTGGCAACTTCCCAGCATCCATCCAGAGGAGAAATAATTGTCATATCTATAATGGAATTCACATTGCAGTGAAAAGGAATGAACTAGAGCTACATGAATCAATATGGATTAATTCCACAAACATAATATTGATCAAAAGAAAGCAATTTGCAAATGAATTTTTGCAGTATGATATCTACAAGAAAGTTCAATAAAGACAACAATTTTATTAATTGAACAGGGAGAAATATATATGGAAAGGAAAAAAGAAATGTAAATAAATGAAAAACCTCCAAAATCTGGACAGTTTCATCCTGGGTAGAAAGACGAAAGAGAAGGAACCTTGAAAGACACTGTATGTTGAAAATGAGTTATTTTTTAAAGCTGGGTGATGAGTTGTTATTCTTTATGCTGTTTTTTTTGTGTGTCTCAAGCATTAATAATAAAAAGGTGTAGCCCTGTTAGTTACTGACCTGACCACGTGTCCTTCCTCAGAGATGAATCAGGATTGATCTAATCCTGGCATGGCCATTCCATTTTCCTTTACCAGAGACTTTTTCCTAAATCTTCAGATTCTCCCTTTTGTATGGGATTGGGCACATAACCTATTTTCAGAGCTAAGATGAAGTGAGCTGGGTGGGGTTGGTTCTGGAAAGCTTTTATTTTCTGATAAAAGAATCCTTTTGTCTCCTGCCTCTTCTTTCCTTCTTGGGACTCCAGATGAGGATGTGATGTTTGCTACTGTGGCAGCCACCATCGTGGGGTGACAAGCACCACGGCGGAAGGCCAGTGCTCTGAGGATGGCAGAAGAGAAGAATGGTCAGAGCCGGAGTATCTGATGACATAACCAAGCCGTGGAATGACCCCTGGAACCATCCAGAACCCATAGATTTTTGTGAAGTAAACAATAATTGTCTTCATGGCTCAAGCTACTGGTGGTCTGACTTTCTGTTACTTGTGGAAAAATCTTCCTGATACAAAACCCAACAAATCATTTTCCTTTTAACCTTAGTGTTGGGCTTGCCATTCTATGAAAACACTAAGCACTTTCTCTCTTTCAAATCTCTACTCTTTTTCCCATGGACATGACCCCTTATGTCCTGGTGAACTCCTCAGCTCTAAAAGCTCTTCTGAAACGTGTTGTCTGTAATGCTTTCCCAGCGAGCCCAAGTCAACAGCACCCTTCCTTCTCGGTTGGCACCCACGTCCCCTCGCTCTGTGTTACAGCCCTTACCTTGTGTGGCCGTGCATTCCACCACGTGTCCCTTTAAGGCAGGACCATGGCACCTTCATCACTATGTCTCCAGTGGTTGACACAGTTCCGGGTACAGCATAGGGACACAGTAGGAGCTAGGCAGAATGAATGATTCTGCCTGTATCTATATCTTAGAGGGAAAACAAATCAAGTACTGAACTGGGTAACTGAGGAGGAGAGCTGTGGGGAAAGAGGAGATTAAATGGCTTTCCCAGAAATGAACACTGCCAAGCGAGCCCTTTTCTTAACAGCTCTTGATGCAATATTCCATCAGTCACATTCACATCTGCTAATGATTTTGTGTGTTCCATAGAATCACATTTAAGCTCACCAGCCTATTAAAATCCTGGTTTCCTTTCATCTCCCCATCCTAATCAGGTTTAAGTGACAATTGCTAGGGACTTATTTTCTAGGAGATAAATGAATGCACAGGGGATGCTGGGCACTTACAAAAGGATTGCTATCCCAAGACTTGAAGTACAAAAGTGTGGGCAACCTTTTTGAGAGACCCCTGTGTGCTAGGCAATACAGAGACACAGGCAATGCATTATTTAATTTGAATGGGTTTAAACATTTGCTCCGGTACTTCTCTGTATCAGTAATCATGAGACTAGAACAGGGATGACATTAAATATTTCTTACTGTCTTCTTTTTTTTTTTATTAAATTTCAGTGTGTTCTTCAGCATAAAATATTCTATTGAAAATGTTACACTATGTTCGATAACTGCTGAGCATAATGTAACTCTTAAAGGAAATAATTTTTTTTTTTTTTTTTTTTTTGCGGTACGCGGGCCTCTCACTGTTGTGGCCTCTCCCGTTGCAGAGAACAGGCTCCGGACGCACAGGCTCAGCGGCCACGGCTCACGGGCCCAGCCGCTCCGCGGCACGTGGGATCCTCCCGGACCGGGGCACGAACCCGCGTCCCCTGCATCGGCAGGCAGACTCTCAACCACTGCGCCACCAGGGAAGCCCCTTTTTTCTTTTTTAAGTAGCTGGTGTGTAGGTGTGAATGTGGAGGGGAGTCAGAGAGAAATGAAAGACAAGGAGCATCAATATGCAGAATAAACTTGAGACTTCAATGCACTGAAAGGTTGGCATTAGCTCTTTATGTAGCCAGGGCGCTGGGACCATTAATTGGTACATGTGTAGAGGAGAGCAGGCTTGGCTGAAAGAAGATTCTAGCCGCAACAGGAGTCGACTGAGGCTGAAAGACTTTTAATGCAGATCTTCATTCTGCAGAGGGTCATTTGAAAAATGTTATTTTTGCAAATGTGGGTGAATGATCATGATAGCAACGTTTAACATAATACTTATTATTTATCTAGCATGTGCATGCTTAGTGCTTTACATGCATTATCTTATTTAAAGTAATAAAAATTATATGAGTTTGATACTATTATTATTTTCATTTCGCAGAAAAGAGACTTAGAAAACTTGTCCGGGAAATCACAGAACCAGTAAAACAAGGAGCTTCCCATTTTCCTGGGAAGAGTGTATAACTCTTGTTTGGTGGCTTTGGCAAATGTTGCCTCTCCCTTTGAGTTCTAAAGGGAGGGGACCAGTATGAATAGGGGCCCAGGAGCATTCAGGGCATGAAAGAACCCACGCCTCAACCTCTGAGGCATAGAAGTTGACATTAGGACAGGGTAATAATTCCTGTCCAAGGCTGGGGTGGTGAGGGCCAACAGAGTGCTTGAAAAATTTACCATCAGACTGGAGATCTGGGACAAACGGGCTGGGCTGGCCTGGCGCACGGTCAGAAAGAAAGAGGCTGGCGTCGTGGTCCGGGATTGTGGCTGCTGGAACTTGGTCTAGAGTTTTTATGGAACTTAGAAGCATCTCCTGTCTTCTTATTGTGGATGGCAAGAAAGTGAAAGTGCTTCTCCCTGTCAAAACAGGACCTTGAACACCTGGAATCAATGAGATTGCAAACTATAAAGCTCTTCTGATACTATTTTCAAGTCTCTAAAGTGGGACTAACAGTAGCCCTCTCACTGGATTGCAGGAAAAAACAGACTGAGGGAATGTATGGAAATCACCAAGCACAGCTGGCTTCTGCCATGGTTCCCTGTCACCGAGGCTGTGGATAGTCAGAGGTTTCTAGTAATTCTCATATTGTATGTATTTCTTCTGCTGGGAGTGGTCCTTCCAGGGTTACCAGATGTGATCAACACTGCACAGAAGAGGACTCCTGGCACCCACACTCTTCCATCTGCCTTGGGTGGACTCATGACATCACCCCCTCAGCCCTGTCTTCTCCCACTCTTCGTGGGCTCACCCTCCCGTGGCTGCTGGCCTCCTTTCTCTGGCCCTTCTTCTCTTTGCCCATCAAGATACATCTGTTTTCCCTCGGGGTCCTCTCTCTTTCAGTGTTAAGAACTTTTCTACTATGCTTCAGTGCTTTAATTAAAAGAAGTTGTCAGTGGGATGGGACCCAGGAATTTAGGAGCAAGATATCAGAGTGAGAGAGCTCTTTCCAGGGCGCCTGGCAAAACGCTGACTGCAACTTCCTCTTTTGTGCGCTTAAAGCCCAACTGTGCTAAATGTCTCTGCACAATGAGACAGGACAGGACCCAATGGTGTGATCCTCCTTGTCGTCGCCGCACTTGCAGACTGGGTCCCCAGACATGCAAAATGTGGTGATTGGGCACGAGAGCTTAGCTTGTATCCTGTTTAGGTTTTGGAGAGAAACTGATTTTCTGAGAGTCTACCCACACCAAGTGGAAGTTAATAGGAAGAGAAGCGAGGGAAGATTGGTTAGAGGACAGTGGAATTTGTGTGTACCAAAAGGATTTAGTTGACATTTCTTTTCATTGGCAAAAAAAAGATATACAGTCTCTTAGTATCCAGTGGGGGCATTGGTTCCAGGCCCCCAACCTCCTCCCACTGATAATAAAATCTCTGGACAGTCAAGACCCTTCAATAAAAAGGCATAGTACTGTTGCCCCACTTCCCCATCCTTTATCCATAGGTTCCTTATCTGCTGATCAGACCATGCAGATACAGAGGGCGACTATATTACATTTCATGGACATATTTTCTAGTTCATGTCTAGCTCTGGCCAGTTCAGCTCATCAATTCGCTCACCTTGACTGAACAACCCATGATTCCAGTGGTACCAACCAGCTGGAACAGGCTTGGGGATTTGTCTCTATTTTAATTCAGCTAAAGTGGAGCAGCTGTCCCTCTGCACTGCTGACCCTGCCGAAACTTCTCTGGGAAGGTCACCACAGTTCTATCCCCAATTCCAATGTGTGCTTTTTCCTTTCTTTCTTTTTTTTTTTTTTTGATCAAGCAATTCTCAGATACCAGCTGGGTGTCCTACAATTCAACTAAATTCTAACACTATGAAGAGATCGCATCAGATCCCAGAGGTTAAGGGCTCAGTCCCACAAGACTGCATGCCCCCCCTTCAGATGCCAATGTCACCTGTCCTTCTGATGTCCAGATATAGTTGGAGGTTCTCATGACCCCCTCCTTGGGTTAATTAATTTTCTAAAGCAGCTCAGAGAACTCAGAGAAACATCTTACTTGCTAGATCACCCTTTTCTTATAAAAGGAACTTGAGAACAGCCAGTTGGAATAGATGCCCAGGGCAAGGCATGGGGAGAGGGTACTGAGGTTTCATGCCCTCTCCAGGTGTGCCACTCTCCCCAGATCGTCCCGTGTTCACCAACCCAGGAGGTCTCATTTAAATAATAAGATACCTTTATTTCTCTCATCGTAGGAAATTCCAAGGGTTTTGGGAGCTCTGTGGCAGGAACAAGGACATAGGCCAAATACATATTTCTCGTTTAAAAAAAAAAAATCACAATATCATAGTCACCAAAATTCAAGTTTCAGGGTCTGGGGAGGAAGACTCAGGAACTCCTCTCCCCAGCCCCCTCAGGGCCTGCATGTTGAAGACTGGAGATCTTGGCAAAGAGATCATAAACTTCCCACAAGTAATTTTTCCTAAATCACTATGGATTCCAGAACTGTATGGGGATTAGGAATAAACACCTCACCTCTCACCCCATCAAGAGTTGGTTAATCTTCATCTTCATACACAAAAGAACACAACTGTTTTGTGAAAGAAGCAATGAGAAAATAACCTTATGGGATATTCTTGTAACTGGCTGTTGTCCTTTCGAGAGAGACTTTACTGTTTGTAAATGATGAGCCTGGCTGCATACCCGCAATTAGCAATTGGTTAACGGCGATTCACTGAGCGCTTACTGTATCCCAGGCTGGTTTCAGAGACAATAGTGGTGTTATTCCTTCACTACAACATTCTGATTTGCTTGGTTGAGTCTGTTTGCCTTTTCCTTTGCTTCTGTCTTTTCTTTTCCCTGACCTGCTTTAATTACCCCCTCTCTTGGCTTTACTTACTGTTGCAGGAGAAGAGAGGAGACAATAGTGGCGCTGACCAGGGACTTGGGAGAGCTAATTCTAACCAGGGCTTTCTCTCTGGCTAATAGTGAGATGGAGGCAAGCCCCTTCTCCCCTGGAGGCTGGCTCACCATCAGTCAAGTGAGCCTGTTAAGTTAGACGACTGATTCTTCTCCTTTCAGTGCTGACATTCCTGGCCTTCCTCTACCAACTAGAGCTTTTTATCGGCAGAAGTTCCTTCAAGAGGACAATTATTGTATTGACAACCATTTTGTTGTCAAGAGGACAACAAAACTACTTGTTCTTTTTTTTTTTCACCTTAACAAATTACTATAATTTTATTGAACATTTAAAAACAAGATATTTATTATTAGCTTTTGAAGTTCAATATAGATATGACTTCTGATAGGTTTTTACAAATACTGAAAATAGCTTCCAGATCTTCTCTATTCTTTTGAGGATCTTAGGAGATTCATAAGAACTACCAGATTTGATGACTGAAGTTACCATCCAAGGAGGAAGAAAATTCAGTGACTTCTCAAAAATGAAAATTAACATTAAATTACAAGTCTTTTTTTTTTTTGGCTGCGTCGTGCATGGCTTGCAGAATCTTAGTTCCCCAACCAGGGATTGAACCGGGGCCCTGGCAGTGAAAGCGCCAAGTCCTAACCACTGGACTGCCAGGGAATTCCTTAAATTATAAGTCTTGATTATTCTTATTTACTTTTTAACAAAATGGTCAACAGAACTTTTAAAAAACACAAAAAATTTTTGCATTTTACATAATAAAATACATAAGCCTTTTAAAATACAAAGTGACACTACGAAACAGTGACAGGTCTTCCTCTGTCACTTGTAAACTGGATTAGAAGGCCATCCCCAGAATTCCAGTAGTGCTGTGGAAATATTTTAATTTACAATTGGGATAAACTGCATTCAACTGGGAGCCAGTGGATCTAGGTTCTAGTTGCCATCTTGCACCATGTGATCCTGCATACCCTCAAACTCTGGACGTCAGAGCCCCATGACAAAATGAAAGGGGCTGAATCAGGTCGTCTTAAATATCCTTTCCAGCTCTGTTATTTTGTAAGGCCATGAAATCAGAGTAACATGTCCCAAGCTGTTTGGGATCAGGGATTTTAGAACCTAAATTCAACATACAGTACTTTAAATCTTCATACTTCTTTTTTGTGTCCTGTTCTTATTAAATATATGTGTATTTCCCCATTCTGTGTCTTTAAATATATTTTCCTTTTTAATAGTCTTTTCACCATTAGCAATAAAAGAGTTTCTCAAGGGTGTACTTTTCATTTCTTGCTTTTATTTGTTTTCAGCTTGCTTTTTCAGTTTCTCCAAGATCTCTTCCGGAGCTGTGGAGGCCAAAAGCTTCACCGCTTTTTCACGAGATTTACCACCCTGTCACAGCATTTTGTTTGGAACCAGGTTTGGCATGGATGGCTATGGTGACACAACCTTTGGGATCAACTGCCACAGGACCTGAGGGAGGAACTGGTCTCTCTGCTTCCTGGCTCTGGCTTTTACCCTTGTTCATTGCACCAGCTTTCTTAGGCATCTCGGTGCCCAGAGGGAGCCGGGCAGCAGCCCGAGTACCAGGTCCTGTCCCCAGCTGCCTCAGCCCACAGCCGAGCCGCAGCATCCATGCCAAGGAGGCGGCAGGGAAAAAACTACTTGCTCTTATTGTGGGATTTTTTTTTTTTTTTTAATGTGGCTTTTCCCTGTGGTATAATCATATCAGCGAGAGCCTGAGTCTCTGGCATGTACTCATGGGACTGACTACACTCTTAGTACTTTTCAAGGGGAACACATATAAATCTGGGTGCATTAGGACTGAGCAGGGCAAACCTTCAAAGTCCACCCTCGTGCACTGACTGGCTGTCCATTCATAAGGCTGGCGGCCCGTGAGGATGTGGTGGCTCCAGAGATGCTGGGTCACTCAGGTGCTTTAGACAGTGTAGGACAAGCTCAGGGTGGCTGTAGGGGGTACCTCCTGGGTTAGCTGCTCAGCCCTCTGCTTTAAGAACTGCAAAAGTAGGTGACTCTTTACAGCCATGTTTGCTCCCTGCCTCTGACTGACAAAGGTGGGCATTTGATTCAAGGTCGGCTCATCAGAGAGCCTTTCCTGAGAATATAGAGTTAGGGTGGAGAAAGAGATCACTCTTTAAGGTAGCTGGACCACCCTACAGGAGATGTGGGCTGGGTGGATTCCTCCAGGCAGAAACAGAGAAAACCGCGCTACAAGAGAGAAGGAGGAAGCAGCTGTGTGGATGGGGCTGCGGTGAGAAATGGTGATGAGGATTTCCCGGTTCCTCCTCCTGCATCCTCTGGGGCCTGGCCACATTTCTGTCCTTCAGATACGGCCACATGGCTTCGGTTAGTCTCCATCACTAACAAAGGAGCCCTTTCCAATAGGGTACTTAGATAGGTATAAGCTGGAGGCTCATATTGAAGAAAAACATTTCTTCCTATACTATCATGCCCTTCATCACTTGTCCATTAATTCATTAATTCACTCATTGATTCATTCATTCAATCATTTAATAAGCAGATTTTAAAAAATTATTTTATTTATTTATTTTTGGCTGTGCCGGGTCTTCATTGCGGCACACAGGATCTTCGCCGTGGCTTGCGGGATCTTTTAGTTGCGGCACGGGGACTCTTAGTTGCGGCCTGCGGACTTCTTAGCTGTGGCATGCACGTGGGATCTAGTTCCCCAACCAGGCACCCAACCCGGGCACCCTGCATTGGGAACGTGGAGTCTTACCCACTGGACCACCAGGGAGGTCCCTAATCAGCATATATTGAGCTCTACCATGTGCTGGGCGCTGTGGTATGCGCTCTGGCGGGACTGGTGTGCAGTGCAGATAGAGTGCCTGACCTGTGACCTCATGGAGCTCACGGGCTGTCCCTGTGGCTGTCGTAACAAATCGCTACAAACAAGGTCACTTAAAACCACAGAAGTTTATCCTCTGACAGTTCCGGAGGCCAGAAGTTCAAAAAAAGGTTGTCAGGGCCGCAGTCCCTCCAGAGGCCCTAGAGAGGGACCTTCCCAGCTGTTTCCAGCTTCTGGGGCTCCAGACGTTCCTTGGATTATGGCCGCATCCCTCTGTCTCTGACTGCGCATGGCCTCTCCTCTTCTCCCTGTGTCTCTCCTCTGGGTGTCTCTTCTAAGGACACTTGCCATTGGGTTTAGGGCCCGTATGGATAATCCAGGATGACCTTATCTCCAGTTCCTTAACTTAATTAAACCTGCAAAGACCCTTCTTCGAAATTCACAGGTCCCAGAGGTTAGGACGTGAACACATCTTTTGGGGGGCCACCATTCAACCCACTACAGATGGTGAAGAAATGTTAGGAGCACGAAGCATGTTACAAAGAAAATGGTGCAACGATTTCTTGGAGGGATCAGGGACGGCTTTTCAGAGGAAGTTGACATTATCTGAAACTGGAAGGGAGAGCAAGAGCATTATAGAGGTGGAGCCTTAAAAAGGAAGGAATAGGGCTTCCCTGGTGGCGCAGTGGTTGAGAGTCCGCCTGCCGATGCAGGGGACACGGGTTCGTGCCCCGGTCTGGGAGGATCCCGCATGCCGCGGAGCGTCTGGGCCCGTGAGCCATCGCCGCTGAGCCTGCGCGTCCGGAGCCTGTGCTCTGCAACGGGAGAGGCCACAACAGTGAGAGGCCCGCGTACCGCAAAAAAAAAAAAAAAAAAAAGGGAGGGAGAGCTA
>NC_041220.1:90708473-90764943 GCF_002837175.3 Physeter macrocephalus | reverse complement strand
GCCTGTGCTCTGCAACGGGAGAGGCCACAACAGTGAGAGGCCCGCGTACCGCAAAAAAAAAAAAAAAAAAAAGGGAGGGAGAGCTAAGGGAGGAGGCGCTTCCCAGGGAAGAAAGGAGAGGTACTGGGTCGGGGGAGGGGGGCGGTGGGGGACGGATGGGCAGAGAGTGGGCAATAGCCTGGAGGCTGGAGGGTTCGGATGGCACAGTCCCAGGGCTGCCTTGTGGTTTTACCTGGAAGAAAGTGATCTGATTTGCATTTTAAAGAGATTTCTTGGTTCCTTCCTTTTTTCTCCCCAGCCTCCAACTCCCTAATTTTCTGCTGATGGCCAACAGCGTCATTGGCGGCAAATCCATGACAGTCCCGGTAGGCTTAGGAGAGGGAAGGTGCATAGGTTGGAACGTATCAAAAGCCCCTTATCGGCATCTAATTTGCACCCCCCATCCCCATCTGCCTTAATTTTGGTTTTGCAGATTGTAAGTCGGTAAAGTACCACCTCAAGGCCTAAGATACCAAAGGCAGTTTAATATTGTGAAAAATAAGAGGCGTCTTTTCTGTTCTGACGTTTACTATTGCAGGGCTCGTTATTTTTTCCTAATGAAAGTTTCTTTCTCTCCTTCCACTTATCGGTTTTAACACATGCCATTCATCTGCTAATTAGGGGGCTGGGCACGGGTTTACATCACTGTCCGGGAAGGAGAGGAAAAAATGGCAAAGTACATGGCAAGAAGTTGACGCGACAGCGAGCAGAAAAATCTGCAGTGCTTAGGAGAACGTGGGACCCAAAAGAAATTCCGCGGCTCCGGGCGGGCGAGGCGCGCGGGCGCCACGTGACTGATTATTCAAATAGGCAGATGATTAACTCGGTTTATATTGATGCAAATAATCCTGCCGGAGCCGGCAACGGCTAATGCATTTTGGAACTGTGGTTTTCCATTGATAGCACAAAATAGTGTAGAGGAAAGCCATTTTCATAATATTAATAATGGAATTACAGAATCAGGTCACTTAAAGGAACGGCGCTGACTCAGCGAAAGCAGCGTCGACTTGAATGTGGAGATTAATATTGAGCAAAATGAAACACAAACCTTCTGCAGCTATCTCATGGCATGAAACACACGTCCCTTACCGTTTTCTTTTTAAAAGAGAATGAGCTTTAAAAATGGCTCGGCCTAAGTACAATTCTCAGATGAATTTATTGCAAAGGAAAGAACTGTCCAGCGTGCTCAGAGAGCTTCTTCTGAGGTGTCTTCCCCTTTTTTCTTTGATTAAATATTGGGTTTACCTTCCTTGCCCATGCCCTGGTTCAATGCCCATGTCCTAGAACAATGTAAATGCTTTTTGAACAAATGCTTAAAACTGCAAACGAAGATCCGTAAATGCCCTCTAAAGATATGAATATATTTGCCAAGGAAGATCTAGTCAGGTTGAGGGGAAATTCTGGGGAGATCTCTCAGGATCTTCTGCTGGGTCGAGTGAGCCAAGGTGAGCTCCTGGGAGTCTTGGAGGGCAGAGCTTGGGGACAGAGTGGTGGGGACAAAGGAGGTGGCTCTCTCTGTGAACTCTGAAAAAAACCTTGAAAATATTTAGAGGAGGACACAGAGGTGTACCTATGATGAGGTTCACTGCAGTGCTTTTATGAAGGTGAGCCAGCCAGAAATGGAATATTATGCAGATTTTGAAGATCGTACTGAAGGGATAGGAAAAATGTTCCTGGTATATTAAAGGAAGAAGCAGGCTACATATATTTTTATTTACTTTTTTGGTAAATTTATTTATTTATTTGTTTTTATCTTTGGCTGTGTTTGGTGTTCATTGCTGTGTGGGGGCTTTCTCTAGTTGCAGCGAGTGGGGGCTACTCTTAACTGCCGTGTGCGGGCTTCCCATTGCGGTGGCTTCCCTTGTTGCGGAGCATGGGCTCCAGGCACGCAGGCTTCTGTAGTTGTGGCATGCGGTCTCAGTAGTAGTGGCTCGAGGGCTCTAGAGCGCAGGCTCAGTAGTTGTGGTGCACGGACTTAGTTGCTCCGCGGCATGTGGGATCTTCCCGGACCGGGGCTCGAACCCGTGTCCCCTGCATTGGCAGGTGGATTCTTAACCACTGCGCCACCAAGGAAGCCCTACAAATAATTTTAAAAGCAAGTTGGGGGGCTCCTGTAATGATCACTTATCCAGTCCCGTTCACCACTCCTTCTAGAGACTTGATGACTTCTTAGAATAGTGTAGGAGCCACCTGGGTAAGAAGCCAACTGCTTCTTCAGAAATACCTCTTCTCAGGCAAAGGAGGAGACTGGGAAAGAATTACGGGGCAAAAAGGAACTTGGAAGGGAATCAAAAGCTGTTAGAAGTTAATGCTTGTCATGTTTTTTTTTTAAACAAAGAAAAATTGTGGCAAAATATACATAACAGAAAATTTAGCATTTTAACTAAAGTGTACAATGAGTAGCACTTTTACATTCACGGTGTGTAAGCATCAACACTCTTTCCCAGTTTTGCTGTTCCTTGAAAACTGAGAAAATTTCCTTTGATATATGCATCCAAGGAATTGAATCAGGACTGAAGGCCTGTTAAGCACAGGTTAGCGGTTGCCTGTAGTCTAGGCTCATCTCCATGCATCAGCCAATAGCTGGGTTATTGCACTGTGAAGCCACCTGCCAGAAATAGCAGAGCCATGCTGTGGCAAGGATCAGGGGATGGAGAGCCAGATCAGTGTTCTTGGTTGATCCATCTCTTTTTGTCACTTTCCCATCTTGTTACCACAGCTGGATCACTTATGGAGTGTTGGAGGAGGTCATCGGGAGAACATAACTGCAGGTTGACCCCATGAGCTGGACCCGTCCTTGGAATGTACTTTCTGTTCACTGTTCCCACTGTGGAAGCCCTTTGCAAAGACACAGCCTTGAGAGAGAAAAGTGGTGTTGAGACCACCTTTATGGTACACGTGACTGAACCCTGTTAAGGCCTCTAGATAAACTTTTAAGACTCTGACTGGAGGGTGCAAGATCTAGTCATCTTGTGGCACCCAAGACAAGTATCGTATATAAGACCCCTTGCTTATTAAAACTGCCATCGGGCTTCCCTGGTGGCACAGTGGTTGAGAATCTGCCTGTCAATGCAGGGGACACGGGTTCGAGCCCTGGTCTGGGAGGATCCCACATGCTGCGGAGCGGCTGGGCCCGTGAGCCACAACTACCGAGCCTGCGTGTCTGGAGCCTGTGCTCCGCAACAAGAGAGGCCACGATAGCGAGAGGCCCGCGCACTGCGATGAAGAGTGGCCCCCGCTTGCCATGACTAGAGAAAGCCCTCGCACAGAAATGAAGACCCAACACAGAAATAATAATAATAATAATAATAATTTAAAAAAACTGCCATCTACTAGTCTGGAGTGGTTGTCTCTTTCTCAGGTCTCTCCTTGTTCTCCATGAATGGGGCCAGTGATACCCATTCAGGCCAGGCTCTGAGCTGGGTGCAGTGCTCCCCCCGGAAGTGGATGGGGAGAGGAAGTGGTAGTAAGTGCGTCGTTGGAATTCTCTTGTCAAGAAACGTATTGAGCAGAGAAAGTGGAGAATCCTATGCCCATCAGGATTGTGTGGGCAGCAGAGGGAAAGGAGCAGGCAAGGGGAAAATCCAAAGGTTAAAAGAGAAGTTTCAACTTCCTGGAAATATTCCTTTTGTTGTCCTGCACAGAGGGAAATTTTTCCACTAAGATGCTTTTCGTTTTTAAAAACCACCAGTATCTTCCTTTCTCCTTCATTACTGTGATCTATGGTTGTTTTTTGTTTGTTTGTTTGTTTGTTAAGGTGCCCATTGGAGGGGCACTGTATAAACATTTCACCTGGGGGCTGCTCCTGGTACACTATTGGGTGCTACCCAGTCCCCTGGCAGCTTTGCTAACACAAGTTTAACCACCTTCAGGATAATGGGAACACTGGGCTTCTTATTTTTAGCAACCAGAATGAAATGCAGTCAGCAAAGGGTGATAAATACTCCTCTATACTAAATGTTTCACAATAATGAAAAAAAAAAAAAAAACCTCTGCTTTAAAATTGGGCACTCTTTTCAATGTAACTTTTTGCTTTTTCTGGGTAGACAAATTGGCTAAGTCGGGGTGGGCAGATGTAGCTCTCATCAGCCCTGGATAGATTTCCTGGTGGCTCGCCCAATGGGGTGTGCAAAATTTCTGCCTGTGGTCCTCTGCATACATTCACCATTCACCAGGCATGGGGAATGTTGCTGGTGGAAGCAGCCCGGGAGAAAGAATTCACCTTTGTGAGGAAATAATTCCCAGCCCGGGAGCCGCTGGGATGTAAAATCCAAGCCCCCACCAGGGTTCCCCACTGACCCGGATCATTTACACTTGAATATGAGCTTTTAGGGAGGGTAGCAAGCTCACCGCGATTAAGGAGGGGCCCTAGGCTCTCTGATGGCAGGGCCGGAGTGCTGGCAGCTCCACCTTGGGGACTCTGTCCTTGGGGCTGGTGGTCTGGTTGTGGGACCACCATGCTGGGGCCTGGGAGGTACAGGGGTGATTAGATTTGCCAGGCTGACATTTGAACTGTTCTCACTGTGATGGGTAAGGCCATACTTACTTTCATTCCAAGGGAGGTTCACAGGGTGAGTGTCTTTTTTTTTTAAATTTTTTTTAATGACTAGACCTTATTTCTTGGAGCAGTTTTAAGTTTGTAGAAATATTGCACGGAAAGTACAGCGAGTTCTCACAGACTCCACTCCCCGCTCTACCCCCGCCAATTTCTCCTATTATTAACTTCTTGCATTGATGTGGTACCTTTGTTACAATTGGTGAGCCAATATTGAGAAATCGTTATTAACTGTAGTCCATATTTTACATTAGGGTCAGTGTGCTGTACAGTCTTATAGGTTTTAACAGCGTCTAATGGGAGCGAACGGCTTTTCCCAGAGCAGCAGTGCCCTCCTGGGAGTGCTCACGACCTCCTCCAAACAGTGCCCAGGCTCTGGTGGAGCTCTTGTGGGCTGGGCAAAGGGGACATGAGGGTCAAGCTGTCTGAGGACAGTTGTGCTTGTGCCTGTCCAATGGGGCAAGAAGAGCTGGTCTCAGACATAAGGAGGGGTGTCACTAACCCCTAAGAGAGGCCACTCAGAGAGGTGTTAGGTTTGCTCTGCAACAGGTGAGGAAGCTGCCTGCATCTCCATCTCCCAGCTGGATGGCTCTGCCCATTAACCTTTAGGTTCACATTTTCTTGGGCTATTGGAAGGGGTTTGTGTATTCACATGGGGCTGTTGGATGATGTCAGGCAGCCCTGTGACCCCCAGGACCACTGGCTTTCAGAGGCTCTGGTTATCCCCCTGCATTTGATGGCTTCGGGTGGCTGACTGGGATTAGAGGACGTGGAATGTTCATTAGGCCTTAAAAACTGGGTTAATGAAATGAGCAAAGATACAGAAGCTGGACATAATAAAAACAGCCAACATTTGCTGAGCACTGACTATATGCCAGGAGAGTTCTAAGAGCTTTGCTCTCCACAAATTGACTCATTTAATCCTCAAAAGAACTATATCGTTTATTATTATTATTATTACCCCCTTTTTATGATGAGAAAACAGCTTCAGAGAAGTTAAGTAGCTTTCCCCAAGTGAGTGGGTCTAGAGCCTTATTCTGAATTACTGGAAGCTTGGTCAGGGCTGAAGCTTAACACCGTACGTTGCTGTTGATTGAGCCCCGCTGCACGTAGGGCCAGGCACCTGCACAACACTCTTAAATTTAAGCCTCATCCCAACTCTGTGAGGGAATGCATATGTCTTCGACAGATAGAGAAACCGAGTCTCAGAGAGGTCGAACAACTTATGCTCTGCCACACAGCTTGTAAGTAGCAGAACTGGGGCTTGAGCTCAGATCGGTCTGAATTAAAACTCGGGCTCTTCTCTCATACCTAGAAACACGTCTGAATAACCCAGGGAGCAGTTAATGAAGTCACCCTGATAATTTGAGTTGACCTGGGGATCTGAGTTGCCCTGTGAGCTGCTCCTGTGGGAAGCCAATCCATAAGCAGATGCCACTTTACTGATTTGCCACAGGGTCCAGGGGACAGGGCACACCTGAAACCTGCATTGCCATCCCTTCTGCGTGACTAGTCTCTCCTATCCTGCCCATAGGAGGACTCCGAGGGAACCCAGATCACCAGCCAGAAGGTGCCTTGGTGAGATCTAGAGTCTGAGCGATGGCCATCATCTCGGTCAGTATTCCTCAGCCCTGGCTGCACGTTGTCCTGCTTTGGGCGGACTTTTGCAAGAAGACTAATGACTGCTCCACCCCAAACCAATCAATGCAAACCTCTGAGGGTGGCGATAGGGAATGAGTATTTTTTAAAAACCCTCTAGGTGACTCTGATGCAGGGGCCAGGTTGCAAACTGCCGATTGGATGAAGCTGTTTAGTTGACTCTCTGATGTTTAGTTCCTTTGAGTGATTTCTTTGCTTTATCAAGTGCTGTGGGTTAAAATTGCTTTTTTTAAAAAAATTTAACTAATAAACTTTATTTTTTACTACAGAGAGTTCCCATATACCCCTGCCTTCACAGATGCACAGCCCCATCAAATGCTGTTTTTAATAGAAATGTGCACAGCTTGAAATAACCAAAGGGCAGCACTCGATTTCCTTTCCTGAAAAGACGCTGCCTAAAATCACTTGGGCACAAACCTAGTGTTGGCAGAGGTTTCACGGCAACTGCTTGAGTGACTGGCTGAATCCCTGGCTTCTCTGTGGCCATAGAATCAGGCTGGGCTGGCTGTTCCTTCTGCCTGGCTGCAAGCAGGCTTGCAGGATTTCTCTGGTGGATGCTCTGTGGGTTAAACCTTCCTGTCTAAGGGCTGAAACTGCCAGGCACTCTGCTTGAGTGAGCACGTAGAAAAAGGCTTCAAAATAGATTTTAAAAGAATCATGTTCAAATCCCCTTGAAACAAGGGAGCAACTCCCCTCACCCCCACTGTTGCCCCCATTTCTTTCTAAAATTCTCTTCAGCTCTCTGAAAAGCTTCTCTTCAGCTTATTTCTCTGCTTCTTAAATACAAAAACATTTCACTAGGGGGCACTTTAAGACTGAGTAAGGAAAAAAACCCAGCAACTTGGTGACAATAGATTTCACTTCATCATTAACTCGGTAAACAGTTCTGTACAAAACAAAATATAAAAAATACATAAGGAATTAAATATGTATTTAGCTGAAACTGTGATTCCGTTTCTGTGGGTTGTTTTCTTGAAAGTGGACAGGGGAGGAAAGTGCTATTCTTGGACTTACTGGTAATTTTGACTTGAATACTAGAATAATAATAATGATAATGATAGTAGTAATAGTCCCTTCATCTGGTTTAAGATGGACACCTTGCCTACTGCTGCAACTGAGTGATCAAGCTTTTATTCAAATTTACGTTTAAGAGACGTCTTTTATCGACATTCTTGGAGAGTGTTATGTGGTTGCTAGCAAGTCCCTGCTGCAGGGCTGATGGAGGATTGTCTGTGGAGGAGAGGAGAAGGTCTGCAGGTGCATTGCGATCTGAGTTCTGGACCTGGACTCCTATCCAGCAGTGTGACCTTGGGTCAATCATTGCCTCTCTTTGGACCTCAGTATCCTCATTTATAAAATGGATCTCTTTCCGATCGAACAGGCTGTAAGAATCTCCTTTTGTGATTAGATTGTTCACACTTCCTTTCTCCTGAACTTTGGCATGAACAGTTAAACAAAGCCAGCTTCTGGGAGAAAGGCAGAGAGACAGAGGACAGGGGTGTGAGTCCCAGTTCTATACTTGCTGGCCATCCTTGGGAGGTGAGTAGGTTGAATTGTGTCTCCCCAAAAGATGTTGCAGTACTAACGCCCAGTACCTGTGAATGAAGGACAGTGTTGTGAATGTGACCTTATTTGGAAATAGGGTCTATGCCGGTGATCAAGTTAAGATGAGGTCATTAGGGTGGGCTTTAATCCTATATGACTAGTGTCCTTATAAAAAGGGGAAATTTGGACACAGAGACAGACACAGAGAGGAAGAACACTGTGTGAAGATGAAGGCAGCAATGGGGTGATGCTTCTACAAGCCAAGGAACACCAAAGAATGCCAGCAAGCCCCCAGAAGCTAGGAGAGGGGCATGGGACAGATTCTCCCTCACAATCCTCAGAAGGGACCAACCCTGCCCATACCTTGATCTTGGACTTCTAGCCTCCAGAATTTTATTCCCCTATGATACTGTTAAAATTTATTTAACAGTAAATAATTTTCTGTTACTTCAGTTACTCGGTTGGTAATACTTTGTTACAGTGGCAGCCCTAGCAAACGAATACAGGAGGGTAGTTAAGCTGTAAGGATGAGATTAAATGAGATGATGTGTAGGAAAGCCCCTAGCACACAGGGCCTGTCAGTTAGTGGGTGTACCTCAAATGTTAGTTATTATAAGAAAGGAATAAAGGAGGGAGGAAGCAGAGAATGGAGGGATGAGGAAGGAAACTCCCGGAATTAAGTACCTGTTAGGTGTTAGGAACTTTACATATTTCTCTTCAGTTCTTGCTAATAACCATTTGGCTGCTTAGGGAATGGGGGCTCCCAGAGGTTGTCATTTGCTGAAGGTCACGGCTAGAAAGTGGTGGCAGCAAACTGGGCTGCCTGACTCCCAAATCTGTTCTCTTTATGCTATGCTCGTCGTTGGGGCCAGGTGTTATTTATCCTGCCAAGATAAATCTCAGTCATCATTCATTCATTCATTCATCTGCTTAAGAGACAGAAGGAGATGGAGCTGGGTCCATCCCAGTGAGTCAATGGCAGACTCGGCTCACAAAGTCGTGGAATTTCTAGAATGGTTGAAGTGAATTGTCCCGAAGAGTCTTCACTGCTGCAGACCAGAGTGAGGCTGTTTGGGGTAAGCAGATCTCAGAATCCAAACCATGAATACATGGGAGCGAAGCACTCAGTATTCATACTTTTTCAGCTTCTTTCCTAAGTAAACTTGCCCACACTCTTCTAAAGGTCATTGACAGATGACTCAAAACCAGACTCCTGGGCTTCCCCGGTGGCGCAGTGGTTGAGAGTCCGCCTGCCGATGCAGGGGACGCGGGTTCGTGCCCCGGTCCGGGAAGATCCCACATGTCGCGGAGCGGCTGGGCCCGTGAGCCATGGCCGCTGAGCCTGCGCGTCCGGAGCCTGTGCTCCGCAACGGGAGAGGCCACAGCAGTGAGAGTCCCGCGTACCGCAAAAAAACCAAACAAACAAAAAAAACAAACCAGCCTCCTTCCAGGCTCATCCCTGAAGAGGGTACTTCCCCTCTTTGAGTCCCCCCAGTACACATCCTCATCCTTCTCTCCTTTCCCACCCCAGTCCAGTTAAACATTCACCTGGAGTTTATCTGGAGCATTCCTTCATTTTTTTCAGTCTCCAGACAAATATCTATAGGGTGCCTACTTTCTCACAGGATCCAGCCCAGCAACGTGGAGTGATTTATATGCTCCTCCTTCTTAGGGAAGGCATTTAAAGATAAACCAAAGAGTTAGGTAGGCTGGAGGAGGACTATTTGCGGACAGTCAGCCATGCCCCACGGGGGCTGGCCAGGCACACAGCAGTGCCAGCCTCCTCCTGGACCATGACGCCCTCCCCTTGTCTCAGTCTCTTTGGTGCCTTGGTGATGCTCTTGGAGATGCCTTCGTTAAAGTGGACATATTTCCTGGACACTGCAGCAGGACAGGTGTGCCCTGACCATATGCTGCCCAGGTGGGATTCTCTTGGCAACTTCAGTGCATCCCTGTTGGGAAGCCTCTTTGGGGTCCGGTGTGGATATCTGCAACCTCACCACAGAGCTCCTACCAGCACTGGCCTCCAAGATTTCCCTTGCTCATTCCTCAGCTGCCACCATGGGTCCTGGGGTGTATTAGTTTCACAGGGCTGCTGCATAAATTACCACAAACTGTGTGGATTAAAACAACAGAAATGTATTTTCTCACAGTTCTGGAGGCCAGAAGACTGAAATCAAGGTGTGGGCAGGCCATGATTTCTTGAAGGTCCTGGGGGAGAATTTTTCCTCGCCTCTTCCAGCCTCTGGTGGCTCTCACAGCCCTGGGTGTCCTTCAGCTTCTGGCAGCATAATGACAACTCTACCTCTCTCTTCATGTTGTCTTCTTCTCCGTGTATCTGTGTGTCTTCAAATCTTTCTGTCTTTATAAGGACACTGGTCATTGGATTAAGGCCCACTCTAATCCAGGATGACCTCATCTTAGCTTGATTACATCTGCAAAGACCCTATTTCCAAATAAGATCACAGTCACAGCACTGCCTTCATTCACAGGTACCGGGGGTTAGGACTTCAACATCATTTGGGGAGACAAAATTTAACCCACTCACCTCCCAAGGGTGGCCAGCGAGTACAGAACTGGGACTCACACCCTTATCCTCCGTCTCTCTGTTTTTTTCTCCCAAAATCTGCCTTTGGTGTTGTTTTAATGCCGAAGTTCAGGAGAAGTGCAGTGTGAACAATCCAGCCAAAGGAGACAGCTTGGGAAATTCTTACCGCATGTTCGATCAGAAGGAGATCTTAAATGTCTCCTAGTGCAATACTGCCATTTTACAAATTAGGATATTGAGGTCCAAAGAGTGGCAGTGACATTCTCAAGGTCACGTCACTGGACAGAACGAGGTCAAATCCAGAACTCAGGCCCTGATGCACCTGCAGACCTTCCCCTCTCCTCTGCAGAAAGTCTCCCATTAATCCTGCAGCAGGGACTGGCTAGCTCCACATTAATGCTCTCCAATATGTTCTTAAAGTCTTCCTGAGAAAAGCCGTTTCTTAAACGTAAATTTCTGAGTATCAGCTTCAAATACTTAGTTGCACTAAAACACTGCAGTAAGCAAAGTGTCCATATTAAAATAGATGAGACTATTATTACTATCGTAACATCATTCTTCTAATCCTCAAGTCAAAATCGTCAGTAAATCCAAGTACCAGGGACTAGAGCTTCAACGTACCTTTTTGGGGGACACAAATCAACCCACAATATGGGCTGTGACAAGCAAAGCTTCCTTGAGAGGGTCATAAGCCAGGCTCCCTTTCTCAGCATAAGAAGCCAAGCTCCAAATGTCTCCCAGCATTTCTCAAGCTATTAAGTCCCCTGCGTTCTCTCTGCAAGCTTGGTCTCTGACTTCAGGGACACTGTGGATGGTCCTGCAGTCTGGGCAGAAATGAAAATGGGTCTGGTGACCACCAGGATGTGGAGGCGAGGGAGAATGAGAGTCTCTCTCTGTTCCCCACCCACCTTTTATGCAGATCCGGGCTGAGTCTGCAGAGCAGGTAGTGGCGAGGTGGGTGCCCGATGCTGGGTCGGATTATATATTTCCATTCCTGAGTGGTCAGCTCTGTTCTCTGCACCTGCCCTTTCTCATTTCACTATTTGGTTCCAAGTGATGCTTCCAGATGAAAAGTAACCCAGAGGCATGTGGGGAGGCTGAGATTTGGTCGGCAGGGCTAGGAGCTGTTTTCTGACTGCAAATCAGCTTAGGGGAAGAAGAGATTTCTCTGCACTGACTTGAGACCCCAAAGCAAAACATAACAGCTTCCAAGCGAAGCCTCTCTAATGTGCAGCCTGCTGCCTGACGGCCTAGGAAAGCGATGGGTCAGATCGATCAGTGTGCTCTTTCTAGAAATGTCTAGGAAACATTTGGGATGGTATAAGTGGTCTGAAGCCAGAAAGTACTTTTGCTTCTCCGAGTTGAGTGTTTACCAGATTTTTTTTTTTTTTTTTCCCATAAAGGCAACTTTGTTGATTTGGATGCGGTGATCTTTCCTTAAAAGGGTGTCCAGTCGTTATGGATTCAGTTCTGAGAACATCCACTTCTCAGCCTTCTGAGCAGGGCGAGCCGTGGGTGAAAGTTTGAGTCTGAGTCGCATCTGCAGCGAGCGAGCACGTTTCGTCTTAGCGAAGCCACTTTTTAATGTGTCTCCACGAGACACGCTGCTCAGAACACCTCCACCCAGGCACTTAGGCGCCTCGCTGAGATGTTAAGTACGGAGGATTGCGGGATGTTTTTGTTGCTGTGCTCGGCAAAGCCGACTGCTTTTTACAAACACATTAAACATTAATATCTACAGAATGGGCAATTTTAGAGTGCACAAGCACGAGTTTCCTGGACACGGATTTATTTATTTTTTATTAATGTAACCTAAGCCTGCCACATATTTCTCGCGGAGCTCCAGATCTGAAAGGTCTTGGCTGGCCCCAATGAATACTTCATGATTCCATTTAAGACCAAGGGAGCCAATAAACTCACCCTGATTTACATTTCAGTGGAGTCTTATAAGTAATGCATGCCACCCGCCTCCCAGCTGTCTCCTGGACGGCCTAACATCTCGGCACATACGTGGCCTTTTTGGGAGAACAAAAAGAGAGAACAGAGGAGTATTCTCTTCAAACTGTTTTCTGTTTCATCAGCTCCTTGGATCCCCTCTTGCGGTCATGACTAGATAATATGAAGGAGCTGGCTGCCAGGGAGTGCTGTGCTCTCTCTCCTCTCCCCCTTGGTCAGCCCCTCGCGCCACGATTTCAGCCATCACCTCTGAGCCAAGCCTTCCAGACGGTGGTGCAGCCCTGACTCTCCTACTGCTTTGATTCAAGACAGTTGAACAGTTTTCATCTCGGACCTGACTTTCCTAGAACGGGAGCCCAATTCTGCTTTCTTCATTTCTGTCCCACGGCTGATGCTGCTGGCAGAGCACAGGCCGCCTTGCGTTGTCCCCTTCGTCCCCTCCTTCCAGACCCCTGATCTGGGGAGCTGCTAACTCTGGGTGGCCCTTCCCCCAGCCTGTGCCCCCCGACTGCAGCCGGTGCCGGCTGAGTGTGAGTCAGCGCATACCAAGCACCCTGTGCAGAATCTTCCAGTGGTTTCCAGTCGTTTAACGCCTGCCTGAGTTTACAGCTACCGGCTGCCCTATGGATTGCAGACTTGCTGCTTCCCACAGATGGCAGAATTGACACAACTGCATGTGCCACTCCATGTGTATGTGCGTATATATATGTGTGTGTGTATGTGTAATGCATATATAATATCAGTATATATAATATATATAAAAAAAGAAAACCTCCTCTCGGTTCTGTTTCTCTGGAGAACCCTCACTGATGATTCTGGAGCCCCCTTTACTAACCATCTGGTGTAAGAGGATTTCCTCCCGCATCATTCTCTGTGATGTCTACACATCCTTTGATGTTCCACTCATAGAAAGGTAGAGACTAATTCCTCTCCCCTCGAGTACTGGGCGGCCTTAGTGACTCACTTCTGTGAATAGAATGCATGAGCTCCGAGGCTAGATGGGAAAAGGTGATATAGTGTCAGCCTCACGCTCTCTTTCTCTCTCTCTCAGAACCGTTGCTCTTGGAGCCTTCCCACCATTTTGTGAGAGAGCCCAGGACATGAGGAGAAGCCACATGAAGTTGTTGCAGCCAACCGGCCCAGCCAAGGTGCCAGCTGCCAGCCAGCATCATCTCCAGATGTGGGAGAACAGCCCTGGTGATCCAGCCGCCTACCCGTGAGCTGCCCCATTGACGCTGAGTGGTGCAGAGATGGGCTGTCCCCCCTGAGCCCTGCCCAAGCTGGAAATTCATGTGCAAAACCAAAAGATTATTATTCCTTAAAGGTATTGTTTGTTGGTTGGTTTTTATACAGCAAAAGGTAATTGGAACATTCTCTCTCTGCGTATGCGTAGGCTGATAGCCTCTTATTTTTCTTATTGCTCACTATTTGGGATAAAATTATTTCTTTCTTAACTTGTTTATTTTCTATCTCCTCCCTTAAATAGAAGTTCCATGAAGGAGGGGACCTTTTCTATCTTATCTATTTGTTCATCCTGGTAAGACTGCTTGGCTCAGAATAGGCACCCAGTAAATATTTCTAGAATGGATACGACTCCTGAATCTACTAAATTATGTTCTTTTTATTTTTCTTCTTTCCTCTCTTCCTCCCTTCCTTCTCTGCTCAATCTTTCTCTTCCTTTCATCTTTTCTTTTTTCTTTCTTTTGTCTCTTACTTCTGCCTTTTTCCCTTCCTTTCCAATAATTTTATTACCTCTTATCACTCAGGTACTACATAAATAATTTTCCTTGTAAAAAATAAAAATATTGTGGATAAAGCTAAATTCTCCTCTGCTCACAATCGAGCCCCACGCCTGGCCTCCCCGCCTCCCCGCCCCGCATTTGTCTCCACCGCCCTGGTCCTTGGAAGAGAGGAGAGGCCTTCGCCCTTTGCCCAGTGCCGCAGCTGCCCGGCCTGCTCCTCTGCCTACAGCCTCGCTCTCCCAACACTGCCTTCCTGCCACCAGATTCCTGTCCCCAAGCTCTGCTCTGAGGGGAACTTGCGCCTAAAGCTTTCAAAGCGTCCCTGTTACCTAGAAGTCAGGGTTCAAATTCTACAACCCGGAGCTCAGACGTCTGCAGACTGAGCCCTTCCTGGGATTCTGGTTCTTCTCCTCTTTCTTTCTTTTTTTTTTTTTTTTTTTTTTGCGGTACGCGGGGCTCTCACTGCTGTGGCCTCTCGCGGTGCGGAGCACAGGCTCCGGACGCGCAGGCTCAGTGGCCATGGCTCACGGGCCCAGCCGCTCCGCGGCACGTGGGATCCTCCCGGACCGGGGCACGAACCCGCGTCCCCTGCATCGGCAGGCGGACTCTCAACCACTGCGCCACCAGGGAAGCCCATCTTCTCCTCTTTCTGAATCAATCAACCACTCCAGCTGCCATGGTTCCCTCCCTGCCTCCAAGGGTCTTTCTGGTTTTCCTACTTCTGCCTTTCTGCTGATTCTCTTCATCATGTCTTCAACACCTTCCTAATTCTACCCGTCTACTCAGATGCTACCTATTTTCTAAGTCCTCCGGGGGATGGTCCCTGCCCTTCTCTGAAGGGTCCTCTCCTCTGTGGGCTTTAACCACTCACTGCCTTCTCTCTGCTGTCCTCTTCCACGGTTGCACCTTGGCTCTCTGTCCAGTCTCCTGGGCTGGAGTTGAGGCTCAGTGAAAATGGGGACCAGGGTGTTTCTGTTTCATGTGTTCAGAGATCCAGGACATCTGAGAGTCTTCTAGAAGGTCCTGCTCTTGTCTCTATGGTCACCCAGGGAGACGACATGTTTGATGCCCTCAGGATCCACGTATATGTCTTCTGGACATTGTAACAGTGGCCAGGTGGACTGTAGGAGGTGGCAGGTTGGTAGGATTCTTCTCAATCGTTCCTTTCCCCAGTCTCACTTGCCTGGGGTTGGGATCTTAGACTCTATGGGCAGGTGTTCTGCTCCTTGGCGGCTACTATCAGGTGCATCAGAAGAGTGACTTGTTGATGGCAGAGCCATGACTGCAGGCTCTACATCCCTTTGATGGGGAGAAGCAGGAGGGTGTGGGACTAGGGAGGGGAGAGGACCCATCTGGAGTGATCAGGCTGAGGCTGAATTGGCTGTGAGTGGTTTTCCCAGAGCCTTATTCATTCGATCATTTATTCAACACATTCAACAGATGTTTATTGAGCACCTGATGTGGGACAGGTACTGTACTTTGTGCTAGGGATGCAGTGGTGAATAAAACAGACACTGAATTTATAGTCTAGTGGGAGAGATAGGCAGATAAGTGGCAAGTAAACAATTCTAATTCAACGTGATCAGGATGATGCTTGCGATAAGTCAGGAAATCAATGTCATATAAAAGGGACATGGATCTAGCGTTGGAGGCTAGGGGAAGCCTCCCTAGAGAAAGGAACATGGAAGGTGAGATCTGAAGGTAGAGAGGAGCTCACCAGATGCAGGTGGGGTGTGGTGGGGAGGAAACACAGCGCAATGGTCTGGAGGAGGGAGGAAGAGGACCGAGAGTGGACAGGGCCTTGGACCAGAAAAACTGGCAAAGTGACTGGAACTTGGGACCTGTGAACAAGGGCTACTCTTACCAAATGGAATTGTTAGAACTTCGGCTTGTCGCCTTAGGGAGCAGGGAGGGAAGGCCAGCGGTCCTCACCTTGGACACCAACGCTGGTGCCCTGCCGGGCTCCCCGCAGGTGTGGACTAAGGCCTGGCGTGCGGGTCATTTCACACGTGGGTGTTGGGACTCCAGGCCAGACGTTGCCCCTTTGCCCAGGTGGTCAGGCTCTTCGTGTGCCCCACTCTGACCTTGACACAAAATCTCTTCCCTTCCCAGGCTTCTCCAGGAAGGCCACCCTGTAAGTGGGGATTGCTGCTGTGTGTAAAGGATGCGTGGTGTCGGGCGTAGGTGTGGTGCTCATACAGCAGAGCCCAGGGCACCGCACGCCCTTAGACATGTGTTTCTTTCCTTCCCAGGCATCTTTGAATGTGCCATTGACTTGGAGTCTCCTTGGAGTCTGCTCCCACCCTCCCTCTCCCCTTCCTTCCTTCCTCCCCACCCTCCTCCCCTCCCTCTCCGGAGCTGGAGCCGAGCAGTCACTTTTCTTATCTCATACAGAGCAGCCCCACCTGCTTCTCTAATCCCAGCACCAGCTGACCTGAGTGATTTATCAAAGCATTTGCCTGAGGAAAGTGGGTCTCTCCCTGGAGGAGAGAGCCTCATGCCAGCTGCTAAAGGAAAAAGAATCATATTATTGCAGGGGAAGATAAAAGAAGCTTGGAAACACTGGTAGCTCAAGCACCTTATCGGTGTGGTCACAGCTCTGCGTCAGCTGAGAGTCAGCTGAGGGTAAAGGTGTCTGCACTTCTAAACACACACAAGCAACTTTCCCTTGGGCTCTCAGTATGCTTTTGGAGGTAGTGAGCTCAGCTGCAGGGAAGATATGTCACTTTGAACTGGAATCATGGCCAGCCTAGCCTTTTGTCTATTCTGCTCACTTACCTTTTTTAAAAAAATCCTTGACATTCATAATTATTTACTGAAGGCCTGTTAGGTGCTAGGAATTAAACTAGGCATTCACTAAGGAGAGAAATACTTTCTAGATGGGTGTAGGGAGCCTTAAGGGGACTGCTGCTGTCCCCTTCTCCCAGGAAGTGCTGGCCTCCCGTCACCATGGCTACCACTGGCGCCTGGTGTCTATCACAGAGGGTCTTCTTGCTGGGATTTTTGGTCTTGAGATAAGAAACATTGTCAGCTCCTCTCCTGATCTAGAAGCTACACGATGTCAAGCTCAGGTGCTTTGGGGAGGGCCACGTTTCCCCTCAAATGTGCAGAAGAGCAGGGGTGCATTGAAGAAGAATGAACCAACCCCCAGAAAGAAAGAGACAACTTTCAGGAAGATAATCCTGGTGATAATGGTTCTCCAAGCTCCAGCTGTCATAAAACTGGGTTGCATCTCTGCCCATCCCACAGTCTGGTTTCTCAGTTTTTCTTTGGAGTTGAGCCAATAAATCTCTGATTTTTCCGAAACTGGTCTGAATTGTGATTCTGTCACTTACATCCAAACTAATAAAAGAGTAATTAAAATTAGATACATAAGGTACTTTGCAGTGAATGGGCTTCTCTGAAAATTAATAGAGAAAGGCAAGAGGATTGATAATTTCACATCATTATGACCCAGCTTAAGCAAGAAGTTCTGTGAAGTGCCCGGCATAGTGTCTGACGCACAGTGGGTTCCCACCAATGTTAATTTCCCCCCTCCCTCCCATCGCCTTATCTTTTCTTCCTGGAAGACTATTTCAAGTTAGATGCCAGAAAGCAAAAGATGTTTTTTTTTTTTTTAAAGACGATGTTGGGGGTAGGAGTTTATTAATTAATTTATTTATTTTTGCTGTGTTGGGAAGACTATTTCAAGTTAGATGCCAGAAAGCAAAAGATGTTTTTTTTTTTTTTAAAGACGATGTTGGGGGTAGGAGTTTATTAATTAATTTATTTATTTTTGCTGTGTTGGGTCTTCGTTTCTGTGCGAGGGCTTTCCCTAGTTGTGGCAAGCGGGGGCTGCTCTTCATCGTGGTGCGCGGGCCTCTCACTATCGCGGCATCTCTTGTTGTGGAGCACAGGCTCCAGACGCGCAGGCTCAGTAGTTGTGGCTCACGGGCCTAGTTGCTCTGTGGCATGTGGGATCCTCCCAAACCAGGGCTCGAACCCGTGTCCCCTGCATTGGCAGGCAGATTCTCAACCACAGTGCCACCAGGGAAGCCCCCAAAAGATGTTTTAAAGCAGGTTTTGTGTGCCCTTTTAGATTACTAATCTTCTAAGTGGTACGAGGTAGCCTGGGTGATCTAATGCTTCTCTGATGTCCTACTTTTCCATGGGCTCAAGCCGAGTCTGTACTTATATATAATCAAAATGATATTGAGAAAAGCTGAATCACAGAGGCATACGGATGGGGAGTTCTGTTACTGGGAAGTCATAGTTTTAAGACAATAGCTTTCATAGAGAATCCCAAACCTGGGGTACATAGCATCTTGGTTTGATTACTCACTCCAATCAGAGACTGTTGGATTTAACACGCATCAACTTCACAGGTACTTCATCTTTATCCAAAGTGACTCCCTGACCAGTTTCTAGAATATCCTAGCCCCCGACCTTTTAAAACACTTTCTTTGTTCCTATGCGGTTTGCCATTTGTTAATTCCTGACTCCTACTAACACTGCATGTTTTGAATAAGTTTTCACGCAAGATGAAGGTTTGTCCTTGAACTAGATCTCCATCTTGCGGGATAGTTGCTAAATTATAGACTTTACACTGTAACTATTTACATTCCAAATAAAAACATTTATAAGAGAAGGGTTAATTGGTAAAGGGACCAAGAACACTGAGCATGATAAAAAACAACTTGGAATATATATATATATGCAAAATCTTGGCCCTTCCTGCCAGTTTTGAGTGACAACTGTCACCAGAAATCCAAGGACTCTGATGTCTGCATTGAAACACCCGCAAATGTCCTGGTTTAAGCTGTGTAGCGGTTCTAGTTGCTGTACATGGCTTGCACATGACATAAATAGTTGTAACCTTTCTGCAAAGTGCCAAGTCAGGAGTTGTTAATCCATAGGGAAGCCATGGTGAGGCCAAGGCTCCAACCTGATCTGTAATTCCTGTTCTTGTTCTCTGATTTAAGAAGAGAGGGAGATTCCTCTCTCTACGGTAGCCCAGCCTCTAGTATGCTGTGTGTGCATTAGTAAAACTGATCTCCTTAAAAGTTCTTGAAACTGAATTACTTAACAGCATAGTTTAGGGCTTCTGCAGAAGGAGACAAGTCAGTGGGACAAGGACTTGAAGAAGTCACTAATGGTAAGGCTGATTAAGACTTCCACACCTTGCAAAACAGGCCTGGCTGTCGCTTAGGGGAGCCGGCTGCACTTTATACCGGGAAAACAGGCCCTTTGAGCACAGGTTCTTCTTGCATTAAGACTACTTATTTGGAGGTGATGTGAATTTTCTGTATTCGCTTCAATTCACTCCTCTGGTTCCTCAGGGTAATGACACAATTCAGGCTGATTTTCAAGTGGTAAGCTCTCAGCCTTCCAATTCTAAAGTTTTCTTTTTCTTTTTAATAAAAGTCATAATAGGGCAGGCTAAAAAGAAAGAAAAAAAAAAAGAAAAAGAAAAAAAGAAAGAAATCAAGTATCACCAAGCCAGGAGCTGTGTTCTGTTTAGAATCTTAGGGTCTCGGCACGGGCTGGGGGTCCTGGAGAGGAAGACTGTAAGGTGAAAGCTGGAACCCACGAGGGCTGCTTATGTGGGGCTCCGCGTGGAAGGCTGCAGGAACAGCCTGGGGAGGGGTTGGGGGAGGGGAATGAGCAATTTGCTTTGGGCACCAAATTTAAGAAGGTGCTAAAAAGCTCAGGAATCAAGATACTTAATATATTTATGCATTGTTTTTTTTTTTTAATAAAAATTAAGGCAAAAAGATCCATGATGAACAAAATACCAAAATTTTAAATAAAGACAGGATCCGACCCTGCACTTTATGACCCTATTCTCCTTACTGGTGTCCCAGCCCTGGTCCATTGTACATACATCCATGTTTTCTGCCAGTGGCTACCGGCCCTAGCACTGCCACGTTGCCCTGGTGATAAGAGCAGGTCAAACTTACCTCAGTGGAGTTTCCACCTTTTGTGATAATCATGACATCATTGTTCAGGTTTATATATTGTGGACTCATCTTCCACTCCAGACACTGAGCTAAGTGCTCTACACCAGTAATTCATTTAATTCTAGCAAGTGAGGCAGGTGTCCACAGGCATAGAGCCCTAGGCTTAGAGAGGTTCAGTAACTTGTCCCGCTTACAGTGAAGAGCCAGGGTTCCACCGGCTGGTCTGATTTTGAGGCCATGCTTCCACCATTGCACCGCACTCCAACTCCAACTTGAGCTGAGCTTGAGTCGGGAACACCTCAGGGACCACTAAGGAGTCTAGGCAGAATTTAACATGATTATTCTCTTGTTGACGCAGGGTTGTGTACGCTCTGCTCAGACCTCTCCAGCAATGGAGAATTTTTGCTTTCTGGGGCAGTGTTCTATTTCAGGGCTGTTTATGCTTTATTGAGCCAGATCTGCCCTCTCATCACTTCCACATAGTGTTCCCATATTTGCCTTTTGGAATAACTGTTTCTTTGCCTATAATACCTTTTCTTGCCATCATTTGCCGTCGGAACTCCTAGTCATCCCTCAAAACCCAGATCAAATATCCCCCTATTTATGTATCTTTGTCAGATTCTCTAGATCAATTGTTCCTCCCTCAACTCTGATCTTATGGCATTTTATACTTGTTTATGTTCATACCCTCACGTTTTTGGGTATAGTTATTTGTTTTCACAGTTACTCCCCTACTAGACTGTGGGCTCCTCAGTCTTGTTTATCTTTGGATCCCAAACACCCAGCCCATTGTTTGGCATACTCTAAAATTAAAAATGCTTTTATGGAAATCACTAAACAGATCAGCTGGGAACTCTCCTTACTGAGGGTGCCCTCCGTGTGCTAGGAGCTACCTGTGACTCCTCTCCAACTGATATAAAGAAAGAAATTTGGACTTTGGAGTTGAATCTAAGTACCGCCTCTTCTGTTTCCTAGATGAGTGACCATGGACCAATCATTTAAATCCTTTCTTTATTCTCTGCCTTCTTCTCCTTCCTTGCTTCTCCCATATTCCCAGTCTCTCTCTTTTTCCACCTTTGCTTGTTACCTGTCCACAGGTAGCCACTAGCAGGGCCATCACAGGGCCCAGCACCTGGCTAGTTCCTGTAGACAGCTCTTCCAGACCCTATGTCGAGGGCTATTTTTGAAGTCTGAGGGTGGACTCTGCAAAGAGAAACCTTTGAGATTCTAAGTTGCTTCCATGTATTTTCTCGGGGGCACCGAGTTGGCCCTGTAAAACCCCTCCCAGAACCCAGCATTGATCTTTGATTTTAATGATGCAAATTGAAGAAAAGAGAAATCCTTCTATGGGGGTGGTCTGCAGTGGGGAAAACTCTCCAATGATGTGGGGAAAGCCGGCAGCAAATGACAACCCCTGGATGCCTGGAAGTTTGGGGCCCAGGTTTGCTTGGTGTTGCCACTTGCCGGAGCACAACGAAGGTTGAAGATGAATTTTTTTCCTCTCTTCTCCCCCCACCCCAAGTTTCCATTATATTAAGAAAAGAACTTTAAGCACTGGCTACATTTAAAGTTTTATTAGATAATACTTGATTGTGTCCATGATATGAAGCCTGGAGCAAAGCACTGAATTAGATGTCACAGAAACACACAAAACTTCAATGACTCGTTGACATATGTGCACCCACGTCTGCGGGCTCTGTGCTAAAAAAGCAGACACCCAAATCTGTGGGGAAAACACAGAGCAGCCCAAATCCTTTAGAAAGTTCTGAGCCTGAGTCCTGTCATTTCCAAGGTCAGCATTTTAGGAATTCTGCATTTTCAAAACTTGCAGCCCAGGTGATGGAGGGCATGAAATTCACATCTCTGGTTCTACCATCTCCTGCTGCTTTCGTGCTCAGTAAGAATTTCAGAAGGCCATTCTGTTTTATGCCTCCAGTTTATTCTGCACCACAACCCAAGGCCGTATCGACATGTAAAGGATGATTCCACAGATTGTGGCCACCGTGCTGTTTCCCATGTCTGACAAGCCAAGGGCAGTGAGAAGCTGCAGGGTGGGTGCGGGGTGAGTGGGGGGAAGGGAGGGCAGGGCGTGGGTGCTGGGAAGAGAGGGAAGACGGGACTCCAAAGGGGCCAGAGGGAGGTTACGGGAAGCAAGGCTCTCTCGTTTGTAAATCTATACGCACTGTGGAACTGTGTTCTTTTCGTCTGTCCTGTATCACTTTGGAGAATCACTCCTCCGCTACTGTACGGTTCTGAAGGTGCGGGGCGGGGGAAAAAAAACAGTGCACAGATAACTTCCCTTTGCTCCCCCAGATCCACGCTCCACCCTTCTCTGCCTCTCTGCCTGGGAGGCTGAGCTGTAGGACCCTCATCGCCCGGGGCTCCCTTCCCCATGGTTTCTGGTTGGATTCATCCATTGAGAGGCACTGAGAGGGGATCAGAGCTGGGAGAGTGAGGTGATTCCTCCCGCTCCCCCCCTCCTGGGGTCATTCCTCACTCAAGCTCCCGGCTCTCGGCTTACTCTGGTAAGAGAGCCTGGTAATGTCTCCTCTTATGCCCTTTTTTCCCTGGGGAAGCAACAGCTCTGGCCACGCCTGGGGTACGGTGCCATCCCTTGTCAATTTTCCCACCCCTGCGCACATCCTTAGAAACAGCCCCTTTATTTGACTCTCCTCAGTCTTCCCATTGAGGGCACTGTTTCTTATTGTCATCTTACAGATACATAGTATATCTCATTCCTCCTCAGAATCCCTCTAAAATTAAAACCAAACACAAGGGACAGGCAGATGACCCAGATCGGCCCCTTCATTTCTTTAGAGATGGTTATTGATGATATCTTATGAGCCAATACTGTTCTGGGCATTAGGAACTCAGGGATGAATGACAGAGCCTCCCTCTATCCTCATGGCTTTTATATCCTAATGGGAGAGACTAGAAGGAGACATACCTGAGATCATCTCATACTTTAAAGGAAAGGAAGGAATGTACTAGAGCCTAACTGGGTGGGTGTCAGTGGTGTGGCCAGGGAAAGCAAGTCCGGGAAGGTGACAATTGAGAGGTGTCCTCAATGACAAGGAAAATGGTGAAAAGCACAAATTATGTGGAAGGGACAGCAAAGCTCAAGTGTCTAGGAGCAAGAATGAGCTTGTTCTGGGTCCAGATGAGAAAGAAGTCAGTGCAACTGAAGATCAGCAAGCCAGGAGGCTGCTGGTAGGCGCTGAGTTTGGAGAGGTGCTGGGCCTGATTATGTGGGTAAGAAAATCAGGGGCTCAGATCTTATTCTGAGTGGATTGGGGGCCTTTTTTTTTTTTTTTTGCGGTACGCGGGCCTCTCACTGTTGTGGCCTCCGCCGCTGCGGAGCGCAGGCCCAGCGGCCATGGCTCACGGGCCCAGCCGCTCCGCGGCACGTGGGATCTTCCCGGACCGGGGCACGAACCCGTGTCCCCTGCATCGGCAGGCGGACTCTCAACCACTGCGCCACCGGGGAAGCCCTGGGGGCCATTTTAAGATTTAAGATTTTAAGATAGGAGTGATGTAATCTTTTTCACATTTATAAAAAATCTCTCTGGCTGACATCTCAGGAGGGGTGTGTGGCTGCATAACCTCTAGCCCCCTCTGTGTATGTCATTGGCTGTCATCCTTCACATCTGGCTGCCCTGGCTTGGGGAATGGTGTCCCGGGCACCATGTGATCAGGTAGAAAACTGACTGTCCTCCTTGACGGCCCCATCTCATTTATCCTCATCCATTCAGCTGCCACATCCATCCTTTCTGCCTCTTTTGTAATTCCCCCCCCGGCTTTCATCTCCTCTGTCCCTGCTTAGATTGGGAGTCTCATCTTTCTCACCCCGGATTCCTGCACCAGCATCTCTGCTTCCATCCTCTTGCCTCTCTGGTCTGCTTTCATTGCAAGGGTGATTTTACCAAAGGCACTCCCCAGCTTCCTGTTCACCCTTGAGACCTTATTGCTTCCCAACCCAGCCAACACTTAGCCACCGCTCATCTTTCCAGTCTCCTTGCCCACAAATCTAACGAGTGCTCTGTGATCTCATTTTTCCTCAGAGGACGCTCCTTCTAGCCTGTGCCTTACGGCTGATGTACCCTCTGCCTGGGATGCTGTATCTCTGCTTGTCCCAGTCATACCTGGTTTCGGCATCACCTCTTCGGTAAAGCCGGTTATGATGCCCCATCCACGAGGTGGAATTGGCCCTGTACTCCTCATTTCTGTGAGTAGCACAATTTTGGCTCTTTGTCACACTGTGTGGCAACTCATTGCTTGTTCGTCTTCTCTACCAGCCTGTGGAGGGTGAACACGGGGGTGTTTTCAAAACACCAGCAACCGGCAGGGCAGAGGTACCAGCCCTTCAGAATGGGAGTCCTGGAGCAGATCCTGAGGTCCTGGAGGCTCCAGCTGTGCCAGGGGAAGCCCCTTTAGCGGCTGGCTTGGTGGGACATCCCAGCATTCTGCAGAAGCCCCAGAGCAGGGGTGGCAGAGACACTTGCCTGGAGCCTTGGGTAGCAGTTATTTCCCGAGTGTTCTCTAGCTGTTGTTAAAATATCGACTGTCCTGCGCTTTAGCAGCTGTTCAATAAATCTTTGTTGAATGAACGAATGACGAATAATACTCTGCTTCCCCATGAAGCATCCTCCAGTCCTTCTTGCCTAATAGCTCTTTCCCTGTTAGAATGTAAGGCTTCCAGAGAACAGCCCCGGCTTCCTTAGTATTCTCATACCGCCTTGCCTGGGGGCGGGTGGAAAGAACGTAGTAGCTACTATTTACTGAGCATTTGCTATGTACACAGGGCACAGTGCTAAATGTATTTTCTCCTTTAAACATCGCAACACTTCAGTGAGGAAATAATAACAACGTTGAGAACTTCTATGTGCTAGACCTGGTTCCAAACATATTTTCACTCATCTATTCCTTATATCAGTTCTAAGAGGTAGATATTATTATCGTCCTCCATTGACAGATATTGAAATGGAGGCCCAGAGGGGTCACACAACTTGTTGGTGGTAGTGTTGGGGTTCAAGCACAGGTCTGATTTTAAAGCGCACGCCCTTAACCCCTGAGCAATTTTGCTTCCACCTGAGCTCAGTGATTGATGGATGGGATAAAATGTGGAGGTACCCCTGGGGCTTAAGATTTCTGGACTTCCTGTTAATCGGTTATACACCTCACACTTCCCTGAGAGGGGCTGGCACAGTGCGAGGTCTTCATGGACGTGTGCTGGGTCAGGAAGTGAATGAAGGGAGGGGCAGACGTGGTGCGTGATTGGTTTCCTGTCAGCTGCCGGGTTTCTGCTTTGTCTACATTCTTCCCTGAGAATTCTTGTTCCTCACTTTGGATTTTTGCTCAGCAGGGAACATTCAGGGATATTGAACTCTAACAGGCAAATTTCTGAGCGATTATACAGCCCTGAATATATACCCGAGACTGTCCCCCGTGTTTTACCTGCAGCGACTCGTTTGATCCTCACAACCACTGTATGATAGAGGGGTTCTTCTTATCCCCACTTTACAGATGATGAAATGGAGGCACAGAAAGGGAAGTTCCTGCCCCAGACCTCTCAGCTTGTGGGGCCAGAGTTGGGATTCGAGCCCAGGCAGGCCGGCCCCAGAGTCCACTCTCAGCTGAGACTGCAGGGCAAAGGGGAGCCTCCGACCACAGCCCATGCAGCCACTAAGGCAGCCCTCACGGCTGTTGCTGCTGCCTCTTCCTGTCGTACAGAGTGATTTGGAGCTTGGAGAGATTAAGAACTCAAAATGGCCTTTGCTTTTGTCTTCCGCATCATTTTTTTTGTTAGTTGAGATCTTTTAAAGATAGTGCAGGTGACTAAAAACATCAGTGATACCAGGGAGGGTGACCTTGGGCAAGCTACTTAACATCTCTGTGCCTCAGTTTTCCTATCTGTCAAATGGGGATAATAACAGTACGTGTTTCACAGAGTTGTAAGGATGAAATGAGTTAACACATGCTAAAGGCTTACAACAGTGCCGTGCACACAGTAAGTGCTCAGGAACTCCCTGTTTTTTCACCTCCTCCTCTTCCTCCATTTTCCTTCTTCACTTCCTCAGGGAGAGCTTCCTTAAACCCTAGATCAGATCAGGTCTCCCCGATAAGCATTTTAATAGTGCTGTCCTTCCTATTTCGTAACTCGTTGCAATTGTGTGTGTATATTTAAATATATATATACACACACATATAATATGTGTGTGTGTATGTATATATATACATAATATATAAAAATTATATAATATATATAAATATAATCATTTTTCTAGATCTTTAGCTCTGCAAGTGCAAGGTCTGGGTCTATTCTGTTCATCACTGTACCCTAATGTCCATCATGGTCCTTGGCATAAAGCACTCACCCTGTGAGCACTTCTAGAATGGATACCGTGAGAGAAGTTTCATCACTACCCAGGACTGGATGCTGGTACTGAATCCCCAACCTGGTTTTCTTTTCCTTACGGCCCAGCACTGCTGTATCCACAGCCCCCCAGCCTCTATGGAAGGAATCTGGAGAAATGGCATGTACCATGCTTCCCAAAAAGCTTTTTCCTGAGCCTTCTGTCCACTTCTATTAGGCTCATCCTCCTCCAGCCCACAGAACTTCTTGACCTTGTCTTGTTCCATGTGCTTTCTCTCCATTATTCTTTCTAGTTTCATCTATCACTTCCTCACTTGTAACTTTTTCTTTCTACATTGCATTTTTTTTTTCTGGGTGGGATCAAGTGCAAATACTTTATTTCAAGTGGTTCATGACAGTTAACAATGAGCACTAAATCTGTGAGTACATGTCAAGAAAAGTGTCAAGCAAGCAGAACATATCCCAGGACTCTTGCCCTATAAAGAACCAAGGTTATCAGAATCTTCAACTATTCAGTCTAAACCAGGGCAACTGGCTGGCTTAATTTAGGTGTATTCAGATGTCTCCATATATCGTACAATATATGCCATACAAGTAAGGTAACACTGACTTGGTTGTACAGGTCATTCATGATTCCTTTGCTTTATTCTGTTTATTTTAGGTGCAAGTGTGGTACTGGTTAATGTGAAGTTCAGAGATGAGACTGGGACTGGGGATATAAATTTGGAAGATGTGAGTGTACAGTTGGCATTTAAAGGCATGGGACACTTGAGGCCATCATCTTGTGGCAGAAGGTAGGAAAGCCAAGAAATGAGCCCAGGAGCAAACCACCATGTAGGGGAAGGAAAGAGAAAGGAGAATCAGCAAAGAAATCTGAGACCAAGTAGCCAGTGAGATCACTCAGTAGGTAGCCCAGAAGATGAAAGAAAATGTTTCACAGAGTCAGTCATCTACATTGCATTTTTGAGCACATCTTCAGGTGAGTTCCTGAATTTTTTATTGTCAGAAGGGCTGAACATAAAACACCTTTCTACATTCATTGCAAACATGAGAATGGATTTTTTTTTTCCTTTGGTTCTTAACAGACTTACTTACCCGGCAGACCCCTCTTTCCTTCCTCAAGTTTCTTCAGGCTGCAATTGAGCAGGAAGTGCATTTAACAGGAACTACATTTGAGGCTCCAGAGCCCCAAGCAGCAATGGGCAAGGCTTCGTTGCTCCGTGAAGGCAACTTCAAAGCAAATGGGTTGAAAACTTTGCAAGTCCCTACTTCCTTGACCTCCACTTTTCCAACACATCCTTGATTCACAGCAGTTCTATGTTCACAAGGTTGATAAGAAATAATGTTTGAAAACATCTTGTTTCACTTTTCAATGCATTTGCTTTGATCCCCACCCCCCAGCATTCCCACAACTTTCCCTTATCTATATTGTACCAAAGTTTAATTTTTTTCCTCCTTCTCAGAGACTGATGGGCACGAGCTCTCTGCTGACAGGATGGTAGGTAGATTCATGCCAGTAATAAGAGGTAAGAACAGAAGGGTATTTCTTTTGCTTGTGAAGAAACTCATGCCTCCTGGAAACCAGCCAAGACCTCTGGAATTCCAGAGCAGGGTCCTCGGCCAGAGGTGCCATGGGTGAGGCTAGAGGAAAAAGCAGGTGTGTCTCTGCCTGGGCTCGGCTCCCTGGCCACTGTCAGGATGGAGTCTGGGAGGTCATGGGCTCCTTCCTGGGGCTCAATCCCAGGCTGACTCCTCCCATGGCAAACTCGTGAGGACACCAAACTTTGGGACAAGAAGAGAAATAAAATAAAAAAGGAAATATAGGATTCACAGGACACTCAGATTTGATCCTGAATTCCAAGATTTGGGCTCTGTGTGTACTCCGTCCAGCACACATGGCCCTTCCTGAAGCCCTTCTCTGTGCTCTGTTTATCTCTGTTTATTCAAATACTGTCTTGGTGAAGATTAAAGGAGCAGGAGGGCAGATGAAACAGACCAGGGTGTTTTCTTCACACAGTCTCAGGCAGGCTTGCAAAAGCAGATGACAAACCCACTCCAGCTTTTATATTTCCTCTTCTCTTACTCATTTATTTCCTGTCCACATTTAAGAACAAATAACAAAAACATTCTTGTGACTTTGAGTATTGGAGCTTCCGGTACAGTTTAAATTTTGGAGAAGCGTAGGCATGCTTATTTTCATAGCCAATCTGGAAAAATTTTCAGAAGGCCAGACCCTTTCTGCACTTTCTTTCAAATGAAAATAGCTTTATTGTTTTCACTGATCAGAAAGGTAAGCACTCTGTCTGGTTTACTGGCTTAGAATTCAGAAGGAGGTGAGGAGATTGGTTCAAGATGGCAAAATAGAAGGATGTGAGCTCACTCCCTCTTGCGAGAGCACCAGAATCACAACTAACTGCTGAACAATCATTGACAGGAAGATACGGGGACTCGCCAAAAAAGATACCCCACAACCAAAGACAAGGGAGAAGCCTCAGTGAGATGGTAGGAGGGGTGCAGTCACAATAAAGTCAAATCCCATAACCTCTTGGTGGGTGACTCACAAACTGGAGAACAATTATACCACAGAAGTCCACCCACTGGGTTGAAGGTTCTGAGCCCCACATCAGGCTTCCCAACCTGGGGGTCCAGCAACGGGAGGAGGAATTCCCAGAGAATCAGACTTTGAAGGCTAGCAGGATTTGACTGCAGGACTTTGACAGGACTGGGGGAAACAGAGACTCCACTCTTGGAGGCCACACACAAAGTAGGGTGTGCAGCAGGACCTAGGTGAAGGAGTAGTGACCCCATAGGAGACTGAACCAGACCTACCTGCTAGTGTTGGAGGGTCTCCTGCAGAGGTGGGGGGTGTCTGTGGCTCACCGTGAGGACAGGGACACTGGCAGCAGAGGTTCTGGGAGGTGCTCCTTGGCATGAGCCCTCCCAGAGCCCGCCACTGGCCCTACCAAGGAGCCTGTAGCCTCTAGCACTTGGTGGCCTCAGGCTAAACAACCAGTAGTGAGGGAACTCAGCCCAACCCATCAGCAGACAAGTGGATTAAAGTTTTACTGAGATCTGCCCACCAGGGCAACACCCAGCTCTACCAACCACCAGTCCTTCCCACTAGGAAGCTTGCACAAGCCTCTTAGGTAGCCTCACCCACCAGAAGGAAGACAGCAGAAGCAAGAAGAACTACAATACTGCAGCCTGTGGAATGAAAACCACATTCACAGAAAGATAGACAAAATGAAAAGGCAGAGGACTAGGTACCAGATGAAGGAACAAGATAAAATCCCCAAAAAACAGCTAAATGAAGTGGAGATAGGCAACCTTCCAGAAAAAGAATTCAGAATAATGATAGTGAAGATAATCCAGGACCTCAGAAAAATAATGGGGGCAAAGATTGAGCAGATACAAGAAATGTTTAACAAAGACCTAGAAGAATTAAAGAACAAACAATCAGAGATGAACAATACAATAACTGAAAAGAAAAATGCACTCTAGTGAGAGAGTGGCATGGACATATACATTGTAAAGCAATTATACTCCAATAAAGATGTTAAAAAAAAAAAGCACTCTAGTGTATTCTGTATCAATAGCAGAATAACTGAGGCAGAAGAATGGATAAGTGACCTGGGACACAGAAGGGTGGAATTCACTACCGTGGAACAGAATAAAGAAAAAAGAATGAAAAGAAATGAAGACAGCCTAAGAGACCTCTGGGATAACATTAAACGCACCAACATTCGCATTATAGGGAGAAAAAAGAGAGAGAAAAGAGAGAGAAAGACCCGAGAAAATATTTGAAGAGATTATAGTCGAAAACTTCCCTCACATGGGAAAGGAAATAGCCACACAAGTCCAGGAAGTGCAGAAAGTCCCAGGCAGGATAAACCCAAGGAGAAACATGCCGAGACACATAGTAATAAAACTGACACAAATTAAAGACAAAGAAAAATTATTAAAAGCAACAGGAAAAAATGACATACAAGGGAACTCCCATAAAGTTAACAGCTGATTTCTCAGCAGAAGCTCTACAAGCCAGAGAGGAGTGGCATGATATATTTAAACTGATGAAAGGGAAGAACCTAAAACCATGATTACTCTACCTGACAGGGATCTCATTCAGATTTGATGGAGAAATCAAAAGCTTTACAGACAAGCGAAAGCTAAGAGAATTCAGCACCACCAAACCAGCTCTACAGCAAATGCTAAAGGAACTTCTCTAAGTGGGAAATACAAGAGAAGAAAAGGACCTGAATGGATACAAAAACAAGACCCATATATATGCTGTCTACAAGAGACCCACTTCAGACCTAGGGACACATACAGACTGAAAGTGAGGGGATGGAAAAAGATATTCCATGCAAATGGAAATCAAAAGAAACCTGGAGTAGCAATACTTATATCAGATAAAATAGACTTTAAAATAAAGAATGTTACAAGAGACAAGGAAGGACACTACATAATGATCAAGGGATCATTCAAAGAAGAAGATATAACAATTATAAATATATATGCACCCAATATAGGAGCACCTCAATACATAAGGCAGATGCTAACAGCTATAAAAAAGGAAATTGATAGTAACACAATAACACCTTAACACTTTAACACCTCACTTACTCCAATCGACAGATCATCCAGAAAGAAAATTAATAAGGAAACACAACTTTTAAATGACACACCAGACCAGATAGATTTAATTGATATTTATAGGACATTCCATCTGAAAACAGCAGATTACACTTTCTTCTCAAGTGCACACGGAACATTCTCCAGGATAGATCACATCTTGGGTCACAAATCAAGCCTCAGTAAATTTAAGAAAATTGAAATCATATCAAGCATGTTTCCTGACCACAATGCTATGAGAATTAGAAATAAATTTACAGGGAAAAAAACATAAAAAATACAAACACATGGACACTAAACAATACATTAATAAATAACCAAGAGATCACTGAAGAAATCAAAGAGGAAATTTAAAAATACCCAGAGACAAATGACAACAAAAACACGATGATCCAAAACTTATGGGATGCAGCAAAAGCAGTTCTAAGAGGGAAGTTTATAGCAATAAAATCCTACCTCAAGAAAAAAGAAAAATCTCAAAGAAACAATCTAACCTTACACCTAAAGGTACTGGAGAAAGAGGAACAAACAAAACTCAAAGTTAGTAGAAGATAAGAAATCATAAAGATCAGAGCAGAAATAAGTGAAATAGAAACAAAGAAAACAATAGCAAAGATCAATAAAACTAAAAGCTGTTTCTTTGAGAAGATAAACAAAATTGATAAACCTTTAGCCAGACACATCAAGAAAAAAGAGAGGACTCAAATCAATAAAATTAGAAATGAAAAAGGAGAAGTTACAACGGACACCGCAGAAATACAAAACATCATAGGAGACTACTACAAGCAACTCTAAGCCAATAAAATGGACAACCTGGAAGAAATGGACAAATTCTTAGAAATGTATAACCTTCCAAGACTGAACCAGGAAGAAACAGAAATATCAACGGACCAATCACAAGTAATGAACTTGAAACTGTGATTAAAATCTTCCAACAAACAAAAGTCCAGTACCAGATAGCTTCACAGGTGAATTCTATCAAACATTTAGAGAAGAGATAACACCCCTCTTTCTGAAACTCTTCCAAAAAGTTGCAGAGGAAGGAACACTCCACAAACTGAAGAATAAAAACCATATGATCATCTCGATAGATGCAGAAAAACTTTTGACAAAATTCAACAGTCATTTATGATAAAAACTCTCCGGAAAGTGGGCATAGAGGGAACCTACCTCAACATAATAGGGGCCATATATGACAAACCTACAGCAAACATCATACTCAATGGCGAAAAATTGAAAGCATTTCCTCTAAATCAGGAACAAGACAAGGATGTCCACTCTCACCACTGTTACTCAACATAGTTTTGGAATTCCTAGCCACGGCAATCAGAGAAGAAAAAGAAAGAAAAAGAATACGAATCAGAAAAGAAGAAGTAAAACTGTCACTGTTTGCAGATGACATGATACTATACATACAGAATACTAAAGATGCCACCAGAAAACTACTAGAGTTAATCAATGAATTTGGTCAAGTTGCAGGATACAAACTTAATGCACAGAAATCTCTTGCATTCCTATACACTAACAACCAAAGAGAAATTAAGGAAACAATCCCATACACCATTGCAACAAAAAGAATAAAATACCTAGGAATAAACCTACCTAAGGAGGTAAAAGACCTGTACTCAGAAAACTATAAGACACTGATGAAAGAAATCAAAGATAACACAAAGAGATGGAGAGATATATCATGTTCTTGGATTGGAAGAATCAATACAGTGAAAATGACTATACGACCCAAAGCAATCTACAGATTCAGTGCAATCCCTATCTAATTACCAATGGCATTTTTTACAGAACTAGAACAAAAAAACCGTAAAATTTGTATGGAGACACAAAAGACCCAGAATAGGCAAAACAATCTTGAGGTAAAAAAACGGAGCTGGAGGAATCAGACTCCCTGACTTCAGACTATACTGCAAACCTACAGTAATGAAGACAATGTGGTACTGGCACAAAAACAGAAATATAGATCAATGGAACAGGATAGAAAGCCCAGAGATAAACCCACGCACATATGGTCATCTAATATGTGACAAAGGAGGCAAGGATATACAATGGAGAAAAGACGCTCTGTTCAATAAGTGGTGCTGGGAAAACTGGACAGCTACATGTAAAAGAATGAAATTAGAACACTCCCTAACACCATACACAAAATAAACTCAAAATGGATTAGAGACCTAAATGTAAGATCGGACACTATAAAACTCTTAGAGGAAAACATAGGAAGAACACTCTTTGACATAAATCACAGCAAGATCTTTTTTGACCCACCTCCTAGAGTAATGGAAATAAAAACAAAAATAAACAAATGGGACCTAATAAAACTTAAAAGCTTTTGCACAGCAAAGGAAACTATAAACAAGAGGAAAAAACAACCCTCAGAATGGGAGAAAGTATTTGCAAACAAATCAACGGACAAAGGGTTAATCTCCAAAATATACAAACAGCTCATGCAGCTCAATATTAAGAAAACAAACAACCCAATCCAAAAATGGGCAGAAGACCTAAATAGACTTTTCTCCAAAGAAGACGTACAGATGTTCAAGAGGCACATGAAAAGCTGCTCAACATCACTAATTATTAGAGAAAAGCAAATCAAAACTGCGAGGTATCACCTCACACCAGTTAGAATGGGCATCATCAGAAAATCTAGAAGCAACAAATGCTGGAGAGGGTGTGGAGAAAAGGGAACCCTCTTGCACTGTTGGTGGGAATGTAAATCGATACAGCCACCATGGAGAAGAGTATCGAGGTTCCTTAGAAAACTAAAAATAGAATTACCACATGACCCAGCAATCCCACTACTGGGCATATACCCAGAGAAAACCATAATGAGTTAACCCAAATTGGGTCATGGGGATGTGTGAATAAGGGCGAAGCAAACCTGAGGTTGGATAGATATTGATCAGTGTCTTCACAGCTGTAATTCAGGATGTATTACCAGGTGGTGTTCAGAGCTGATTTGATGTGGGAGTGATTGGGGGGTGCAGATAAAGAATTCCGAGGCTGCTGTGATAGTCTGGGCAATAGTGAGGAGAGTGTTCTTGAGAGTGGGTGAAGGCAGCATAGATGAACTAAAGGTGTCATCTTCATGGTGACACCCCCAAGCCCCCACCTCCTCTCCTCTGGACCCTGTGGCTGCCTCCGGACAGGTCTCTGCTTTCGTTCGTGCCCTCTACACAGCAGCCATAGCAATCATTGAAAATACATATGTCCAAATCAGAACAAATGACTCTCTTTGCTTTAAGCCTTTGGGTGCCTTCCCATTTCACATATAAACCCTAAATCCTTACCATAGCCAAGGAGACCCTAGCGCATCTGGTGCCTGAGAAACTTCTCTGACCTCATCCCCTACCAATCCCCCCTTTCCCTCTGCTCCAGCCACACAAGTACCCTCTGCCTTTTGCATACAGCTCGATCCGGCCCCAGGGTCTTCGGACCGGCTGTTCTCCCCAACTCTGCCATTCTCACTCTCTTCCCCCACGCTGCTGCCTGGCTGGCTCTTTCTCATGTTTCAAACATCACCTCTTCTGAGAGGTCTTCCTTGACCACCTCTCTCCTGTGGACATTTCTGCTGTTTACAGCACATGTGCTCCCTGAGAGTGGAAACCTTCTCCATCCATCTTGTGCACCTGTGTCCCAGGTACTCAGAATACTGTGGGACACACATAGGAGTCCTGTACCTAGTTGTTACCTGCATGTGATGAAATGAATTAAGGACTCAGTATTACTGCAGGGGGAGGAGCTGATATACCTTCCTCAAGGTGAGACGTAAGGAGACTGAAAGCAGGGGTCAGTGCCAGAAATGCATCCAGGAGGCTTGGCCCCTGGTTGAGGAATCAAAGGTCACATAGAGCAGACATCCACATCAGATGGGAAGATGGGAGCCTAGAGCAGGATCTGGAGAACAGATGAGGTGATTGCAGACAGGAGCAAACTCAGGGTGGGAAAGTGCCTTCCAGAAGCCTGGCACCGTCTGACCCTGCTACTTTCTGCGTGGAACAGTCCTGTTTGCCCAGTTACAGGTTGTTTTTAAAGCCCTTCCTTGTGCATCACCAGCTACCTTATTTAGTGGCTGATTAGATTCCGAGGGGCCAGGGAGAATCAAGGATGCCACTCAAGTTCTTAGCAAGGTGACAGTGACGTGGGTGGTTCTGTTGATTGAAGGGGGTCACAGAGGAGAAGTAGTTGCTTTAAGACATACAGGAATGAGCTGATTGAGGTTTTATGGGCGCTTCTCCAGGCCTCCTGTTCCTGGGAATGTGAATGTAATAAAGGGTGGTTGCCTAATCCTGCTGTGACCCCACTTTCCCTTCCCCTCTTGTGGTCTGGCTGAATCACTTCTTCTTTTTCATGCTGTCTCAGGAGCACCCTCCCCACCTCCCTGCTGAGCTCCTTCCACCTGGTGACACTTCCTCTGGCCCCTTCTGTCTTCCTTTGGGATAGATCTGTGGGCCGTATGTTTCTGGATTATACGGAAGTAAAATCAAGAATTTTTTTTTTTTTCTCCAGTTGTGAATTCTGGCGTGATGGAATTGCTTCTGTAGCAAAAAATAAAGAGAGCTGATGTAGAAATGGAAAGCTGCCTTCTACGTACTGCTGAAGGCTTAGTCTGGTATTTACAGGAAGCCATGCTTGGAGGATTTCACCAAGCTTTACAGGCTACATTTAATTAACCTTGTAGGGTACTGGAAAGCTGGAGGAGGGCACAAACCATTGGTCCTTGTACAATGGATGGAGAAACTGAGGCTGTGCTTATTCTTGCAAAGAATCAGTGAAGCAAAGCAAGGCCTGACCCCTTGCCCTGTTACCGCACAGAAAGGAGGGCAGGCATCCTTAGGGAGCTGCTCAGCACCTCCTTGGGGGCCTGCGAGTCAGGTCTGAGGTTTGCCCACACCGTTACCTTGCATCAAGAACCTCAGGTCAATCGAGCACGTGGAAAAGAGCCAAAGCCTTAACCGTGGTGCCTGGCTGGGGCAGCTTTTGATAGGAGCAGCTGATCGGAGAGAGCTTTTCTGGGTGAAATGCCTGTGTAGAAAGACACTTCAGATTGAACAAAGATGAGGCAAAAAACCTGGAGAGTTCATGGGGTAGGAAGGTGGTGGCACAGAACCAAGATCATTTGGTGGCTAGGTAATTCTAACCGCTTGGAGCTCCAGAATGAACGATTCCTTTCTCCTGGCTGCACGCCCTGCCCGCATCTGCCCTTGGCTACGATGCTCTCTGTCTCCATTTCCATCTGGCGACTCATTCATTCTTCAAGTCCGCTCATGCTTCATCTTCCTGAAACTGTTCCTGGGTCCTGGTTGGAGGGAAATGCACGTTTCTATTTCAGAGTTTCTGTACTTGCTGTTCACTCTGCCTGGAAGCTTTTGCAGAGATATTCGTCTAGCATGTTCCCTCACTTCTTCCAGGCCTCAGCTCCAACTGGACCTCCTCAGAGAGGCCTTCTCTGATCACCCTGTTTATACTAACACCTGCACTGATCCCTTCCCCTGCTTCATTTTTCTTAGAGCCACTAATATTACTTGATTCTCTCTCTCTCGTTCTCTCTCTCTCTCTCTCTCTCTCACACACATCTATCTACCTGCCTACCTACCATCTATCTCATTGTCTATCATCTATGCAAATTTTGGTCTGTCACCTTCATGAAAGTATAAGCTTCATGGGTAGAGTAAACCTAATGGTCTTGATCACAGCTGCTCTCCAGCTGTGCGAGCCTAATGCCTTGCACATAGTTTGTTCAATGTTAAAATATTTGCCAATGAATGGATTAATGGATGTCTGAACTCCGTGTATCCACGGCACCCTGTTTTGACCTCTATTGTATACTTTCATACACTGTAGTTTTTCTATCTCCCCCTTGAGAATATGTTTTTTTTTTCCTTCCTTTTTTTGGAGAAGAGAATACTCCTGTAATTTCTTTTACAGAATTGTTTAGTTCCCTTGCTCAGAATCTGGCACCATGCAGTGCTCAGAACCATAATGGATTGGTAACTGACTGACTGGCTGAGTGTTCTGGTGAGAGACAAGGTTGGACCAAGGTCATGGCTGTGAGGACAGAGAGGAGGTGCCAGATTCTGGGGCAGACTCAGTAGCAAGCGATGACAGCTTGTATAGGAGAGGAAGGAGCAGGGGGCGTTCTGCTTGACTCTGACAATTTCAGCAAGAGGGATGGTGTGGGCGGTGATGTTAACTAAGATATCAAACACCAGAGAAGGTGCAGGCTGTTAGGGGAAGATGGGGGACATCTCATCTTAAGTAGTTTGCATTATCTGACCTCCAAGCAGAGATAAGCTCTCTGTGTTCTTTTCTCCTACTTCTGAAATAAAAATAATTTTCCTCCTACCTTTCTCACGAGGATGTCATTTAAAACATTCATTACATAAATAATTTTGTCAAAAAAATGTTGAGTGCTTTTGATGTGCTGAACTTTAGGCCAAGACAAAGGATAAAAAAGATGCTTACGTGTTTGCCCCCTCTGTCTCTGAGTGCCTTTTCTCTTTATCTCCCTTTATTAAGCGGAGTTATCACTTTCAAGGTACCACTGGGCATGTCCTCTTATAGAGAAACTAGTCCAAGGGTTTCTTTTAAGTCTCCAGGGGACTGATAGGAATTTGGGCTCAGGGAGTCTGACTCAGTATATAAAACTGCAGTTGTCTGAAGTGGGCCGCTCCGGAGCTGAACTGAAATGAAAATAGAATTCTTGCCTTCTCAGCAAGAGGAAATGTGCCTGGTTACTTTCTATCCCAACCAATAACTCTTCAGCAATGGTAAAACTTCCCTTTGGGGATCTTGACTGAATCAGTCTTTTTTCTTCCCCTGAACATATTTTTTAGCTTAGGGTATATTCCGATTTAGAGGCCAAGTGAGTGTTGTTGGGTGACCTGCTCAGGTCAAGTGCATTTCATATTCTAATGCCATTAATCATTTTACTCAGAGTCTGTTTCACTCAGGTTTCTTTTGCCAGTGAAATGCTCCATTTAAAGTTCCTTGGGGAAGGTCCGTCATAGAAAATGTCAAAGAGGAGACACTGTTTGACTTAGTTCTTCAGTAACCTTGGGGAATTTATTATTCCTTGTTCACACTCTAATATTTGCTTTATTTCCTTTCTCTGCACTCTTTCAAAAAGGAAATACTGGTATAATTGAAATGTAAGAGCATGAAAAGGATGAGAAGCAAATATGATATGAATGCAGGCTCAATAATGATGTGAGCATCTGATGTGTCTAAGAGCTTCCTTGTCACCAAGGCAAAGAGGGAAAAAAAGCAAATGCACATTTTCATTATCACAGAGAAGCACTCTGGCTCCTTAGAAAGGACTTAATTTTTCTTGGCATAAAATTTTTAGGGAAAAAAAAGTGGGAGGGATTTTATATATATAATAAGAGTTCTATGATGAGTTTAAAAGTAGTTTTCAGTAGCTGTTTCACTTGTAATGATCAAGAGTGTCACATTAGAGTCTAACTCAGCAAATTGCTTGTGCCAGAGAGGAACTATTATGAGGTAATCATGTCAACTTGGGTTGTTCTAATTGGTCTCAGAGATCCCTGAAACAATCTGTCTCCAAGGGTAATCCACGAACCTGCCTTTGAACGATGGGGGTGGTTGTTAAAATGTAGATCTTCAGGCCCCGCACAGACCTGTGTATCAATATTAGTGTAGAATCCTCCCAAACAGAGGCTGAGACAGGATTTGAGTAAAGTAGGCGAGGTGAATTAAACCCTGGAGGAGAGTGGGGAAGGAAACAGGGAAGACATGACAACCAATAATTAGTGTTTTAGTAAGGGACCTACCACTCTGAGCAACTGGAGGTTAATACCCGGGAGAAACTCTGTGGCCAGGGTGCACTTATCACCCCTGAGGGGTGAGGGACCTGGAGTATTTAGTCACCAACTTCTATTACTTCTTAGGTAAAGGTAGCTTCTGGGGGGCATTACTATCCCAGCACTTCTGCCCTGATTCACAGATGGGCAAAGTAAACCTTGGCAGCCAGGAAAGCTGATGCAGGCAAAGCCAGACAAAGAAATGCAGGTCTGAAATTTGGACTTCTGGCAGCATTCACTGTGGTGGCAGAGAGGAGTGTATTCATTTTGTAGGGCTGCCATGACAAAGTACCATGACTGGATGGTCTAAAAAACAGAAATTTATTGTCTCAGTTCTGGAGGTTAGAAGTCTAAGAGCAAGGTATCGCAAGGGTTGGTTCCTTCTGAGGGCTCTGAGGGAGAGTCTCTTTCACTCCTGTCTCCGGGTTTCTGGTGGTTTGCTGGCAGTCTTTTGTAGGCCTTGGCTTTTGCTGTATTACCTTCATCTTCACGTGGCATTGTCCCTGTGTGCCTCTGTGTCCAAATTACTTCTTCTTTTTTTTTTTTTTTTTTTTTTTGCGGTATGCGGGCCTCTCACTGTTGTGGCCTCTCCCATTGCGGAGCACAGGCTCTGGATGCACAGGCTCAGCGGCCATGGCTCACGGGCCCAGCCGCTCTGCGGCATGTGGGATCTTCCCGGACCGGGGCACGAACCCACGTCCCCTGCATCAGCAGGCGGACTCTCAACCACTGTGGCACCAGGGAAGCCCAAAATTACTTCTTTTATAATGTGTTATAGGCTGAATTTTATCCTCCCTAAATCCAAATGTAGAAGCCCTAACCTCTGGTACCTCAGAATGTGACTGTAGTTAGAGATAGGGCCTTTAAAGAGATGATTAAATTAAAATGAGGTTGTCAGGATGGGCCCTAATCCAATCTGACTGCTGTCCTTATAAGAAGAAACTTGGACAGAGGAAAGGCCATGTGAGGGCACAGGGATAAGGTGGCCATCTACAAGTCAAAAGAGAGAGGTCTCAGAAGCAAGCAACCCTGCCGGCCCCTTTATCTTGGACTTCCAGCCTCCAGAACTGTGATAAAATATACTTCTATGGTATTTTGTAATGGCAGCCCAAGCAGACTAACAAACAAAAATAATAGTCATGTTGGATTAGGGGCCCTCTCTACTTCAGTATGATCTCATTTTAACTTAACTAATTACATCTGCAATGGCCCTATTTCCAAATAAGGTCACATACTGAGATACTGGGGGTTAGGACTTCAAAATGCAAATTTTGGGAGGCAAAAGAAAACCCATAATAGGGAGAATATTTGGGTGGATGTTTGATGGGATGGGCTGTACCAACTGAATCAGAACATTTGAGGATAGGCCCTGGGTATCTGCATTGCTAACAGAGTTTCTAGGTAATTGGTTACATGCCAAATTGTAATTGGTCAATTGTAATTGGTTACACACCAAAATTTCAGAATCCACTACCTAGAACACGGGCCATTATTTTATCTTACCCAAGTATCTATTTTCTCCAATTTACTTTTGGTAAGAGTGGGAGGGCAGACAATCTGAGGCTTTCCATGAGTATGAAAAGCCAGTTTTGCTGCTAATAGAGAATTTCTGATCTTCAAATACCACCACTGCATTATAACTGGTTAATGCATGTCTGTCATCCTCCACTGGTCTGTGTACTCTTTTCATGGTAGAGAATGGATGTAGTTCACCTTTGCATTTCTTGTTCCTAGTACATTATAGGTGCTGATACATGTTTGTAGGACTGAATCTGTCAATAGACTACCAATGATTGCTTGTTAGATGAGTGAAAATGATCTGTGCATGTTGGCCAATAACCGTCTGTTGAATGAAGGTATAGATATTAAGAATGACAGAGTCTCTGCTTCTTAACCCCTTTTTACCAAATGATATTGTAGGCTACAATATCCCCAGGGTTTCATCACTGTCAACTCTAATAGGGGAAACCAGGATTCTCCTACTGAAATTTATTTTACTGGAATTTCTTTAGGGAAATAAATCTAACGATGACTAGAGTTTAATACATTCCCAGGTGTTTTTCCCCGTATTACTTGTTAAGCAGGCTTCTGAAACTGACATATATATTTCATTCTCAATAGTCTCTGTTAAATTAAGAATGATAACGATAAAGAATAAATAATAAGACCAACTGCGGAAGGCATTCTTGCTGTTCACAAATATTTTGGCTCTTCTCTCCTTCATGTATATGATAGGATTATACCTCTCGGATCCCTTCAGAGTTAGGCATGGCTTTGTTACTTGTTTTAGCCAATGAAATCTGAGCAGAAAGGATATTGCTTCTGGGTAGAAACTTTAAGAGCCAATGGGAGATTTACTTTCCCATGTGGTATTGATCATGAAATCACGTGTCAAGATGAAGCTTCCACCAGCCTGGATCACTGTGTGATGACTAGATATCCCCCACCCCACCACAGTATTGGGTATGTAGTGTGAGTGAGATTAAGGTTAAGCCATTGAGATTTTGTTTTTATTATTATGCTGTAAAAATATCTCTCTTTTTGCATGACAGAATTATATCTGTGGAATGTGATATGAGGCACCACTTGAATATCTGGCCCATCACTAGAGATAAAAAATTAGAAATGTTGAAGTAAGAAAATCATGGTAACCATATACTAATATTTATCTCCTTCTATTATGTTTTGTTAAGTTATATGACTTCTATTATTTTTCTATTCAATTATATGTTATTTATTTCTACAATTTTATTTTCTACTTAAAAGAAACTTGCTACAGGAACTGTCTACTAGAGCTAAGTTTGGGAATGTCAGAGTAAGGGCCTCTGAAAATCTTCTCCTCTGTGAAAGCAATGAGAACACTGGGAATACTGTCAAAATCAATTTTTTCAAAACTCTGGAAATTAACTAAGTGCTTGCAACAATCTAAGCCACGTTTGTTCAAGAAGAACAGCTGAATCTTGGTAAAAACCATGAGCCTTGTGGTGTTTTTCACTTGCCCTAATTCCATCCCCTTTCCCCATCCTTGTGATAGCTTAAAAAACAAACACTCTTGCAATTATTACTGTTGTAAAAACTAGCAGCTTACCAGTCACTGGAGAAGGTAGAATGGAATTGGAGTTCCCTGAAGTCTCATTGTCAGTATTTGACCTATCTGGCAGCTTACTGAAAGTTTCATTCTCAGAGCATTATTTAACTTGGCTCAGAATTCACTCTGCAAACAGCCCTATCTGCAAGGCATTTGTTGAAAACAGGTAGTGACAACTGTTTAACGTCATAGTTGCCAGAGGTGGTGTTACCAGTTGGGGCTAACAGGAGGCTGATCATAAAACTTAACCACAAAAACTGGGGAAATGAGATGTCCACTGGGGGCTTTGGCAAGCTCTGAAACATCCCTAGAATCTAGAAGGAATCTAGAAGACCTGCTCGAGAAAGACCTGAGGGAACCCTAAGCTGCTCTAATTTATGGCTGAGATTGAAGCTCTGCACAAACAGGGTATGAAGGCTGAAGCAGAATTGTATGCCTTTCCAACATACATAGAGAGCCCTTGGGCAAAGACCGGGAGACTTATTGGTTCTAAGAAGTTAAGGAAATAATTAGCTGACCACTATGTCACCAAGCAGAGACATCAGTGACTGCATGGAACAAAGAACACAGATTTTACAGAATTAGGCCAGGGAAGTCACTGAGTCAACAAACAACAGCAGCAGCAGCAACGACAACAACAAATCTTGAAGAGGGGAATCTGATTACCATAGTTGACACACTATATTATTTAAAATTTGCAATTTTTGACAAAATGTTATGAAACACACAAAGAAACAGGAACGTATGGCCCATACACAGGAAATAAGAGTAACTAGGAACTGTCCCCAGGTGTTCAACTTACTAGAAAAATACTTTAAATCAGCTATTGTACATATGCTCAAAGAAGTAAAGGAAATCATGTCTAAAGAACGAAAAGAAAGTAGGAGAATGAAGGATATAGAAATGATAAAAAAAGAACCAAATAAAAATTCTAGTTGAGAAGTAAAGTAACCGAAATAAATTCATTAGAGGGGCTAGATTTGAACTGGATGAAGAAAGAATGAGTGAACTTGAAGACAGGTAAGTTGAGATTGTCTAGTATGAGGAACAATGAGAAAAAAGAAAAGGGACAGAGCCTCAGACCTGTGGTAGATGATTAAGTGTGTCAACACATTAATAATGAGAGCCCTAAAAGTAGAGGGGAGAGAGAAAAGAGCAGAAAGAGTATTGGAAGTAATAATGTCCCAACCTCCCAAATTTGATAACATTAATTTGTTAATGAATTAAGAATAATTCATTAAGAATAATTCATTAAGAATAAATAGACAATCTAACAATAGTAATGTTGATAATGGATAGAGCAATCAGACTTAAGAGCAACAGAGAAATAGAAGACTTGAAAAACACTATAAACCAACTAGACCTAATAGACATTTATAAAACACTGCACCCAACAGTAGCAGAATACACCTTCATCTCAAGTGCACATGAAGCAGTTTCCAGAATAGACTATGTGTTAGGTCACAGAACAAAACTCAATAAATTTAAAAGGGTTTAAATCATAAAAAATTTGCTCTCTGACCACAGTGGAAAGGAATTAGAAATCCATAACAGAAAGAAATTTGGGAGGTTTACAAATATGTGGTAATTAAACAACACACTCCTAAGTAACCAATAGGCCAAAGAAGAAACCACAGGGAAGATTGGAAACTACTTTGAGCTGAATGAAAATTAAAACACACAATAGCAAAACTTATGAGATGCAGCTCAGTCAGTGACTAGATTTAGAGCTTTAACCATCTATATTAAATCACTTATATTAAACCATCTATATTAAAAATGAAGAAAGACCTCAAATCAATTTACTAATCTTAAGAAACTAGCAAAACAAGAGCAACTAACCCAAAGCAAATAGAAGGAAGGAAATAATAAGGACTAGGAAATAAATAAATAAAAGAAAGAATGCAAGGACACTAGAGAAAATCTTGAAACAAAAAGTTTATTCTTTGAAAAGTCCTGCCAAATTGATAAAACTTAAAGCTAACTGACAGTGAAAAAAGAGAGAAGACTCAAATTATTAAAATCAGGGACAAGAGAGAGAAAATCACTACTGACTTACAGAAATAACAAAGTTTATAAGGGAATACTATGAACACTTGCATGCTAACAAATCAGATAACTTAAATGAACTGGACAAAGTACTAAAGTCTTCACAGATTTTCAGTAGTTTGTGAATGCAGTATAAACCACTGAGTTGTACACTTTAACAGGGTGAACTTGAATCACATGTGAATTATATTTCAACAAAGCTGTTATCAAAAAAAGTCAGATCACAGTTTTTCCTTCTTGCTTTCTTAAATGCCACCAAAAGTGAGTGGTAACTTGAACATTTTATAGGGTAAAATGTTGGATAAAAGTTGGTAAATGTTGGTAAAAAGTTTGGATAAACCTCTACTTCTATATACGCCTCACCTACTCAACAGCACTAACCCTATTCCCCTCCACAAATAACATAAAAATAAAATGACAATTCTACCCCACAAAACGAATAACCCTCCTGCCAACAGCAATTGTAATATCAACAATACTCCTACCCCTTACACCAATACTCTCCACCCTATTATAGGAGTTTAGGTTACACTCAGACCAAGAGCCTTCAAAGCCCTAAGCAAGTATTATCCACTTAACTCCTGCATAACAAGGACTGCAAGACTATATCTTACATCAACTGAATGCAAATCAAACACTTTAATTAAGCTAAGTCCTCACTAGATTGGAGGGATACACTTCCCACGAACTTTTAGTTAACAGCTAAATACCCTAGTCAACTGGCTTCAATCTACTTCTCCCGCCGCGGGGAAAAAAAGGCGGGAGAAGCCCCGGCAGGATTGAAGCTGCTCCTTTGAATTTGCAATTCAACATGATCATTCACTACAAGGCTTGGTAAAAAGAGGACTTAACCCCTGTCTTTAGATTTACAGTCTAAACATTTGAGTATCTGTATTATGGGCCATTTCAATCTCTTTTTTTTTTTTTTTTTTTGGTGGGGGAAGTAGAGTGGGAAAATGGAGAAAACTTTAGAGGAGAGCTAAGTCAATTGATTCATTTCTATACTTCCCATCTGTTTATCTTTTGTACATATCTCTTATGATCTTCTGTTTTTGCTTGTACCATTTTCTGTCGAACTTTGAAAAGTAACATGACTTCTTTGTAATTTCATATTTTTTCTGAAATACAACATCAAAACTCTGAATACTTTTGAAAATGTTATATAGTTTTTATCTTATTAGTTTATATGCCAATTTTCTAAATATATAGAACATAGAAGAAATGGCTCCATGAAAAGGTTTGGGCTTTTAATCTGACGATTAGTTTCTATATAGTTTACAAAAATAAGTACAAGGTATTATTCCACTGAGGGAGAGTGATCCAGATCATAAAATTTCTATATCTATTCCTTGCTTAATCATAACATATTAGAAACACAGACTTTAACTCCCCAATTTTACCACTCTTATGTAGTACAAATTGTTTCCCAGATTGTCTGGTTTCAATTTGAAATATTATGATCATAAAACTCCAAGGAGCACAATTTCTTTGTAACGCCTTTCCTCTCATCACTGCCTCTGTGTATAATTTATATAGCATCTCTGACATTCTCTGTGCTTTGTGTAGCTGATATTCCAGTGTTAGGTCTTTACCCTGAAGAGCCTAGAATTCAGAATCTAAAGTTCCATGCACTATGAACAATAAAGCAAAAAATGATGGTGGTGGGTGGAGGTTTCAAGGTCTCTAAATCTGCTCTAACAAGATTCTCAAATCATCATTGAAATGGGTCCTTTTTATACTCAGTAGCCAGAATTAAAAATGGGACCTTGGGTAACCCCAGTTCTTTTTCCTACTGAGCTATGATAACTGGTCAGGCTCTATTTTCCTAATTTTCATGAAAACGTATTAGAGTGGCAGGTTGTTTAATTCATAACAATGAATGTCTACTCCTGGGTACCATATGTGCTATTTTATCTAGCATGTAAATTTATTGGGGGAATAGCCTATGTGCTTTGTTTTTTATTTTGTTTTTTTTTTTTTTTTGCGGTAAGCTGGCCTCTCACTGCCGTGGCCTCTCGCGTTGCGGAGCACAGGCTCCGGACGCGCAGGCCCAGCGGCCATGGCCCACGGGCGCAGCCGCTCCGCGGCACGCGGGATCCTCCCGGACCGGGGCACGAACCCGCGTCCCCTGCATCGGCAGGCGGACTCCCAACCACTGCGCCACCAGGGAAGCCCTGTGCTTTGTATTTTAAGGATACTTTCACCATGTTAGAAACATAATTGTGTAAATCTTATTATTTCAGTAAGAAAAAAATCCCTAGCAAAACATTTAAACAAACCGAAAAGGGAATTTAATGACTTAAGTACCTGAAAAGTTAAGGGGTTGTCTTCTTCAGGTGTGGCTGGTTTCAGGCTCAAATGATGTCACAAATGATTGTCAGGTCCTGATATCTCTCCATACTTCAATTCTACCTCCTATGGTTTGTTTTAATGGTTGTTAGCTCTGGTCTCTCCTCTTGGTGGCAACCTGGCTCCAACTAATCCAGGCCAGAAGATGAGAAGATAAGAGAGCTTCTCTCTCTGTTTCTCTGTCTCTGTCTCTCTCTGTGTTTCAAGCAGAAGTCATTGGTTTTAACTGCTTATCCATGCCTGACCCATAATGGTAGCTGAGGAAGTAATGTTCTCACTAGCCAGGCTAGGTGTGGAATTAATATAATCTAAACACCATCAAATGAGAGTGAACGAAGGAGTATTTCACTGAACAAAATTGAGCTATTGTTCCTATATAAGAGTGAGGGATGCTAGCTAGTCTATCAGAGGAGATAGCTGGCAATCATTTACTGACGGGTGAATCTGGACCATTTAAATTTGGGCTATCATTTGGATTTCTCAAATCCTCATCAGAAACTGCTGAGAAGACCAAAAAACATTTATTTTCATTAAGTCTATATCCACTAAGAATGCCTGCTAATACAGGACTGTTCAGAACCTTTAGTATCGACAGCCTTGTTTTCAAGTCTGAATTAATCATAAGAAATTTACACGCGGATGCACGCAGTATTCATGGTTCTGTTTAATCAGTTATCTAGATCAGTGTCACCTGTTTAGCCAGGCTTTCCGGATCTGGTTTCTTCCACTTTGTGCAATAGTATTTGGAATCTGGATAACGGTGGTGTCAAATGATGCTGTTGAATGAGGGTAGTCAAGTAGATGTCTCTAGAGTTCCTGTTTTCAAATGGGTAACAGAACAGTGCAAGACTGGTGATAGGACATGACATTTCTTCTAATATGTTCCACCACTTTGGGATGGTTTTCTGTAAATTAAATGAGATCTCCTTTGCTCTTCCTTTAGGCCAAGTCCCTTGCAAGGGAAGACATTTATTTCCAACTTAAGGCGTCATCACAGGGAACTGACAGTGCCTTCTGGGGAGACCTAACTTCCCTCCTGTGTGTAGCAGTCTCTGAGGTCCCAATTCGCCATTCACCAGTTAAATCCCAACTCCAGGTTAACTGTGCCTATTAATTTGTAGACAAAAATAACAGTTAAGTAGCAAGAAGGAAGTGTGCCCTTAAGGGAATAGGCGAATGCTATACTGGAGTCTCACCAGGACCACCTGCATCCATTTAAAAACGGTTTTTACAGCACAGGAAGAATTTTCTGCAAACGTTTGTGTTTGTGTAGCTTGTTTTCCTCAGCCGGAAATTGCAGCACATCACAATTTGAAGAGTGTTTACTTTGTTTCTTCTAAATCATACTCAGTGGTAATTTATTGGGATCCAGATTTTGTTGTTCTTGCTGGAAAATGGTGGGAAGTAAACTTGGACTGGGTTCAGGCTCTTGAGACGTGGATGAAATAGGAAAGGTGTGATTCCAAATGATTTCTGGAAGGAGAGAACAGATCTGGAAGAGTTCCTGTGGTTTGAGCCCCTCAAAATAAAGTCTCTCCCTCTTGCTTTGGGAGGGGTAATCCCCTCTCTGAGTAGTGTATCTTAAGAAGGATGACCCTTAGGTACTACATAATTCAGAATATCAAAGGTTCTTTTATGCTTATTTGACTCCATTTAGTAAGTCACAATGGTGTCTAGGTACTTCATAAAGAATTTGTAGTAAATTTTTGGCATAAAAATTTTCTTGGTCTTGGTCCTGCAGTTGACAAGAATTTCAGCATCCTTGCATACCTTCTTTCTGGAGAATCCCAGGGAATCCAAATTTTATAGTACCTGGCTGGAGGAGGGGGCGGGATGGCTTGCACATATGCACCAGGGTGCCAGAAGCTGTAGGATGTTGGGAAGTAAAGCCACAGAATGCTAGATTCGGGATGACTCTTGCGGAGCTTCTTTAGTATTTTTGCACTGTGGAAATTAAAAATATTTAAAAAATATTTTCTTTGCACATAGTGCTGAAATAGTAGGATGGTATGTGGCCAGAGAAAGCCACATGGTTTACCTCTAAGAAGCATAAGAGAAATTTGCTACGATTTAAGAGCTAACCTTCAATCTCATAAACTTAGTAGCTTCCCTTTTTGAGTCTCCTAAGAGAAGAGTCTTTCTTTTACCCATGTGGATTCGCATTAAGAAAGTGTGGCAGTAAAAGTAATATTCATAAAATATTTCATTTATTTGCCTACCTTTTCCATTGCCCTTGCAGTAAAGTAAGGCCATATGACTAGTTTTTGCTGGTGGTCTCTGAGCAAAAGTTGTATTTTCCTCTTCTGGGTTAAGACATAGAAGAGTAGATGTGAAATTCCCGTGCAATCTCTTTCACTGCTGCAATTCAGAAGGCCTTGTGTTCCACATGGTTCAGCTCAACAGGGTGGATTTTTAGCTCTTGATTGATTATGTAAAAGCACTATCCCCCCACCACTACACCCCGATGGACTTGTAGCATGTTAAGGCACTTAGACTTTGGGGTTATCACTGCAGCATAATTCGGCCTAATATACCAAGTGTATGAGATCACTGTACAGAAATCAAAAGCTAATTTTAAAATGTGCAATGGTAAATGTAAGTGTTAAAGGGCTGCACATCTGAGTCCTTAGGTCAGTGCTTTCTTTCCTTAAAGCAGATCATGTGTTAGTTTCCTAGGGCTGCTGCAACAAATTAGCACAAGATTGATTGCTTAAAACAACAGAAATTTCTTCTCTCACAGTTCTGGAGGCCAGAAGTCCAAAATCAAAGTCATGGCCAAACCACATCGGCTACTCTGAAGGCTCTAGGGGACATCCTTTCTTCTCTCTTCCAGCTTTGGCGGCTTCTGGCGTTTCTTGGTTCATGACAGCATAGCTCCAATCTCTGCCCCCATCTTTATATAGCCTTCTTTTTTGTGTCTCAGTGTCTCAAATTTCTCTCTCTCTCCTTTCCATTATAAATCCAATGACATTAGTCACTAGAATCCAGAATTCTAGGCACTAAATCCACTGACTCTAAATCCAGGATGATTTCATCTTGAGCCCTTTCATTTAATTACATTGGCAGAAACCTAGTGCCAAATAAGGTCACATTTACAGGTACTGGCAGTTAGTACTAGGACATTATCTTTTCGGGGGACATAATTCAACCCACTAGAGACTACATGGGAAATCCCATCACAATCAAAATGTTGCTTGTTTAACATGGACTCTGAATAAAGGGAATTAGTTGCATGAGTTATTCTCCTTCCTTAGGTTGATTCTGCTTATCTCTTCTCTAATCCCCTTTCACTCGTCTTAAAGTCATAACTCCAATCTTATTTTCCTAATTATTTCTAAATTCTTTGATGATTCCTCACCAGAACCTTAAGTACTAAATGTATCAAGAATTTGCCTCAGTAGTGAGACAAACTTCTTCGACCTTGTACCTGCTTCCTCCATTACTTTTTTTCCTAGCTCATTTTCCACCATGCAGATTTAATGGGCATTTTTTTCACCTTCTAAAAATCTTGAGATTCTTAACAAGGTATTGATATACGCTAGAAGTCGTGGAGAATATATGCTTTCTTCACTTTTTTCATCTCTTTTTCTACCTGAGTGTTTTTAGCAACATGTAGGATAATTTTGCCTTTTTCTCTCTACTGCTAATTTTTCCCTTATTTCTTATAGCCTTTTCGATATAGTTGCCCCTGGCATTAAAACAAACCAAGACTACTGTTTTCTCCTGCTTCATACTATGTAGGAGCCAGAGTTAGGAGCAGAAGCCCACACTAGAAATAGGATCCTTGGCTTTTATTTTCTACTTCCTGTGAGAATGTTTGCATTTAAAATCCTGGATATTTGTTGGCGGAGTGAAATCACTTGTCCTTTTTTTTAATCAACAAAATTGTGATCGGTTTGGATCTTGGACACATAACTTTTTTGGTCAGGAGAAGAGTAATTTGTGGTGGACTCCATTTGATTTTGCAGCCAAGTGACCTTCTAAAATCTCACTCAGAAGCTGGGGGGCTAGATGACCCAGGAAGCTGCCTAGTATCAGCAGTTTCAACCTGATTATGTTAAAGAAAGCTCTCACAGCAGCATTTCCAACATATTTATGCAACAGAGGATGAAGATAAGCATCATGTGGACAAATGTGAGTTTTCTTTAAGACCTACGCTTTGGTTGAAAGTAGAATAGGAGTGATAGAAAAGGTCTAGAGCTAAATAGAAAAGTGGATGAGTCACCAGTCTCGAAACCTAGCATTATACCCCTCCATGGTTTCTGTAGCTGCTTTCTCCTACAGACTAAATAAATGCTTCTTGGCCCAGCCAACCAGGAAAGAAGGGCCTTTCTTATTTGCTAACTCTGGATTGGTGTTATGGTTACTATGCAATTAAAGTTGGGGTTGGTAAATATGTCTGTGGATAATACGAATGAGCTGCCCACACCCATGGCAGACATTGCTAATTGACCTCTGTATTCTTTCCCACTGAGCCTGGACCAGCTCCAGATTCCTCAATTCAGGGCCTGAGTCCCCTTGCCAAGCTGTGGTGAATGAGTTAGAATTATTAACACTCTAGTGGGTGGACGTTTGTAAGGCGTTTCCTTCATGTGCACAGGTGGTGAGATAGAGAATGACCCAACACCATCTTGCCAGAATGCACTGAAAGCAGGTAAAGGTAAGAGCAATATCCCTTGTTAGATCTCCGAGAGTGCTAGTTACTGCTGCCATGAATATTTTTTGGTATTGGATGTATGACTAAAATCTGAAATTGAGGAGGAGGGCCCTGAGTGGGAGTGGGGAACTAGGAAAAGAGAGTTGGAATTTGAACTTAGACTAGGTCTCAGGGATCAGGATGACAAAAGTCACCTGAAGTCACTTTCTGAGTGTTGAGAAGGGAGCCAGCCAAGGCCCCTCTTGGTTTTGCCAGTCCACACAGGACGGGGGGTGGTGGGGTGGGTAGTTAATTGAGGGTGAGCGATTCTCGGGCTCGTTTTTCTTAGTTGTGATTTGCTGGTACACTTAGGGTCACAGACCTGTGCTTTGGAGACCCAACTATTTTAATACCATTTGCATTTCTGCAATTACTTCTGTCTTTCTCTGTTAGATTTTAATAAAGCTCTTTATGAAAATGTCAGGCTGTCTCAGGATTGACGTGTTTGTACATTTTCAGGTCACAATTTTCAAGGGAGAGCCATAGAGGCTTCTTCTGTGGGAGCAGAGTCAAAGTGAGAAAACTGTAAGGAAAAAAAAACAAACCAGTTTTGGCAACTGAGAATGTTTGTTTCTGTAATTCCATCTTGTACATGCTTTTGCTTTGAGGCATTATCACACCAAACATATATGGGGGAAGATTAGATTCTATGCGATTCAAGTGTTCTTTTGGGAGAGGAAAGAAAAGCAACAGAAATGCTTGCTTCTCTCCTGAGGGCGATAGGAGGAATATAAGGAACAACCAATGAAGTTCCTGAGGCCCCAGTGGCCTCCTCTTGGGACCTTATCTTTGTCTGCAGCACCTGGAGGAAACTTCGATAATGGCGAGTGGTAGGCAGGGGAAGTAATTTTCCTCCATCTGGGTAGAGTCCCAGTCTAATATACTAAATGGGGAAAGAAAACACCTGGAAAACATGCTGTCATCCCCGCACCCCCCCCCCCCCCCCCCCCCCCCGCCCCTAGTCCATGTCCTGGCAGATATTGCTATTGTCTTCGTACTTTCTCACTGACTTTAGGTCAAGCTTTATTATTCTCAACATAGCACTCAGCACAACTACCATCGGTCAAGGAGATTTGACATGCAGGGGAAATGTAATTACCATTCCTGAAATAGACTGCCTCTCTTTCAGTTTCCAGAAGGCAGAAACTAAGTCTTGCTCTTATCGGTTTCTGCTCTAGCACTTAGCTTAATTATTGACTCAAGGTGCTGCTCAGTGATTTGTTGTGAATGGCACTGCGTTGGGAGAGGGCTGAGGATGGCTTCCTAATTGCCTAGTGCAGCCAATCACAGCCAGTTCACAGACAGCTGCGAGGATGTCCCTCCAGGTCCTGATGGTTCCATTTTGGTTGATTTCTAGCAGGAAGGACTGCATTTTTGCACCTTGTGTCTATACTATTCTGAGGTTCATTGTTAAAAAGGAACTATGGTAAGCTATTATATACAGGGTGGATAAACAACAAGGTCCTACTGTGTGGCACAGGGAACTATATTCAATATCCTGTGATAAACCATAATGGAAAAGAATATTAAAAAAATGTCTATATGCGTATAACTGAGTCGCTCTGCTGTATAGCAGAGATTGGTACAACATTGTAAATCAACTGTACGTCAATAAAAATGGAACTATGGAGTACATTTCTTTTCAAGAAATATTGTTTGAAAACATTGGTATTTTATTATTCCTAACAAGTAATTTTCTACTTTCCAGCCAATAGACTTGTTCACCTTTATACTCCCAGTGCTAAGTAGATTTCCAGTCATACATGTGGTGCTCAATAAAGTGAATTTATGTGTTGGATCTCCACATTTTCAAAAGGCTCTTGAACTTAGAATACTGGAAGCTATATATCTCTTGTTTCCCTGAGGACAAAATAAGAGGAGAGTAAATTAACTGCAACTAGACATCCTTCGATTAAATGAAAGCAGAGTTCTTTTCTAGGGAGAGTGGATGAAAATTGGAAAGGGTTACTGAGTGAAGTTCAAATTTCTATGTCTTTGGGCCAGCTTTTAAGTACATTCCAGCCTGAAGGCCAGAAGAGACTAAACGGCTTCTCTAAGTCTCTCTGAACCTGGAGACACAATCTTTCTAGAGAAGGAAAGAAACCCTGGAGGGCAATGACTGTTCTGAACAATTACTTATATCACAGAGCATTGTTATCCCATGACCAATGGCTAAATGGGAACAGAATAAGGACACTCAGGGGCATCTTGAAAAATATAAGTAAAACCTTAAAGGTCAGGGAGGTATATCCATTAAGTGTGGTCTCCTGGAGATGAGTGAGTGTACTTACAGCATTGCTAATATTTTATCAAGAGTTAAGGACCCATTAGAATTTCCATTTGCAAGAGCAGGTTTGCTTAGATCCTGGTCAAAAGTGGTCTCTTTGGCTAATAGTGTGTGTGTGTGTGTGTGTGTGTGTATGTGTGTGTGTGTTTCTTGGGCTTTTATTTCCCTTTCTCATTCTTAGCCTCAATTTGTTAAGCTATAGTTACAGAGTTTCAAAATATAGCCATTGATCTTTTCTTAATTGACTGCGATTCGTTAAATGAGAAATCTTCCTTGGGTAGAGGATTGACTAGAAGGATTTGTAATTTCAATTTATAAATCTCTCTCTTTTGATTTCCTGGCTCCTTGGTTACCTGGAAGGGAAGCTAGTAATTTTTTTTTTTTTTTTTGCGGTACGCGGGCCTCTCATTGCTGTGGCCTCTCCCGTTGCGGAGCACAGGCTCCGGACGCACTGGCTCAGCGGCCATGGCTCACGGGCCCAGCCGCTCCGCGGCATGTGGGATCTTCCTGGGCCGGGGCACGAACCTGCGCGCCCTGCATCAGCAGGCGGACTCTCAACCACTGTGCCACCAGGGAAGCCCTGTTTCTTTTTAAAAGAGAGATATGGAAGAGACTGTCCAGCTGTCCATCAAACCCATTTTGTCTTCTTTCTTAGCATATGTTTACACCATATTTACCATACTCTCTCACAGTTAAGTGTAGCCACATTTCTGAGTTCTAGCCAGTAAGTTATCAGCAGAGGTGATACATGCCAGTGCTACTCCATGTGTGGTCCAAACACCAGCAGGGTCAGCATCACTTGGGAGCTTGTTGGAAATGCAGATGCTTGATCCCCATCCCAGACTTCCTGAATCAGGATCTCTGGGGGTGGGGCCCAGAAATCTGCAAACCTGCTCTCCAAGTATGTTACAGTTTGAGAAGCTCTGGTGTAAACCACATCCAGATCTGCTCCTTAAAGACGTCTCTGTGATGCCTCAGGTTTTTTCTCTTTCCTGGCTTGATGCAGATGGATTGCTGCATCATCATTTGCAGAAAAGTTTGCTCATCAATTAGGAACACCATTTTGGATTTCCCAAGAATAAAAAATAAACACCTCTTGAGTAAAATCACTAAGATTTTGGCATTTAATTTGAGAGTAGCTCATGTTAACCTGAACGGTTACAGTGAAGGATGGATGGGAAAATGGCTTATTCAGGTAACATGAGTGAGTCACTTTTTATGTAGGAACCTCTTACTTAGTTTTGGGTTGTCTTTTAAACCAATTACTTAGAATTTACTGACCATACTCCTTTCTCTTCATCTCTACTGAGTATTAAAATATCCATGATTATTTTCGTATTTCAGTTTTTTTAAATTCCCCCCCCCCCCCCCGCCCCTAGTCCATGTCCTGGCAGATATTGCTATTGTCTTCGTACTTTCTCACTGACTTTAGGTCAAGCTTTATTATTCTCAACATAGCACTCAGCACAACTACCATCGGTCAAGGAGATTTGACATGCAGGGGAAATGTAATTACCATTCCTGAAATAGACTGCCTCTCTTTCAGTTTCCAGAAGGCAGAAACTAAGTCTTGCTCTTATCGGTTTCTGCTCTAGCACTTAGCTTAATTATTGACTCAAGGTGCTGCTCAGTGATTTGTTGTGAATGGCACTGCGTTGGGAGAGGGCTGAGGATGGCTTCCTAATTGCCTAGTGCAGCCAATCACAGCCAGTTCACAGACAGCTGCGAGGATGTCCCTCCAGGTCCTGATGGTTCCATTTTGGTTGATTTCTAGCAGGAAGGACTGCATTTTTGCACCTTGTGTCTATACTATTCTGAGGTTCATTGTTAAAAAGGAACTATGGTAAGCTATTATATACAGGGTGGATAAACAACAAGGTCCTACTGTGTGGCACAGGGAACTATATTCAATATCCTGTGATAAACCATAATGGAAAAGAATATTAAAAAAATGTCTATATGCGTATAACTGAGTCGCTCTGCTGTATAGCAGAGATTGGTACAACATTGTAAATCAACTGTACGTCAATAAAAATGGAACTATGGAGTACATTTCTTTTCAAGAAATATTGTTTGAAAACATTGGTATTTTATTATTCCTAACAAGTAATTTTCTACTTTCCAGCCAATAGACTTGTTCACCTTTATACTCCCAGTGCTAAGTAGATTTCCAGTCATACATGTGGTGCTCAATAAAGTGAATTTATGTGTTGGATCTCCACATTTTCAAAAGGCTCTTGAACTTAGAATACTGGAAGCTATATATCTCTTGTTTCCCTGAGGACAAAATAAGAGGAGAGTAAATTAACTGCAACTAGACATCCTTCGATTAAATGAAAGCAGAGTTCTTTTCTAGGGAGAGTGGATGAAAATTGGAAAGGGTTACTGAGTGAAGTTCAAATTTCTATGTCTTTGGGCCAGCTTTTAAGTACATTCCAGCCTGAAGGCCAGAAGAGACTAAACGGCTTCTCTAAGTCTCTCTGAACCTGGAGACACAATCTTTCTAGAGAAGGAAAGAAACCCTGGAGGGCAATGACTGTTCTGAACAATTACTTATATCACAGAGCATTGTTATCCCATGACCAATGGCTAAATGGGAACAGAATAAGGACACTCAGGGGCATCTTGAAAAATATAAGTAAAACCTTAAAGGTCAGGGAGGTATATCCATTAAGTGTGGTCTCCTGGAGATGAGTGAGTGTACTTACAGCATTGCTAATATTTTATCAAGAGTTAAGGACCCATTAGAATTTCCATTTGCAAGAGCAGGTTTGCTTAGATCCTGGTCAAAAGTGGTCTCTTTGGCTAATATTGTGTGTGTGTGTGTGTGTGTGTGTGTGTGTGTGTGTGTGTGTGTATGTGTGTGTGTGTTTCTTGGGCTTTTATTTCCCTTTCTCATTCTTAGCCTCAATTTGTTAAGCTATAGTTACAGAGTTTCAAAATATAGCCATTGATCTTTTCTTAATTGACTGCGATTCGTTAAATGAGAAATCTTCCTTGGGTAGAGGATTGACTAGAAGGATTTGTAATTTCAATTTATAAATCTCTCTCTTTTGATTTCCTGGCTCCTTGGTTACCTGGAAGGGAAGCTAGTAATTTTTTTTTTTTTTTTTGCGGTACGCGGGCCTCTCATTGCTGTGGCCTCTCCCGTTGCGGAGCACAGGCTCCGGACGCACTGGCTCAG
>NC_041220.1:90698055-90708029 GCF_002837175.3 Physeter macrocephalus | reverse complement strand
GCCGCTCCGCGGCATGTGGGATCCTCCCAGACCGGGGCACGAACCCGTGTCCCCTGCATCGCCAGACAGACTCTCAACCACTGCGCCACGAGGGAAGCCCCAGTTTTGTTAAATTTTGAACAATTTAACACTCACGCAAGCATGTAGAGGTTCATGCATTAGGTCAAATGCTGGAGAAGGAGCACTAGTGAAATGACCAGTGTGTGAATCCTGGTTATTTTCTAGATGTGTGATGCTAGGCAAATAATACAATTTCCCTGAGCCTTGGATTTCCATTCCTCAAACTGGATGGAGTGAACAAGAGAGACACGGCCTCAGCCTTTATGCATCTTACTGTCCAGGGGAGCAAGAGGGAAAAAAATCAACTAAGTAAATTATTTAGTGATTATAAATTGTTTTTATTGCTGAGAGAGAATACTCACGGGATATGTGGGGAGTGTATATTTTACATTCAGGGATGTCCTCTTTTAAGATGTTTTATGTAAATTGTGACCTGAGAGGTAAGAAGGCTCTAGCCACTATGATAGGGTTAGGGTGGGTTGTGGTGGTGGGATGGCAGAAGGGAGGAGAAGAAAAAATGTCCCTTCCCTTCTAACTTGCTGAGATGACTTCATTTTTATAAGATCAAGATGGTGATGGGGATCATATTTTCTTTTCGGTTGTTTGTTTGACTTCATTTTTATAAGATCAAGATGGTGATGGGGATCATATTTTCTTTTCGGTTGTTTGTTTGACTTCATTTTTATAAGATCAAGATGGTGATGGGGATCATATTTTCTTTTCGGTTGTTTGTTTGTTTTGTTGGGCCGTGCAGCATGCAGGATCTTAGTTCCCCGACCAGGGATCAAACCCATGCCCCCTCCTAACCACTGGACCGCCAGGGAATTCCCGATTGTGAGAATTTTTAAAGATTTTTTTAAAGGTTATTTATTTATTTATTTATTTATTTATTTATTTTGGCTGCGCTGGGTCTTCCTTGCTGTGTGCGAGTTTTCTCTAGTTACAGCGAGCGGGGACTACTCTTCGTTGCGGTGCGCAGACTTCTCATTGCGGTGGCTTCTCTTGTTGCAGATCACGGGCTCTAGGTGCATGGGCTTCAGTAGTTGTGGCACACGGGCTTAGTTGCTCCGCGGCATGTGGGATCTTCCTGGACCAGGGATCGAAGCTGTGTCCTCTGTACTGGCAGGCGGATTCTTAACCACTGTGCCACCAGAGAAGTCCCAATCATATTTTCTCACATCATCAGGGGTCTTTCAATTTTTGATTGTATGCTCATTATTGTGTGCAAGAGACAGTAGATACTAAAGTAAATGACACTTGTCTCTAGAAAAAGTATCTCCTTATCCTTCTTTCAGGTTGATGGTGTATGAGGCTGAGTCAATCACATCTGTAGTTGGTCTGGGTCTCATGCTTGCTCCAGTTTCCTTTAGAGCCAGTACACCCTGGTTTCAAACATTTTGAGGATGTCCCTTCAGCGGGGCTTAAGATGTTAACACCAGAACGACTCTGGGAATATTTTTGATGCTTTACAGCTCAGCCACCAGCTTTCTGAATGATGGGGAAGCTCTCTCTGCTTTACAACTTGGCTGCCAACTTTTTTGAGTCACTGGGGAGTTCTCTTTGCTTTCCAACCCTGCCCTCTGGCTCTATCCATCTAGAAAAATCTCTCTGCCCCACTTTTGACAACTGCCCTGTCCCCAGTCTTTATTGGGCAGCTGCAGTGCAGTCGGTGAACCCTGCCTGCAGCCTTCCCTGCATTCCTCGAAGACTCATTGCACCTACAAAGGATGTCTCCTGCTCTGCTCTGTGATTTTGGTGTGTACCTTTGTGCCCTCAGAGAAGGACTTTGAGGAAGTTTGGCAAATGGGTGCAGAATTATTCCATTACTGGGGCCCCTCAGGATTTTAATCTATAACCCTGGCTCATGTGTGCCCATTAAAAGTTCATCTGGTTTCTCTTTATCTCCATCTATTGCCAGTTCCACCCCCCCACCCCCTCCACACTCTCATTGCTCTAACAGGGGTGAAAGCAACTGTGGTGTCTTTTCTCTGAGGAAGGACTTTCCACTTTGTGAAATTTAGTTCGTTTCGGTTTCTTGGAATCTTCAGCCCTTAGAATTTTTTAAAAGACTATTTTGTATGTAGCTTATTTTGCCCCTTTGTGTTGCTTAGAGCGGGCATGATACTCTCTTGCAACTTCCTACACCCTAACAAGAAGTAGTAGTCTTTTCAATGAGTTTTCTGTATGAGAATCACTGCTATGAATTACCTGGGTATTCCCAAGCTCCCCAGCCTGTTGGGTTAACTCAGCCCTTTTCCATTAAGTTAAATTATTCGGGGTCCCAATAGCCCAGATGATGGGAGACTCACATTGCCTCCTAATAACCCAACATAATCTGGGGAAACACCAGTTTTCCACTCACCTCGTGCTCTCATTTCATGTTTCTGCTGAATTCTCTCTAGCCTTTGAATCTCACTTCTTGCTGCTGTTCCCCTTGCTTTGACTTACATCAATCTCACATGAATGAAAGCAGGAAAATTCATAGGAGAGAAAGAGCTAAAAGGCTAGAGGGAACAGGATAAGGGAAAAGGAAATATGAGGTTGGGGAGGGGTCTGCACTGGCTGGTATAGCGAATGACCAAGTAGGGATATTCTGAAACACAGGTATGAGAGCCTGTGTCCCCTGTCTTTTTAAATCATGTAATTTCTACTGCTGTCTCTCTCTATTCTTAGAATTATGTTTTATTATTGAGTAAAGAGCTGCTTGAACTCTCTGTGTGGTCATTCCTAGGGGGGTAATGATCAAGATGGTAATTGATGAAAAGAATGGCGTGATCCACAGCCAACACCCCTAAAGTCCATCTTCCACCTACAGGCGTGTGAGTGGACCCACTTCGGGAGAATATCTGGTTGGAAAAACAGTATGGTTCACTCCCTCTCCTCCCCTCCTTGCACCCTGGATAAGTCTACTCCAAGAGTCTATTCCCCCAACTGCACCATCCGTAACTGGTTCTTGTAACAAAGAACTTAAAGAGAAAATTTTGCAAGAGAATAACCTTCTGAAGTGATTCAGAAAAATATCTTCATCTTAGGGAATAACTGTACTGTCATTGAAATACAAACTCACGGTGGGTTTGAAAACATTAAATATGACTAGAAGGTAAGGTTTAATCCTGGGAGGTAAATTTCACGAGGGCATCTTCATGGGAGAAAATAAAAAGCCTAAACCACAATGATGTAGTAAAACAGGACAGAGAAAAAAGGAGACTACAAAGGTTTCTCAAGGACAGCTTTTGTCTGCAGTTCCTTTAATGGCCTTTGAAGCTGAAGCTAAAAGAAAGGATCGTATGTGTGGCTGGTGGCAGGTGGCTTTGTCACATCACATACCCACCTCCAGCCTCCAGTTTATTCATCCTTGTGCGTACAAATGTGGTTTCTCCAGGAGTTCCTTTACTAACAGAAGGGGTAGCTGTAACACAAAGCTGATGACTCAGAGGCGTCTTAGAGCTGACTGAAGACAGACATAGTCTTTTTCTTCATGGCTTTTTGCCAGGTATGCTGCTAATTGCACCTTGAAGCAACCCATCTCCTCTGGGATATCACAGCCTCTTTGTTCAGGTATTTATCGTAGCGCTTGGCACTTTGCATTGTATTATCTTTCTCCGTGCTTTGCCTCTCCCACTAACTCTGCACTTTTTAGAGGAAGGGACTCTGTCTTGTTTGTGAAGCATCCCCAGAGCCTAACACCGTTCTTGGCAGACTACAGATGCTCAATAAATATTTGCTGGTGGAATGAGTAAATAAATGTATGATGAAATAATTAATATACACATAACACGTTGAACATAATTCTGGGAATTAAAAATACAGCAATCCCTGAACACCAAAACCAAAATGCAAAACAATGTTTTGATTTCTAACAGTTTTGTAAGTTGGCATTAAAAATTCCTTAAGTATTTCATCGATTGTGTTAAGAAGGAATTCTGTTTGATTGCTAGGAACTGAGAGCCGATTGTAGGAGCTTAAATGAATTGGGAGTTAGTTTTCTCCTGTAAAATAAAATCCAAAGTTAGGGAATTCATAAGCAGGTGGAGCAGTGTCACGAAGTTGTCAGGGACGGAAACTTTTTCTCTTTTTCTGTCCAATCCATCCTTAGTGTGTGGCTTCCAATGTCAAGGTTCCCAGGGGCCGCTGGAGATCCCTGCTAGTACGTCTGCATCATATCCAAAATTCATATTGTCAGCTTTTTATTCTGCTCAGTTTTACCTAGAGGAGTTTTTGATGTCTAGGTAGAGCAGAGTTTCAACTTGGGTTTCAAAAGTTATACAGAATCAAGACCAGATCCTCAGGAAGACAAGTCTCATCTTCACAGAATTACAAGAGTGCAAGCTTTCACACTTGTGCTGGGAAGCACGATTGCCCAGCATCCTTGCCTTGAGCCTGGACAAATTCTGTGGGATAATTTATACTCCAGAACAGCACTGAGGGTTCAGACTGAGGCTGGGACTTGACCTGAAATGGCATCTTTGCTTGGCTTCTCCCCTCCTAAGCCCTTATCCATTTCTCCTGGAAGCACTTTCTTAATAAACTGCTTGCGTGTGAATCCTTGTGTTCGGGTTTGCTTCTGGGGAACCTGACCTAAGATAATGCCTGCTTAGGAAAAGCTGAGGTGAGATGCAAGATCAAGCATGAGTAACCTGCATCCTAAGGCAGTTTCTATGACTGGTGAAGACACAGGCATTTGCTGAGGGGAGAAAGGCAGGGTTCTCTTTTCCTAAACCCTGTGTGGCCTGTGCTGGGTGAGGCCCCCCCACCTCCTGGCTGGAGCCCCATGGCCTCTGCCTTTGCTGAGGCCCTTGACTCCCAGTCCTTTGATGAGACCCAGAAGCCTTTGCTTTAGACTTTCATGTTGAATCTGCCACGTGGAAGAAGAAGCAGCTCTGAGCAAAGTGATCTGCGCTGCCGCCAAGATGATTAATGCCTCTTTGTCTGGCCTCGGTGGTTAAAGCCTACTGCACATCTGCAAAAAACAATTGCATGGATCAAAGTAATATTTAGGCACCAAAAAGACCATAACACCCTGTCCGCACACTCACATCCAAGGCCCCCAATTGGGTGCCCTTGTACATCAGAAGCTTCAACAAGTCCATGAAGACTTTGTTGCCCCATATCTCATCCCTTATCTATTTCCCAGTGTTCCTGACTCATGCACCAAAAGTTAGCTGTCCCCTGAATTGAATGTATCCTCCCACCGAAATATAGGACTTTCTTGTATGGGCTCCCGCTGCTGTCAGATATAGAGTAGGAAGGCATGGAGGAGATGGTATGCTTCTCAAATCACAAGGAGAGGTTGGGGGAAGGGATGTTGGAATCTGTTGGCCAGTTTTTCCTCCTAAACTTACCAGTCAGATACATCATCTCATTCCCCTTCCCACCATTTTGAATTGAATGGATTTGGAGGTAGAGAGGACCCAGGAGATTTATACTAATGGAGCTCCCTACAACATGGAAGGAAACATGAGGAGTGGAAAGCAAATATTCCTTCTTATATTTTCAAACAGCACTTTGAATTTTCAGTCTCTACTCTCCTCCATGACCAGGTGCTTCAGGAGATGCTATCTCAGCCCTAGCCCCAGCCCAGGGTGGAGAATCAGTTTGGTCTAAGCCCATCTTGTTGGTGCTATTCTAGTTGGCTATGATTGGATTAGGAAGATGGAAATTGATGAAGATAATTCCCCCATCATCCACTGCCGCCACCGCGAGGACTGAATCCTGATCTGGATATATATTTCTATTTGTGTATACTGATTTTTCCATTTCTGTTGCTATTATAATATTTTGTTAGCTCAAGCTTGTATAAAACTAATAACCCTAGATAATTTTTACATGGACAGTTATTAAACCAGATTATTTCTTCCATACTAGTGTCTGTGATTTTTTTTGAACTTAATTCAAGTGCGATATAATCTTTCTTCAACTTCAAAATACACTAAAATGGAATGAAATCTACTTCTGTACACCTGTTTGGTAACCAGTGGAATTTTGGTTCCAGAAAAACACAGTTGTGTGGATTGTGAGTCACTTCTGCTCTGGATAATCAGAAAGAGGAAATTGGAAGTTGGGAATAGAGAGGGGAGGTAAAGCAGACGGCAGAGGGAAGATAGCGATTTTTGCAGTGAATCCTTGGGGAACACAAAGGAAAATGGAGCACAGCAAACTCAGAAGGATATTCAGGTGACATCTGTGAGGAAGAGTTGAGGAGTTGGGAGCTGAGATGCGAGAGAGAAGATGTGATCCAAGGGGGGAGTAGAAAGCATATTCTGAGTCATGCAGTCAGGAAGGCACTGATCATTTGAATGGAGAACCAGGCAAAGAAAAAAATAAGTTTCAACTTCACTGAAATTTTAAGAAACTCAAAAATTTCAAGAAAGTTAAATGGAAATTATTATTATAGCATCTATTATTAATTTAATAATGTCTTTATTCTTTTATTTTCATGAATGCAAAATATATTTTAAAGGGCTTTTATAGGTTCAATTCTGATTTGTTTCTTGAATCCTGGTTTTTGATATTATCTTAATTTCCCAACCTCAAAATCTCTGACAATGAGGATTTTCTGAACTTCAGTTCAGTGTTTGATGAGATGACAATATTTACATTTATCTCCCCTAAATTTCGTCTCATGAGTTCATAAAAGAAAGATTGATAGATTTGATCACTTACAATTACAAACTTCTGCATAGAAAAATGCATCATGAATGGAGTAAAAAGTCAAACAATGGACTGGGAGAGAATATTTGCAGCACATATGAATGACAAGGATTAATATCCCTTATCTACAAAAACCTCTCTCAAGTTGATAAGGAAATGACATACAAGTCAACTGAAGACTAGGTAAAAGGCATGAATGAGCAACTCAGATAAGCAATGATATGTGGACAGTTCACAGGAAAAGCTGTCCAGCTTCTCTAGTAATCAGGGAAATGCAAATGAAAAGAACGAGAGACCATATTGGTCAGCAGATTGGCAGACATTTAAACAGTTGGTAACAATCAGTGCTGGTGAGGATGTGGGGAAATGGGACATCTTGTATATTTCTAGTGGGTTTTTTAATTTTTATATACTGTTGAAAAAGTATTTATTTAAAAAATGAGTATATCCTTTGACCCAGAAATCTTTCCCAATCTGGTAATTCACCCCACAAAAACAAAAGTAAAGTAACTAAGGATATACATATATCCTTAGTAAATAAACAGAGATGTTTATTGCAACATTTCTGCAATGGAAAAACTTGGAAGCATCCTGAATACTCATCAGTTAGGGAGTGGATGAATGAATTATGGGGCATCCATATTATGGAGCCTCAGTGAGTTATTAAAAATAACTATGTGTTTCTCTATGTTGTGTAATAGGAATTAGCATAGTGCTGTAGGTCAATTATACTTTACAAACAAACAAATGAACAAAAACTCATTGAAAAAGAGAGAGAATTTGTGGTTACCAGAGGTGGGAGTGGGAGAGCAGGAATTGGATGAAGGCGGTCAAAAGGTACAAACTTCCAGTTATAAGATAAGTAAGTACTAGGGATGTAATGTACAATGTGATAAATATAATTAACACTGCTGTGTTTATACATGAAATTTGTTAAGAGAGTAAATTCTAGGAGTTATCACAAGAAAACTTTTTTTTCTATTTCTTTAATTTTGTATCTATGTGAGATGACGGATGTTCACTAAACTTATTGTGATAATCATTTCATGACGTATGTAAGTCAGATCATTATGCTGTCCGTATACCTTAAACTTATACAGTGCTGTGCATCAATTATATCTTGATAAAACTGGAAGAAAAGAAAATATCTTAAGAGACAAAAAAACTCATGTGTTTCTCGAACATATTTTGCATGTTGTCCATAGAATAATCGCATGGCTCACTATCTCACTTCCTTCAAGTCTTTACTCAATTATTACCCTGTCAGAGTGGCCTTTCTTGATCGTTTCATCTAAAATCACTGTCTGTACCATTCTATCCCCTAGTCTTGCTGTAGTTTTCTTAATAAGACTTACAAGTATCTGACCTTGTGTTATGTGTGTTTGTTGGTTGATTGTCTTTCTCCCCTACTAGGATGAAATCTCCATGAGAGCAGGGACTTAGGAGACTGTGTTCACTTTTGCATCCTCGGTGGCTAGTCCCTGGCACATAATAGGTCTTCAGTGAATTTTTTCCCATGGGTGAATCTATAATATTGGCCTAGAAAACAATGCTTCCTTCCCTTTCCTTGCCCCCATGTTGTTCCTGAGAGCACTCCCCAGTGAAATTCCTGCCTGCTCACCCTATCTCAGGGTTTGCTTTCCTGGGAACTTGCTCTGAAACAACGTGCACCCACATATATGAAGAATCTTTTTAAAATATAAAAATGCAATAATTTTCTCCTCCTCTATTTGCTAATCTGAAGGACCGTCTCAGCCCCAAAGTTTCCCATGGGGTTGGCGGAGACCTTGGTTGAGACTTTATCATAAACCAACTTTTTTTTCTCTGCTGAATTCTCTTTCCTTTCTTCCCTTCCATAGATCCTGACTTCTCTGGAATGTATTCTTTTATTCCACATCCCTTCTAATCATTTGCTTTTGAGGAGTCAGGAGGTGGATGCTTTCTTCCATTATCAGCTTTCTGGTCTTTACCTACAAATATTAATCATAAGTCACTATCAGCCCTATTCCCTCTTTCCATCTTAATCCTTGCAAAGTGTCCCCTTCTTTCATGGAATTAGGGTCAGAAGCCATGGGATAATTGAATCAAATCTGAGATAGATTTAATAAAGCGGTCACAATGAATTTCTACTCTCCCTGATTTTTCTGTTCTTTCTCCACCATGTGGGAGTCCTAGATAAAATTAAACTGCTGGGATGTAGAGAAAGTGAAATGGAGAGGGAGGATTGGGAATGGGGGAGTGCTAAAGGAAGGCCAAGGCCAAATGCAGCTTGGGTGGAAGTGGGCGGTGGTCATTCATTCCTACAGATGCCTCTATTTCATTTACCCATTAAACATGGATGAAGAAATGTATTATCTGCACTATCTATCACATCTATCTCAACTCTGGACAATGATGACGTTTCAGCTCTTAAAATTTGGTAGAGGAAGGTGAATAATTGCTCTTTAACATTTCCTAACTCTTTTATATTTTCCTGGCCACACTCTTTTTTTTTTTTGATTATGACATCCTAAGAAGTTGAGCCACATATTCTTCTACTACAGTATAAGACTATCCAGCCAAGATGATGAGGCAGAAAGGTCAAAGGACAGAAAGTTTTTTAATAGATCAGCGTAGCATCCATTAGCACGGCTGCCTAATAAACAGTCATGTTGTTTGCAAATGGCGTTAAAGCTGTATTTACACTTACAAGGAGAACGCTGCTTCAGCATATTGTTAATTAGGACACTACCCGAGCCTACTGCAGATTAATCTCCTCAAATATGCTTACTGTATGGAGTAGTCATGATTAAGTAGCCCATAAGATCGGTCCAAAATGAGAGGATTTGAGGGGAATCTTGCTTTGCCTCCTTGGATAAGCAGCAGCAAAACTTGTAGCTGAGTGCCTTTAGCACAGAGTCCACTAGCTTGTCCTAATAAGTACTATGGTGTTAGGTGATCAAGAGATGATAGATAGACATTCAGTAATACCCTTTCAATTACCCTTGTAAAACTGCTATTTAGAGACCTCAGGGGTATTGGATCAAGACACCAGCAGGCTAATGGGCAAGATGTCTTTGGAGAGAGCTTGGCGCTTTAGAGCTTGCTCTAAAGTCTGAGCACCACTTGGTGGCACTGACATTTCTCCCTTAATTTTTATTTTTATTTTATTTAATTAATTTATTTATTTTTTATAAATTTATTTATTTATTTATTTCCTTTGGTCGGGTCTTTGTTGCTGTGCGCGGGCTTTCTCTAGTTGCAGCGAGCGGGGGCTACTCTTC
>NC_041220.1:90694184-90697894 GCF_002837175.3 Physeter macrocephalus | reverse complement strand
GCATGGGCTTCAGTAGTTGTGGCGCACGGGCTTAGTTGCTCCGTGGCATGTGGGATCTTCCTGGACCAGGGTTCGAAACTGTGTCCCCTGAATTGGCAGGTGGATTCTTAACCACTGTGCCACCAGGGAAGTCCCTCTCCCTTAATTTTTAGAGCGCTTGCCTAGAGGTGACCGGCCCATTGTGTTTTTCCTGGGGATCAGTGGAATTATTATTGGTACTAGGCTAGTTTTCTTTTATTTTAAAATATCTCTGCAGGTTGCCATGTGGCTGTCTTTGGCACTGCCCTATTGTAATAGTATGGACTGAACCTGCACTAGGCCCAGCTTTGTGGGCCTGTGCCTTATCCAGCTTTGTTTTGCTGTGTCCTTCTCTGGATCATACATCCAGCTCAGGTGTCATTCTACAGCTAAATGTTGCAGCTCCTGCATGGACCATGCGAGGTGTTCTTTGAAATATGACAATGAACAGGACTTAGTTGCAGCCACAGGCAACTTCAAGGGTGACTTTGGGGAAGGGGCTTTATTATTCCCCTAATTCTCACCACTGTCCCAAAGCCATCCAAACTAAACATGTATTAGGGTTCTCTAGAGAAACAGAACTGGATAACTATCTACCTTCCTTCCTTCCTTCCTTCCTTCCTTCCTTCCTTCTTTCCTCCCTCCCTCCCTCCCTCCCTCTCTCCCTCTCCCTCTCTCTCTTTCTTTCTTTCTATTTATTTTTTTGACTGTGTCGGGTCTTAGTTGAGGCACATGGGATCTTTGCTGAGGCACGTGGGATCTTTTTAGTTGCGGTGCGTGGGCTCTTCACTGCAGCACGCAGGCTTCTCTCTAGTTGTTGCATGCAGGTTTTCTCTCTCTAGTTGTGGTGCGTGGGCTCCAAGGGTGCATGGGCTCTGTAGTTTGCGGCAGGTGGGCTCTCTCGTTGAGGCAGGTGAGCTCAGTAGTTGTGGCATGCGAGCTCAGTAGTTGTGGCATGCAGGCTTAGTTGTCCCGCATCATGTGGGATCTTAGTTCCCTAACCAGGGATGGAACGTGCATCCCCTGCATTGGAAGGCGGATTCTTTACCACTGGACCACCAGGGAAGTCCCCTTTCTTTCTTTCTTTCTTTCTTTCTTTCCTCCTTTCTTCCTCCCTTCCTTCCTCTCTCTCTGTCTTCCTTCCTTCTTTTCCTTCTTCCTTCCTTCCTTCCTTCTTTCCTTCCTTTCTTTCTCTCTGTCTTTCCTTCTTCCTATCTATCTATCTAATCTATCAAAAAAAAAGATTTTTTATGAGAAATTGTTTCATGGGACTATGGAGGCTGAGAAGTCCCATGATTTTCCATCTACAAGCTGGAAACCCAGGAAAGTAAGAGGTGTAATTCAGTCTGAGTCTGGAGGCCTGAGAACTCGGGGAGTCAACAGTTTAAACCCCAGTCTGAAGGCTGAGAAGATGAGATGAGAGCTCAAGCAGACAGGCAGGAAGCAACAAAAGGGCAAATTCCTCTGTCCTCTATGTTTTGTTGTGTTCAGGCCCTCAGCAGAATGCATGAGGCCTACCTGCACAGTGGAGCGCAATCTACTGAGTCCAGATTCCAGTGCTATTCTCATCGGAAGACACCCTCACAGGCACATTCAGAAGTAATGTGTTATATATGGGCATCCCATGGCCAGCTAAGTTGACACATAAAAACAACCACCACAGAGTGGTAGCAAAAACTGGGAGCTTGCCATGCAATCAACTTCATACAACTCCAAAGGAATATACAAAATGGAAGGAGAACCAGTGTGCTTGCTGCACAAATGGAACTTCAAGGTAAATCCCCAGCCTCTCTTTCTAATCAGATTATCAACCCGAGTCCCCACTATCAGCTGAAATTCAGGAGCCTCACTGGACCCAGGTAGGAATGATAGTCTGGCAGAGGAGGCAGGCAATTCCCAAACAGCCTCAGTCAAAAGCAGAGTGTGGAAAGGACTCTAAATTAGGCATAAGTGCTGTGAGAGAAGAGAGATTGGGCAAGGAGTTTTGACTTCTGTGATAGACAATATTCAAGAGTGGGTGTGTCTATTGATCCAAAGTAGAGTTTCCTTCTGGAACAAGAAAAGGGATATATGACAGAGCACCATAGTTTTGTGACTCAGTGAAAGAGCAGCACGGAAACTCACAGAAGTTATAGCGTGAACTAAGCTGCAAGGAACCTGAACTGCATTTCATCTTAAAGCCCTGGGGGAGCGGCTCAGCCGCCTGGCTCCTGTTAAACCAGGGGTGAAGAACTTAAGCCTGAGGTTGAGGCTTCAGACTCATTAGTTGGGAACTAAAGGCTGAAAACTAAGCTGTCTGTGTTTGGTCTGAAGCCCTGGCTTGCGACACTGAGCTAATAGGCTCTCTCCAGGCCTCTGTCAAGAAGGGCCTTTCCTTTAGTGAAAATGGGGGATTATGTCCCTGGGAGGTTATAGAGCTTGTCTTAGGGCGGGAAGTAAATCAATACGGATGCTGGCAACAGAATCACATAATTCTGCCGACTTGCAGTGGTGTCTCAAATATTATCCTGAGAGCCGTGGAGCCACCGCAGGTGAAGTGTAGTGTGCGTGTGTGGGGGGGGCGGGGGGCATGCCTGTGCACACACAGAATCTAAAAGAGCTCGCCTTTCATCCTTCCTTGGACTTCCAGAGCACTTTGTGTGTTTATTACCCCATCATGCCCTTTACTGGGGTTGTATGTGCACTCTCCATGCCCTCACTGGACTGGGAGCACCACAGGAGCAAGAAAAAAGTTCTCGATTTGTTTTATAACACGCACTGTGCCAAGCACGTGACTGTGCATGGACACACGGAGTTGCAGCATCCTCCTGTAACAGGGCACGAAGTAAGGGGGTCCGGGGAGCACACAGAGAACAACCCACAACCCTCAGGTTTTTTTGTGTCCTGCCAGCAGTACGGGGCCACACTGACGTCACGTTCGCAGCTATGGTCATTACACACTATTTGGAGCTCCATTTTCCAAACGGGGCTCCATGGAGCACTGTTTAGCGAGATGTTAATAGCATTTCTGCAAACAAATGAAGCAAGTAAATAAAATTTTAAAATGATCTGTATTCAAGTAAATCTATGATACACTATAGTACTGCTGGTGACCTGTGACTTTATGGTTTTTCTTTGTGTTGATCTTGTTTTTTTTTTTTAACCCAGCTAGATATAACTTGTATTATTTATTTATTGTATTGGAATGTAGTTCACTTACTATATTATGTTAGTTTCAGGCGTACTACATCATAATTTGACATTGGCATACATTATGAAATGATCACCACAAATCTAGTAACCACCTGTCCTCATTCAAAATTATTACAATATTATTGACCATATTTCTTATGCTGTATATTACATGCTCATACTTTATTTATTATAGAACTGGAGGTTTTTACCTCTTAATCCCCTTTATCTATTTTGCCCACTCCCCACATCCCTTCCTTCTGGCAACCACCCAGTTTTTCTCTGTATCTATGAGTCTGTTTTCATTTTATTTTGTTTGTCTTGTTTTTTAGATTTCCATATATAAGTGAGACCTGTGGTATTTGCCTTTCTCTGTCCGACTTATTTCACTTAGCATAATACCCTCTTGATCCATCCATGTTGTTGCAAATGGCAAGATATCTTGTTAAAGGCTGAGTAATATTCCACTGTGTGTATATGTGTGTGTGTGTGTGTGTGTGTGTGTGTGTGTGTGTGTGTGT
>NC_041220.1:90693549-90694147 GCF_002837175.3 Physeter macrocephalus | reverse complement strand
CACTGTGTGTATGTGTGTGTGTGTGTGTGTGTGTGTGTGTGTGTGTGTGTGTGTGTGTGTGTATCCGTTTTGATATTCTGAGCTGTGATTCTCCTTATAAACTAGAAAGGTATATTCTATGAAGTGCAGGGAGTCAAGCTTTAGCATCAGTTGGGCCTCTGCCTTCCTTCTTGGCTGTTTGCTCATAGACCTCAGTTTTCTCATCATCTCACCAGTGATAATCATATCTATCGCATAGGATTAGTGTATGCATTTGATGAATTCATTTAAACTATCAGCCACATATAAGGGATTCAGAGGTAAGATTCTATATCTTTCTGTCTTACCTATAACGCTTAGCACTGTGCTTTGGAAATTACATATCCAACAGATATTGAATATTTGGTGAATGAATAAATGAGTTATTAGAATGTAATTTTCTAAAGGTTTTTCAAATAGGTGGACTTAAGTCTGTTTCGTCCTTCCCTGACTAAACTTCCAATTTCATGAATTTAAAAGTAAACCTACTAAGCTGGGCTTCCCTGGTGGCGCAGTGGTTGAGAGCCCGCCTGCTGATGCAGGGGACACGGGTTCGTGCCCCGGTCCGGGAAAATCCCAC
>NC_041220.1:90688578-90691657 GCF_002837175.3 Physeter macrocephalus | reverse complement strand
CTTCCTTCCTTCCTTCCTTCTTTCCTTCCTTTCTTTCTCTCTGTCTTTCCTTCTTCCTATCTATCTATCTAATCTATCAAAAAAAAAGATTTTTTATGAGAAATTGTTTCATGGGACTATGGAGGCTGAGAAGTCCCATGATTTTCCATCTACAAGCTGGAAACCCAGGAAAGTAAGAGGTGTAATTCAGTCTGAGTCTGGAGGCCTGAGAACTCGGGGAGCCAACAGTTTAAACCCCAGTCTGAAGGCTGAGAAGATGAGATGAGAGCTCAAGCAGACAGGCAGGAAGCAACAAAAGGGCAAATTCCTCTGTCCTCTATGTTTTGTTGTGTTCAGGCCCTCAGCAGAATGCATGAGGCCTACCTGCACAGTGGAGCGCAATCTACTGAGTCCAGATTCCAGTGCTATTCTCATCGGAAGACACCCTCACAGGCACATTCAGAAGTAATGTGTTATATATGGGCATCCCATGGCCAGCTAAGTTGACACATAAAAACAACCACCACAGAGTGGTAGCAAAAACTGGGAGCTTGCCATGCAATCAACTTCATACAACTCCAAAGGAATATACAAAATGGAAGGAGAACCAGTGTGCTTGCTGCACAAATGGAACTTCAAGGTAAATCCCCAGCCTCTCTTTCTAATCAGATTATCAACCCGAGTCCCCACTATCAGCTGAAATTCAGGAGCCTCACTGGACCCAGGTAGGAATGATAGTCTGGCAGAGGAGGCAGGCAATTCCCAAACAGCCTCAGTCAAAAGCAGAGTGTGGAAAGGACTCTAAATTAGGCATAAGTGCTGTGAGAGAAGAGAGATTGGGCAAGGAGTTTTGACTTCTGTGATAGACAATATTCAAGAGTGGGTGTGTCTATTGATCCAAAGTAGAGTTTCCTTCTGGAACAAGAAAAGGGATATATGACAGAGCACCATAGTTTTGTGACTCAGTGAAAGAGCAGCACGGAAACTCACAGAAGTTATAGCGTGAACTAAGCTGCAAGGAACCTGAACTGCATTTCATCTTAAAGCCCTGGGGGAGCGGCTCAGCCGCCTGGCTCCTGTTAAACCAGGGGTGAAGAACTTAAGCCTGAGGTTGAGGCTTCAGACTCATTAGTTGGGAACTAAAGGCTGAAAACTAAGCTGTCTGTGTTTGGTCTGAAGCCCTGGCTTGCGACACTGAGCTAATAGGCTCTCTCCAGGCCTCTGTCAAGAAGGGCCTTTCCTTTAGTGAAAATGGGGGATTATGTCCCTGGGAGGTTATAGAGCTTGTCTTAGGGCGGGAAGTAAATCAATACGGATGCTGGCAACAGAATCACATAATTCTGCCGACTTGCAGTGGTGTCTCAAATATTATCCTGAGAGCCGTGGAGCCACCGCAGGTGAAGTGTAGTGTGCGTGTGTGGGGGGGGCGGGGGGCATGCCTGTGCACACACAGAATCTAAAAGAGCTCGCCTTTCATCCTTCCTTGGACTTCCAGAGCACTTTGTGTGTTTATTACCCCATCATGCCCTTTACTGGGGTTGTATGTGCACTCTCCATGCCCTCACTGGACTGGGAGCACCACAGGAGCAAGAAAAAAGTTCTCGATTTGTTTTATAACACGCACTGTGCCAAGCACGTGACTGTGCATGGACACACGGAGTTGCAGCATCCTCCTGTAACAGGGCACGAAGTAAGGGGGTCCGGGGAGCACACAGAGAACAACCCACAACCCTCAGGTTTTTTTGTGTCCTGCCAGCAGTACGGGGCCACACTGACGTCACGTTCGCAGCTATGGTCATTACACACTATTTGGAGCTCCATTTTCCAAACGGGGCTCCATGGAGCACTGTTTAGTGAGATGTTAATAGCATTTCTGCAAACAAATGAAGCAAGTAAATAAAATTTTAAAATGATCTGTATTCAAGTAAATCTATGATACACTATAGTACTGCTGGTGACCTGTGACTTTATGGTTTTTCTTTGTGTTGATCTTGTTTTTTTTTTTTAACCCAGCTAGATATAACTTGTATTATTTATTTATTGTATTGGAATGTAGTTCACTTACTATATTACGTTAGTTTCAGGCGTACTACATCATAATTTGACATTGGCATACATTATGAAATGATCACCACAAATCTAGTAACCACCTGTCCTCATTCAAAATTATTACAATATTATTGACCATATTTCTTATGCTGTATATTACATGCTCATACTTTATTTATTATAGAACTGGAGGTTTTTACCTCTTAATCCCCTTTATCTATTTTGCCCACTCCCCACATCCCTTCCTTCTGGCAACCACCCAGTTTTTCTCTGTATCTATGAGTCTGTTTTCATTTTATTTTGTTTGTCTTGTTTTTTAGATTTCCATATATAAGTGAGACCTGTGGTATTTGCCTTTCTCTGTCCGACTTATTTCACTTAACATAATACCCTCTTGATCCATCCATGTTGTTGCAAATGGCAAGATATCTTATTAAAGGCTGAGTAATAGTCCACTGTGTGTATGTGTGTGTGTGTGTGTGTGTGTGTGTGTGTGTGTGTGTGTGTGTGTGTGTATCCGTTTTGATATTCTGAGCTGTGATTCTCCTTATAAACTAGAAAGGTATATTCTATGAAGTGCAGGGAGTCAAGCTTTAGCATCAGTTGGGCCTCTGCCTTCCTTCTTGGCTGTTTGCTCATAGACCTCAGTTTTCTCATCATCTCACCAGTGATAATCATATCTATCGCATAGGATTAGTGTATGCATTTGATGAATTCATTTAAACTATCAGCCACATATAAGGGATTCAGAGGTAAGATTCTATATCTTTCTGTCTTACCTATAACGCTTAGCACTGTGCTTTGGAAATTACATATCCAACAGATATTGAATATTTGGTGAATGAATAAATGAGTTATTAGAATGTAATTTTCTAAAGGTTTTTCAAATAGGTGGACTTAAGTCTGTTTCGTCCTTCCCTGACTAAACTTCCAATTTCATGAATTTAAAAGTAAACCTACTAAGCTGGGCTTCCCTGGTGGCGCAGTGGTTGAGAGCCCGCCTGCTGATGCAGGGGACACGGGTTCGTGCCCCGGTCCGGGAAAATCCCAC
>NC_041220.1:90649327-90687982 GCF_002837175.3 Physeter macrocephalus | reverse complement strand
CGCTGAGCCTGCGCGTCCGGAGCCTGTGCTCCGCAACGGGAGAGACCACAACAGTGAGAGGCCCGCGTAACGCAAAAAACAAAAAAAACAAAAAAAAGTAAACCTACTAAGCTATTTTAGTGTCAAGCACAGTATCTGGTACATAATTTGTGCTTTCATAAATATTTAGTAACTGAATTAACAAATAAGCCACTGAGTCTGAAATCTACAACAGCTGGATCTGGTATGTAGGCTAGGTGGCATGATTAAGAAAAACATTTTAATTTCATGAAAATTTACTTTTAAACAGAAATACTGATTTATTGAGGTATAATCAATATATAAATAACTGCTTATATTTAATGTGTACAATTTGATAAGTTTGGACATATGAAATACCTGTGATATCATCACGGCAATCAAGGCAATAAACAAATCTAACAGCTCCCAAAGCTTTCTGTGTCCTTTTTTCCCTTGAGTAATTTTATTTTTTTTCTGGTGGTAAGAATACTTAATATGAGATCTCCTCTGTTAACTACTTTTGGAGTGCATAATGCTGTGTTGTTAACTACAGGCGCTGCGTTGTAGAGCAGCTCTCCAGGACTTATTCATTTAGCATGACTGAAGCTTTATGTCCATTGAAAAACAATTTTCCATTTTTGCCAAGCCTATATCCTCCATTTGTGAAAATCTGTTCTAGATCCCACAGTGCCTGCTAAGCTGTCTGATCTCATAAACCATCTCTGTTCACCTTCTGTTTGAAGTGTGCAGTTTGTCAGCTTGACTTCTACTCCTTGTGGGGTCTCTCTCTAAGTCCCATCATGGGTACAAGTGAGACTGGGTCATGCATGCTTGAGTGTGTGTGTGTGTGTGTGTGTGTGTGTGTGTGTGTGTGGCAGAGCTGGGGGGAGAGCCGTGGGGGACAAAAGAAGTAAGAGGTGTGCTTGATCAAAAATACCTGCTTTCCTACTGTTCTACTTTTCTACATTCCTACTTTAGCACCTCACCCTGTCCTAGTCAACACCCTAAACTTATTTTTAACCCATGTCCCAGCCTGCACCATCCTATCTCCAGAGATACTACCCATATTCCCACTCATTTTGAATGCAATGTAAAGCATAATAACTCACACACATATGATGCTTTCTTTTTTATGTGTTACTTTCATGTGTATTATTCTATTTAATTATCTCATTATTCCCATTTTTCAGATGAAAATTATTCCCATTTTTCAGATGGAAAGCAAATATAGAGAGGTAAAGGTGATCAGCTAGGGGCCTCAGGCCAGGAGAGAGTGGTTGTATTTGGAATTAAATCTTTTGTTCAGAGAGTCAATTACAATTGTCTGCAAGTTGCATTAATACATTAAAGGCGATGGGGTTGGTGTCCTCTCTCTCTCTTTCTCCTTGTCTCTTCTTTCTAGTTCTATTTGACCCAATCAGTCTTGGTTGTTATATTTGATATTTACATTTTTCCCTTTTTGATTTTTCTTTTTAGAGCATCTTTCAGTTTCTCTCCTAGAACTGGCTAGTTTCCTGGAGGACTGCTTAGGTGACCAAACTTCCCTCTCCAGCCCACCTTCTTTTTCTCTCTGTAGTTGTGTTCTTCATCTTAGTTAGCTGGTATACCAGCCAGGTGGTGGTTCAAGCCAGAGTTCTCAAACATATATTTACATCCACAAGAAGAACTTGATTTGTTGTGTTGGAAGATGTCAAACAATTGCCAGAAAGGAAACCAATTGTGTTCTTTCCATGGGCTGGGCTCTGTATGAGGCATTTAAGTGACAAAATCATGAGATTCTGTGGAAAAGACTGCTGGTGTGGCTGGCTCTCATCCTGGAGGAGGTGGCATTTGAGATTAACCTGGGAGGAGGGGGATTTAAATAGGTCAAAAGACAAATTAGCAAACCAGCAAAAGTGCTAACCAAGGAGCTAAGAGCCATGTAGCATTAATGGTTGCATTTCTTGTGTATTCACAGCACGGGTTTTGTGATTAATTCCTGTAATAGAGAGGGTAAGACTAAGCTGCTGCAACAGAGACCCGACAATATAATGACCTAATGAACAAAGAAGTTTATTTTTCTCTTATGAAAGAGTCCTGATGTGAACAGTCCAGTTCGGTTGGTCTGCCATCCCCTGGGGCACTGCCATTTTCTGCATGGTTGAAGCTGGTGTGATGCCACATTCAGGTTCCAGCCATTGGAAAGGGGTGTGGGGAACATGGATGAGGCACATCCCATGTCCCACAACCCAGGTCAAAGGGACAAAATGAGCCTGGCCATGTAGCCTAGCTAGGCTGTCACGTGCTTACCTTCAATTCCATTCCATTCAACTTGGCAGGTTGAGAGAATGGATTTTTTGGGTAACCTGCGGTCCAGTGATTTCCTCCACTCCTTTTAAAGTTTGCTGGGAGTGACCGTGGGCTTTCTGGGAGCAGGGAGGAGTGTGTGGCAGGCAAGAGGAGGAAAGATCCTTCACAGAATCCAATGCTGGGGTGTGACACTCACACTGTATGTTCCCATTGACCACACTGGACAGAGCCATTCTACTTTTGGAATCAAACGATAAAAGGAGACTTTTTTCTAATTTACAGAAACAACAAAGTTAGCAGTTAGATTGGAATGTTTACAACTTAAAATTGTCTTCTGGTAATTTTTCATTAAAACTTTGGCACCTGCTAAGGCTTAAATGCAGATAATGTGAAGAGATGAGAACGTAAATGAACACGTAATATATCAAGAGGATGTTGATGCGAAGAGCTTTCCCAGCAGGACACAACCCTCTCAGTTCACGTTTTATTTTATTTCTACTTGGGATTTCACTCTGCATACACATCATGCAATCATGTTTCCTGCCAGAGGAAGCGTTTCCTATCCTGTAAACTGAAATGAAGCTCATCATTATTTTGCATGTGTGGCAAAACCTTAGCGGTTCCCAGGCACTCCTCCACTTGAGTGTGTCTGAGAACTGTTTGTTTAGAAGACACGAACGACCTGCTGTTTCATTTGCTTAGAATAAACCCACCAGCTGCCTCTGATGGCAGGTGATATGGGGTGCGAGGTGAGGGGCCTCCCTTTCAAGGCTATATCCTGAGAAATGCTGCTAGAATCTGTTCTCAAGTGGAAGAGAGGACACACACATACACGTACACACACTTGCTTTAATACCTACAGCACAATCCAAACTGGAGGCAGGGTGGGCTTGGGCACCAGATGTTTTGCTCCTACCTTCTTCCCTGAAGCACATGCCAGTTGGTGGCAGTTTAAAAGTTTGTACTTAAGAAGCTTAATTTTTTTTTTTCTTTCCAAAGAGCAAGACTCTTCCGGGCTGTCATCTTCTTCAAATGCAGCCTGGTGGGAACGAATCCTGTAAAAATGAGAACCAGACCATCTCTTATCATGCCCGAGAGGGTCAGGGAAGGGGCACTTCGCTGCTCTGCCTTGCAACGTTTTCCCTCAGGGTCCCATCTGCCTCATCAAATTCTGCCTCTGACTGGCTGATACCAGCCCCCGGGAGTTGTTCTTAAAATCTAAAATCAATAAGCAGAGCTGTCAATCACCCCAGGCCTCCTCACCTGTGAGGGGCTGCCTTTCTTGACTGGGGATTTCCAGAGATGCTCAGAATTGCATCTTTACAGCAGCTCACTTGGTCCTCAATGAAGTTGGATAATTCTCAGGATTAATTGCCTCATTAATGAGGGAGATTCACATAGTACAAATGCTTTTAGCCAGGTTGTCAGATACCTTTGAAAGGATTTAATGTCAATAAAAGTTTCAATGTTGCCATTAGTTTAGTTAGGAAAGCATTTAACAACTCCACTTGGGCGATCATGGCTCCGGGAAAAGACCCAGGCAGGCTATCTGCTAAATTCAGGGCTCCATAGGGGCAAGAACTTGGTTCCAAATGTAGAGAGGTTACTCTGTGAGGCCGGGGAAAGTGGAGGAGGTGATAGAAAAGTGAAAATGAATAAAAGCTAGATCGAACTTGAACATTACTCATGTATTACACAGCATGAAATTAAGCATGCCATTTGACTTACCAAATACTTGGCTCAAATTTGAAAGCTTCAGCATTACAATTTACTGACATCCTTTTGTACCTTATTATATCCTTCCTGCCCCAGGACATTTGTATCAACTTTTCTTTCTACATTGATGTTTTTCTTCAGGTGTTTGCAGTCACTCCTTCTTGAACTTCTTTTGATTCTTGATTTAAGTGTTCCCACCATGGGGAGGTTCTTTCGGCACCCTCCTAAAAATATCTCTAACTGTCATCACTCTATCAACTTTCTTCAAGACTGGCATGAGGGTAGGTGCTTATTTGTTTATCATCTGTTTCCCCTGTGGAACAGAAGAAGGACTGGGTTTGTTCTGTTCACTGCTGTATCCCCAGAGCCAGGAACAATTCTTGGTATATTGTAAGTGCTCAATAAAAATCGAATAAATGAAATACTAATAATAGAAATAATATTAACAATAAGATAAACTTCCCAAATACTCTCGTCCAGAAATAAACACCATTCACATGAGGAACCCATCTCATTTCAGATATTGTTCTATATATACTTCTATTAAAATAGGATACAACTATCAGTGCTCTTTTAAGAGAATTTTAACTTTAATTTCATTTGAATTGAACAGAAGAAAAAAATGAAGATAAAAGGTGAAATTTTAAATGGATTTTTTTTACTGTAAGAGATGTTATTTCCTAAAACATTCCATTAAAGAGATTATGCAAAATATTAACAAGTTGGAATCACTATCATTTTTTTAAAAAATCACAGTTGGAATTTGAGTTTCTACCATAAAAGATTAGTATTCTCGCATTCCCTCTTTCCCAATTTTTAAATTTATATTCTTTTTTTAATAATGTCCACAGTTTACTTTCTCTTTTGTATCTGTAATTCATGCAGTTGTCAAGTATTTGCTTTTGAATGGAGTCCCTACCTACCATCAGTCCTTTCTAACGTGCTCTTCCGTCCTTGAAATTTACATTTGATGAAACTCTTAACTGACTGGATTTTTTTGGCAAGTGGATTTTCCCAGCAGGCCCACGGGGTGGCACTGTAGCATTGCTGTTAAGAGGGAAGTTTCCAGAGCCACCACCCGGGGATAACATCTCAGCTCCCCAATTTCCTAGCTGTGTGACCTTGGGAAAGTTGCTTACTTTCCCTGTATTTTAGTTTCTTTATTTGAAACATGGGTATAATAATAGAGCCTACTCCCTAGGGCCGTGGTATGGATTAAATGAGATAATGCTCTTCACACAGTGCTTGGGACCCAGTAAGCCTGCGCCTGAATTCCCTTTTGAGAGAGATCTCATTCCTTTCAGGGTTGTCTGCCCGAAATATTTCTTACCAGGCCTAACTGTGGAGACCAGCAGATCAAAATTTCTTTCCTCCCTAGACCTCACACTTAAATTACACAAATATTGTCATTTCCTATGCCCAGTTCCCTCCAGTGAGGACTTGCAAGTTCAAACATTAGATCTCTGACACTTAGAGCCATGGAATTGACTGACAGGGAGTCAAGGCAGCCAGCAGAGGGAAGACCTAGGTGGACATGGGAGGCTGGCCCGGTGCTGTTGAACCACTTTGGAATCATTCTCAGGAGCCGGGCAGCTCAGGAGAAGGTCTGTAGCCTGGATTGCAGCCGCAGCCTGCATCTGACAAGTTTATTTCCACAGTTGGATATGATTTGCCTTAATGCTGGTATCCCTCCTGCCAAGGTGCATGCTGTTTGCTCAGATGTTGGTCACATTTTGATAATCATTTAATCTTTATTTATTCTGTGCACCCTGTGGTGTAGATAATCATCTCTGGCTGCCAGAGGAGGAGACCTGCTAGAGTCAATATGGAACCTCAGGACCCCTTCCCGATGGGATTCTTCTCAAGAGATGGATATGTTGATTTAAATGGAAAGTTCCTCACAAAACTGATTTGTAGACAAGACAGGCAAATGAGAAAAATGGGGAAATTTCCTTCATATTTTCACTTGAGGAATTCTAATTAAGTCTTCTTCTTCTCCCTTTTTTTTTTTTTTGCTTACTATTATGCCTATATTTTGGTCATTTCTCTATCACCTAACCCTTGACATAAATATACTTGAACTCATCTATTTCCTTAACTGGACTAGAGAGATGAGGGAATTGAGAGGAGTAAAACAGTTTAAAAGGATTTTCAAATTTCATCATTGAATCCCTGCACCTAGTCATAAAAGAAATAGGCATTTTAAATTTAATTTGTGTTCATTTTTAATCTAAGAAATTCTTTTTTTAGGATTTGTTATAAGGGTTATGGTGGCTTGACAAGAATAAATGAGGATGCTTTCTATATTTTTTTCTCTTTAAACAGTACTTAAATAGTATTAGAATTACATATTTCTATTTGATTCATGAGCTTTTAAAAAGTAATCTTTTTAATTCTCAAAAGAACTTTGTGTATTTTGTTCTTGGATGTACTTACTAATTTTTCAAAATGGTACTTTCAAAACATATGGATTATTCTTTTTTATAAATTTATTTAAAAAATACAGATTATTCTTAATCAAGAAAAATATTACTTGGAACTTCCTGGAGGTCCTGTGGCTAGGACTTGACGCTTTCACTTCAGTGGTCCCGGGTTCAGTCCCTAGTCGAGGAGCTAAGATCCTGCAAGCCATGGGGAGTGCCCCCCCGGCGAAAGAAAAAATAATAAAAAAAATAGGTAGTTTAAAAAAAAAGAAACACATTACTTGAACTTTAGACTCTTGCCTATGAATATTATCTTCTTTGGTCTGTGAATCAAAAATTCAGTCAAGGGAGGTAATGTAGACAGAGTAGACTAAAGGGCATTTGAGAGGTCCTTTCGTTCCAAATCATCAGAGAGGGGCGTGAGTGGACCTCCTATCCTTGACTTTCTGCTTGACACTGAGTTGGACTTTGTGCCCTCAGCTTACATTGAGGGATGTCCTGAAGAAATCAAAGTTTTGTAGGGCGATTGCTGAAGACACTGTACTCTGTGTTACTCCTCTAGGTAGACCCAGACAAGCTCTTTCATTTAGACCTATGCTGTCCACATGTGGCTATTGAGCTCCTGAAATATGGCTAATAAAACTAAGGAAACAGATTTTATTTAACTTTTAAGTAATTTAAATTTATAAATGAATACTCAGTGATTGGAAAACTTTTAAGTATGTTGGAACTATTTGGTTATATGAATCTACTTTTTCTACTGTACATTTTGTGGAATCTGGATAGAGAGCAAGTATTTCCAATGAAAATTTAGTGCTTCTGAGAAGTGCTATGAGTGTAAAATGTACATTATGTCTTGAAGACTTAGTATGTAAAAAAAAACCCCTCATGATTAATTTGTATATTGATTATATATTGAAATGATAATATTTTGGATATATTGGGTTAAATAAAATGTTATTAAAATTAATGTTATTTTTCTTTACATTTTTATTTTTAGATGTGGTTATTAGAAAATTTAAAATTGCATATGTGACTCACAGCATATTTCTGTTGGACAGCACTGGTATTCACTGAAGTTCCAGGAAAAAACTTTGTTTCTCCTAAGGAAATTGTATGTATTTTTTCTTTTCTCAAAGAAAATATGGATATTATAATCAAATTAATTTCTCTAAAAAGGTAAATTCTTGGCCATCAGAACATCACAGCCCCATTTTTGGCTCAGTATTATTTCCTCTAAGATCTCATCACTTTTGTGGCTTCATTTAATTTTTCCTGCTGGTCTTATTTTCCTGCTATGTCTGTATTTTCTCTTGCTGTGATTTAATTTGGTTTACACGTGTCTAATTTATCATGTTGGGTGCATTCTTGTGAGCAACACCAAATTATGCTGTAGAGAGCCCATCTTCCTCACTTGCTTCCCTGTGAACCTGTCCAGGTTACAAACATGGCAGGACATGAAGGATGGTCGATGAAACCCTCAGGTTTGAAAGAAAAAAGGTAGAAATACAAAGGCATTGTCATTTTGAAAGCCCAAAGCTCCATAGAATTCAACACAAGTCTTCTATTTTTGAAAGCTACTAGGTTTGTGGTCAGTTTCTGGAGATCTAGAAATCTTTCTGGGAGTGCTTTTTTTTTTTTTTTTTTGCCATGCTTTGATGCTTGTGGAATCTGAGTTCCCCAACCAGGGATTGAACCCAGGCCCTGGCAGTGAAAGTACAGAGTCCTAACCACTGGACCACCAGGGAATTCTCTGGAGTGTTTTTAATAGAAGAACCTAGCATTTCACTAATTGAATGCTGCCAGTTAACTGATAATGTCAGTGTTGCAGATTGTTATCATAAGGAAATTATTTCCTGTTGCTGGAAAATGCTGAGGTGAAGCTTAAATAGAGGAGTACACTATGAAAGACGTTGATAATATGGCCACATGATGCTACCATGATTGATTGGCTATTATATGGAATTTATAGGACTTCAATCTTTTTGCCTAGTGAAACCCAGCTGAGTGGTTCCCTATAATGATTGCATTTTGGGCTCTGTTAAAAGATCAGCTAGTCTTATACACTAAGCTACGACACTAAAATGAACCTTGATTTTTTTTTTTTTTTTTTTCCTTCGGTACGCGGGCTTCTCACTGTTGTGGCCTCTCCCGTTGCGGAGCACAGGCTCCGGACGCGCAGCACAGGCTCCGGACGCGCAGGCTCAGCGGCCATGGCTCACGGGCCCAGCCACTCCGCGGCACGTGGGATCATCGGCAGGCGGATTCTCAACCACTGCGCCACCAGGGAAGCCTGAGCCTTGATTTTGAAGTCACAAAGACATACGTTTGAATTCCAACTTTTCCCCTTCCCTGGTAAGTGACTTTTGTAAATTACATAAAACCTTCCTGGGCCTCATTTTCTCATCTTTGACATGGAGATGAAGGTAGCTATCTGCTGTAAAGTCACGTGTGAATAGAATTTGGGGTGCGCCTGGGCATGAATAAGTGCTCAAAGTCACATACTTCTCGTGGCTTCCCTCCTCGCTCCCCGTTGTTTTCCAGGCCACCATTTGTTACGCGCGAACACGTGAATGCCCTGACCACTTCCACCTCCCCTGACTGCTACTTCCACCATCGTTTTCCTGGTAGCTAACATCTATTGAGTGTTTACTCTGCGCCAGATACTGTACTCTTATCTCCTCGAACAATCTGTTGGACAATCAGGACATCAGGGTTTAGAAAGGTTAAATAACTTGCCTAGGGAAATTATTATTCTTACACGTAATTAGAAAGAAATAGAACAGAAATGCAAAAGTTCATCTGTCTGACTTCAAAGCATATGAACCTTTCATCAAACACATTAGTAGCAATAATCCATTGACTTCAGTTCTCTGAAACAGTGGTTACCAAAAAGGTTCTGAAATTGCAGGTCAATTTCTCTGAAGAATTTTGCCTGCGTTTAAGGAGCAGCCGCCCCATGATTGGCTGGGGCCAGTGTGTCTTGGGGCTCAGCTGAGTCTTTTCTGGTGAAAACTACAGAAAGAAGACAGGGTATGTCATCTTATGAGATTAAATTTTTTATTGAGAAAGTGGCACATAAATTAACTGTTATAAACATAAAATACCTCAGTTAGGATGAGAGTTCAAATTATAATATATTCAAGCCTAGCTTTAGGACTTAGTTTATATAGTAACTAGCATAAGCTCTTCTCTTTAAATATTACTTTAAAAAGTAAGGATAAAAGGCTGTGCTGGATTCTTCCCTGTTTCGTGAGTGTATGATTGTTGGTTTGCAAACTGGCTTCCTGACCTGGAACCAAGGAGAGACTGAAGAAAGAGGCAGCCTCTCCAGATTGGTAGGTGGCACATTTAACAGCCCAGGGAGCTGACATACGAGGCTGGTCTTGCACAAGACAAGTAGATCTCCACACACATCCTCCAGAATCTTAAATGTTTATGTAGTGGCCTTAAATGGGACCAGTCCCTTATACCATACAGATGGTCTTAACAACACATGCTCTCTCAAGCCTGCATCCTTGAAAATGGCTCCCACTGTGGGAACGGAGGGCAGTGTCAGGGAGGAAGAAATTTTCCTCTACCCTTCTAGGTTCTTCTGGCCAGTCTAAGAATTAAGCTGACATAAGACAGATTAACAGGAGAAAATCAAACAAAATTTTTGTAACGTGTACATGGGAGAGACCGAGGAAAACTGAGTAACTCACCAAAATGGCCAAAGCCCTCACCTTAAATACCATCTTCAGCTAAAGACAAGCAAGGATGTTGAGGGTAGTAGTTTGAGGCTTCAAAGGGGAGGAAGGTTAATTCACTTGGAGATGGAAAAGCAAATGTTTGGTAAATAAATGTTTGCTTGGCCAAGCACAGACAATGGACATAGAGTGGTCTCAGATCTCCACCACCACATCCAGCCCATATACTATCTCTGGTGATGGCTCTATTCTGGGAACAGGCCTTTTATCTAAATTCTTTAGGTAACTTAGGAGGAGGTATTGTAAAAAGAAAGACTTCCTGAGTCTTCTGATTCTTAAAAATAATCAGCCTAAATTACACCTCATGCCAAAGAGACACATCTTGGGGTGACAAGTTTTGTTCCTCTACAACAGAAAGTACATTCTAAGGTCAGAGAAAGGGGTGAGGGACTTCTGATTGCCGGGGTCCAGCTTGCAGGTCAACTGGTGGTCACATCCTCCCAATGACCTCCTCCACCAATGATGCTATCATCTATTATTAAGCAAGTATGTTATGCAGTAAGCACTTCTTCCAATGTATATCTTCCAGCTTTTAGTAGACGAAATTTAGATGGCCAAAGTTAAGCAAAGCATACCACGGCAAACCAAAAACTGATGAGAGAAACATAATTTTGTTTGGCTCTATATTTTCTTATCTCACATCCTCAGAATCTCTCCATCTTCATGTATGACTCCTTTCTAAAGAGGAAAGAGCCTATTCTTGCTAGTTATTTTGAGAACATATGGACAGGATAAAGTTTATTTGTTTAATCAGATATACCCAGTAAAGTTCATTCAGTCATTTCTTTACTCACTCATCAGAAAAATATGTATTGATCACTCTATTTGAATAAATAAATTATAAACTTTTAACTGTGAGCCATTCCCTGTTCTAGGCACTGGAGATAGAGTGAAGAATGTGTGGATATTAGAGTTTTTCTTGAAATCAAGTTTTGAGAGAGGAGACAGTAAGTGACCTTGATGAGGTAAGGGGTGGACATGGAGAGCCTGATGAGGGGATGGTGTCATAGAGAAAGGGCAGATGTTGCAAGGAAAGATGGAGACACCAAAATGCACTCTTTCCTTCAAACTGCCTCACATATAACAGACATTCAAAAGTTATTTGTTGAATAAACAAACAAATTTTGTTAAGAATTGGTTCCTCTCCAGAAATGTTCCCCACAAGGCTTATATCATTGCACTGCTTCCCAGTCCCATTGAAGGTATGCTGCACGGGTAATGGTGGCATCGAGAACTCTTATTAAAGATTCTTTCTCCTGAGAGAGAATCTTTAAATATCATGGTCAAGGGTAAATGAAAAGCGAGGTCAAGAAGATTCTCAAAATGCTTCTTTGTAAAAACTGCAAACATAAATACCAGTTTGACTTGCCTTTGTCAATCTTGTTTTTTGTTTTAAAATATGGATTTTGAGATCTATGTGTAAAGTTCACTTATCAGAAGGAAGTCTTTCTGACTCAATGTTCTTTGTGTAAGGGGTGCTGCTTACCCAGTCTGGGGCAGCAGAATCAAAGTCATTGCTTCTTTCAACATGTTCAGCAAAATGCTTGCCAACATCTGTGTATGCTCTGTTGTTTTCAGGGTTTAACTTTATAGCCATTACTTGTTCACTGCCATGTGGGATGTGTAAGGTTAAATGCTGGGTTCAAAAGTCTCATCATGGATGACAAGCCATTTTTAATCACTCACTATTTTCTTTTGAGGAAGTCAACATTTTGTCATTTTGAGAAGACACTTGAGTCTAAATATATGCTTTTACTTATTACAATTACCACTTTATTACTTGGGGAAAGTTTATGTAATATAAGAACAGCAGACTGATCCCCAAGAGGAAAATAACATTTTGCTGTAAACCAGTTTCACTGCAAACCTTGGGGTGTTAGATTCTTGAATGAATTTAGACTATACTCATTATAACTTGGTATTTGTCATTTCATGAGATAATCTCATTCGAGCTAAGTTGTATGCCTTCTTCACAGAGAAAATTTGCGAGAGGAAGTGATTTCTGGCTGAGTGCCATGATGCTGTGTTTTACATGGGGCAGGAGGAAGTGGAGTGCTGAAGAGGGTGTATGTAAGACCACAGGGATTCATGGGGGTCCCACATCACTATGGTGATATGCTTCCACTGACTAGAGAAAGTTGACTCAAAGATCTGTTAGAGTTGGAGAAGGAAACAGTTATTGAATAAAAAAATTTTCTTTTATTGTGCTAAAATGTAACATAAAATTTACCATTTTAACCATTTTTAAAATTAATTTTTATTGGAGTATAGTTGCTTTACAATGTTTTGTTAGCTTCTACTGTACAGCAAAATGAATCAGGCATACATATGCATATATCCCCTCCCTTTTGGATTTCCCTCCCATTTAGGTCATCACAGTGCATTAAGTAGAGTTCCCTGTGCTATACAGCATGTTCCCCTCAGTTGTCTATTTTATACATAGTATCAATAGTGTATATGTGTCAATCCCAAACTCCCAATTCCTCCCACCCACCCCCTTCCCGCTTTGTATCCGTACATTTGTTCTCTATGTCTGTGTCTCTATTTCTGCTTTGCAAATAAGGTCATCTATACCATTTTTCTAGGTTTGACATATATGTGTCAATATACAATATTTGTTTTTCTCTTTCTGACTTACTTCACTCTCTATGACACTCTCTAGGTCCATCCAGTTCTCTACAAATGACCCAATTTCGTTCCTTTTCATGGCTGAGTAATATTCCATTGTATATATGTGCCACATCTGCTTTATCCATTCATCTGTTGATGGACATTTAGGTGGCTTCCATGTCCTGGCTATTGTAAACAGTTCTGCAATGAACATTGTGGTACATGACTCTTTTTGAATTATGGTTTTCTCAGGGTATAAGCCCAGTAGCGCGATTGCTGGGTCATATAGTAGTTCTATTTTTAGTTTTTTAAGGAACGTCCATACTGTTTTCCATAGTGGCTGTATCAATTTACATTCCCACCAACAGTGTAAGAGGGTTCCCTTTTCTCCACACCCTCCACAGCATTTATTGTTTTTAGATTTTTTGGTGGTGTGCACAATTTCGTGACATTAATTATATTCACAATGTTGCGCAGCCATCACTACCATTTCCAAAACTTTTTCATCCAATTCCCTCCCACACCTGCCACAGATACTCTGTTAAGCAATAATCCCACATTTTTCCCTCTTCCTAGACCCTGGTAACCTCTATTATTCTTCCTGTCTCTATGAATTTGCCTGTTCTAGATATTTGATATAAGTATATTCATACAATATTTGTCCTTCTGTGACTGGCTTATTTCACTTAGCATTATGTTTTCAAGGTTCATCCAGTTTTAAAATGTGTTAGAACTACATTCCGTTGGATGGCTGAATAACATCCCATTGTACCTATAGAGCACATTTTATTTATCTATTCATCTGTTGATGGATATTTGTGTTGTTTCTACCTTTTGGTTATTGAAAACAATGCTGCAGTGAACATTAGTGAATAACTATGATTGGGTTTTTCTTTTCAATTCTTTTGGGTATATAACTAGGAGTGAGAATTGCTAAATCATATAATTCTATGTTTAGCTTTTTGAGGAAATGCCAATCTATTTCCACAGAAGGTTCTACTAGCAATGTACAAGGATTCTGATCTCTCCACATCATTACCAATACTTGTTACTTTCTGTTTTTTTGTTTTGTCTTGGATTATAGCCAAAGTAGATGTGAAGTGATATCTCACTGTGGTTTTGGGTTTTGATTTGCATTTCTCAAATGACTAATAGTGCTGGGCATCGTTTCATGTGCTTATTGGCTATTTGTATCTCTTTTCTTTGGAGAAATGTCTGTTGAAATATTTTGCCCATTTTTAATTAGGTTATTTGTGGTTTTGTTCTTGAGTTGTAAGAGTTCTTTACATATTCTGGAATTAAACCTTTATGAAATATATTATTTGCAAACACTTTCCCCCACTCTGTATATTTTCTTGTCACTTCTTTGATAATGTCATTTGATGCACAGAAGTTTTTTATTTTTGTGAAGTCCAGTTTATCTTCTTTTTCTTTTGTTGCACTTACTTTTGTTTTTATATCTAAGAATTCATTTCCAAATCCAAAGTCAGTCAGATTTACCCGTATGTTGTCTTCTAAGAGTTTTATAGTTTTATCTTCTATATTTAGGTCTTTGATCCATTTTGAATTAATTTTTGTATATGATGTGAGGTAGGGGTTCAACTTAATTCTTTTGCATGTGGAAATCTAATTGTCCCTATCACTGATTCTTTACTCCTCTCACAAATGTTTTTTCTTTCTTGTCAGTATCTTTAAAACTTTAAGAATTCATCTTAACCATCACATAAAAATAAGACAAAATAAACTTCTCATTACCTCACATTTTAAGGGTTAACTCCATTTCTGACATTTATTGTTTAGAGAGGAGCAGCATCCACAAACTGCTTTTTCTCAGTAGGACCTGAAAATTGCAACTTTATTTTCTGAGGGTACTAACGTGTGACAGACAGCTTGTTATGGAACTATAAACTTTTTTTTTTTTTGAACTATAAACTTTTATGGATAACTTGAAATAGAGGTTTTCCAAGGTCCTTTAGGGTTAGATAGTCACCTGTACAGATTCTTCAGATGTCAGAAATAAGGTTGACTGGGTTGTTTGGAAGCCACTGATATCATGGGGATATTTTAGCATCCAGAAGATAATCAATAAGTATATACTGATTGATGGGCTTGAGGAGAGATGCCCCTGGCAGAATCTCAGTCCCATTTTGATTTTGACAGCTCAGGGCCCATGACTGTGTCTGTTCATCTTTCAACAATTTTCTTTGCTCAAGGAAATTTGTGGCCTTTCTTTTTCGGTAAAACTTTTTCCTTAAAGAAGGGTTACAGTTCCTATAGGGAAGCTGCAACTTTCCCAACTTATTTTATTTCAAGAAAATGTAATGAGCGTCTATTATGTGTTAAGAGTTATGCTAGGTATTGGGAATCCCAAGAAGAAAAAGAAACAATGCTTGCCCCAGGGTAACTCAATAATGCAGTGAGGGAAATAGATATGTATGTATTCAGGTGTACTAAATTATTGAAGACCAAAGATAGTACTTTCCAGAAGTACAAGAGTTTTGATATTTTATAGGGGTGGGCTTTGGACCCCAAATGCATGGTTCAGATACTACCTCTACAACTTACTGTGTGTGTGGGAGCTGGTTACTTAACCTCTATGAGCCTTAGTTTCCCACTGTAAAATGGAGGTAACAAAATTTAACTCAGAGGATTTTTACAATACAGTAGAGATACAGAAATACAATAGGTGAATGTTTCTAGCTGGCACACAGTAATTGCTTGAGAGCTAATGTTTATAGAGTGCCCATGCAGTTCCAATCTCTCTACATGATTATCTTAAGCAATCTATGGCACAGATACTGTCCCCATTTTGTTGATGAAACTGACTTATGGAGGTTAAGTTGTTTGCTCCAGCTCCATAGCTAGTGAGCAGGGGCATTGAAATTTGAAGCCAAGTGGTCTAGTCATAGAACTTACATTCTTCACTACTATTATATATTGCCTTTCACTGGAACAAGTCATGTCCCGTGGTCCCATACTTGAAGAAGTAATTATTTAGAGTTGGGATACTCATGGAAGGCTTTCTGGCGGAATTAGACCTTGAGCCTGGCCTTAAGGTATAACAGAAAAACTTTAGTTATTATTTCTCTTTAAACTCTAGTTTAAACACATGGTGTTGTGTTAATGTTATGAGGATAGTGAACAGTATCTTGGTTTTTAAAAAATACCCTGGGGTTAAAACTTGTATGCCAACTTCCTCCTGATATTTATTAAACTTGACGATGCTGCAGTTCTCTAACCATCACATTTCACTATTTAATACTGTGAACGACAGCATCTCCCATAAGAGCTGTGGTGCAAAGGAGTGGATAAGGCTACAGTTCAGAGGCTGTCACTCAGGGTTAGTGCTTTCACCACCTTCAGCAGGATGTGAAAATCATAGGTTAAAAGGGGGTAGAAGTTGAATTTGCTTCTTCAGGGCTATCCCTAGTTACCCAGTAAATACTCTTGATACTGGATAAATGTCAAAAACACCCCCCAAACTTTGCAATCTGATAAAAATGACACCTTACACTGCTCAAGTGAGAACTCTGCGAAAGCTATAAGTTCATCTGTTTCCTTGTTGATAATAGGCACAGCTCATGATTATGGGCATTTGCCCAATTTGTCCCCACTAGGACCGTAGGAGCATATTCTTCTAAAGTGATTGACAGCACACAATATATTGAGATCTTTTTATTCCTTGTATTAATATAACACGAACTGTGAGAAGATGAAAAACCCATTTACATAACCTGAGATAAAAGGAGGTGAAATATTGTAATTATCCTTTCAAGCTAAATTTTCACTGCTATTTAAATTAACCTAGGTGAAGAGCAAGTTAAACCCAAGGAGAGCTCTTGCCCCATGAAATTTACCTGTGAAATTAGGAATGTTTATAAACTGGTCAATCAATTAGCTATTTGCTGTTGAGATGCAGACTTCAAGTTGAAAATAATGACAACAAACCTGGGAGTGCTGTGATGCTGTGGGGCATTTGAATTTTTCTCCAATGATGTTCCATTTTTATTTGGGTAAAAGGACAAGATTATTACAGCTGGCCATGCTTTCTTGGTTTTTCAAAGTAGTGAGATGGAGAGAGCAATGATCCGGAGTCAGAGAATGTGGATTTTGGTTTGAGCTCTGCCACACGCTAATTCTGTGACCACATGAAAGTCATTACCCCTCTCAGGTCAGTTTGCTTAAATTTCAGCTGGTCTAGATGCTATCTATATACTCTACAATGCTGTGATTCTCAAAGAAAACTTATGAGTGCCTATCAGAGAGATAGTTAAACTGATATTTTAAAATCCAATATATCACATAATCCTTACAATCTAACGTTAATTAAAAAAAAAAATCCCTGAAGTTTCTGCTCTAAAAACCAGAGTGTTCAAATACTTGTTTTCATTTTAGTATAAGAAGTATTGGAGGACACAAAAGCTATAGCTGATCTGATGCTTTGAATCCCATTAAAAATTAAATAAAATATTAAAATTAAATTGGTTATTTTTTTATTATTCTGGAAGCCACCATTAAATTCTTTGGAGCTTTACAAGATGAGGAGTTCAGAAGATACTTGCTTTTTTTATTTTTAATTTTAAAATTTTTATTGAAGTATAGTTGATTTACAGTGTTGTGTTAGTTTCAGGTGTACAGCAAAGTTAATCAGTTATATGTACACATATATCCACTCTTTTTTAGATTAATTTCCCATATGGGCCATTACAGAGTATTGAGTAGAGTTCCCTGTGCTATACAGTAGGGCCTTATTAGTAAAAGATACTTAGTTTGATTATGTATTCCTGTGTAACAAATCAACCCAAAACTTAGTGGCTTCAAGTACAAACATTGATTATTTCATAGTCGGAGTGGATCAGGAATCTGGATGAGACTTACCTGAGTGTCTCTGGTTCAAGGTTGTGTGGTTTCAGTCACGCTGCCTGCTGGAGCCACAGTCTCATCTGAAGGTTCAACCATGGAAGGTTCACGTCCAGGACCTCTTATGTGGTTGTAGGAAGATTTAGTACCTTGTAGCCTGTTGAAATGAGGGCCTCAATTTCCTGCTGATTAAAAGTCTCCTTTCTTGGAACCCTCTTGCACTGTTGGTGGGAATGTAAATTGATACAGCCACTATAGAGAACAGTATGGAGGTTCCTTAAAAAACTAAAAATAGAACTACCATACGACCCAACAATCCCACTACTGGGCATATACCCTGAGAAAACCATAATTCAAAAAGAGTCATGCACCAAAATGTTCATTGCAGCTCTATTTACAATAGCCAGGACATGGAAGCAACCTAAGTGTCCATCAACAGATGAATGGATAAAGAAGATGTGGCACATATATACAATGGAATATTATTCAGCCATAAAAAGAAACGAAATTGAGTTATTTGTAGTGAGGTGGATGGACCTAGAGTCTGTCATACAGAGTGAAGTAAGTCAGAAAGAGTAAAACAAATACCGTATGCTAACACATATATATGGAATCTAAAAAAAAGTGGTTCTGAAGAACCTAGGGGCAGGACAGGAGTAAAGACACAGACGTAGAGAATGGACTTGAGGACACGGGGAGAGGGAAGGGTAAGCTGGGACGAAGTGAGAGAGTGACATGGACATATATACACTACCAAATGTAAAATAGATAGCTAGTGGGAAGCAGCCGCATAGCACAGGGAGATCCTCTCCGCGCTTTGTGTCCACCTAAAGGGGTGGGATAGGGAGGGTGGGAGGGAGAAACAAGAGGGAGGAGATATGGGGATATATGTATATGTATAGCTGATTCACTTTGTAATAAAGCAGAAACTAACACACCATTGTAAGGCAATTATACTGCAATAAAGACGTTTAAAAAGAAAACAAAAACGAAGTCTCCTTTCTCAATTCTTTGGACTGTGAACTTCATAGGGAAGCTCAAAACATGGCAGCTGAATTCCTCAAGGTGAGTGAGGGAGTGAAAGAAAATGAACATCCAGGACAGCAGCTACAGTTTTTCTATAACCTGATCTCAATAGGGACATCCCATTACTTTTCTACATTAATTAGAAACATGTCAATAATTTCAATTTGCCCTTAATGGGAGAGGATTATGTAAGGCTGTTAAACTAGGAGATAGGGATCACTGGGGTCATTCTAGAGGCTGTCTACCACAACATTAAATATTCCCCCACCTTGTTTACTTCAGGACAATGGTTATGGGTATAGAAAGTGATTATTCTCTGTCACTGGAGGAAAACAATAATCTTTACAAAGTAGATGCCATTTATTTAGGGAAGGTGAATTCCAGCTCTACCTTGAAATATGTGAAATATTGGTAATTTCAATGACTTTAGCGGACAGTGGATGTATGAAAATTAGTTACCAAATAACATCAAGGGTATAAAGGAGAAGCGAAGATGGGTCACCTTAAGTCTTGTTTGTTGGCCACAGGTAGCTTGTGATCATAGTTTATCAATCTTCACTTTGTTCAGAAGTCACATGAAAACTCGTATCTTTCAGCTTGATTATTACAGTAGCTTCTTCGTATACTAGGCATGGTGACGAAGGCTGTTATTTCGGGCCAAATAGCTAAGTGGACACAATTGTCTCTGTGCCCTCTTTCTCTTTCTGGTATTCTCAACATCTCTGCCAACTCCTGCTGGCAAGAAAAGAAATGAAACCAGTAACTTGGAGGCACATCAGAGTATTAACTCATCCAGTGGTTTTTGCATTTTAAGCCTGGCTTTGTGGAATGAAAAGATTTGTGGACTGATGAAGGAATTTCAGTAAACAGGTGGGAATGGTGTTTTCTCTCCAGAGGGAGCCTGCAGAGGAAAAAAGCAGCCTCAGTTCACATGTAGTAGGCATTACCTGCCCTTCTTAACGGTAAAGTCCTATTTCTCGTTCCAACCAAGTGTCATGGAGCAGTGTGCTGAGTTGAAGGTCATTATGTTTCTGTGGCACAGCAGATAAAACCTCTGTTTCCTGGCGTTTAGCTCTTGTGCATTGTGAAGGAGAGAAGGAAGGGACAATAAATATTGAGTTGCTGGAGAAGAGCTCTATTCTTCCTTTTATTCGACTGAGTGAAGATTCCCGAGAGACAGAAATTGTGGAAAATAGTGAATAAGGTGAGTTTGGCAATGGGGCTAGGACGGAAGGAAATTGACATAAATTGTGTGCTGTGCTTTTCATAATTTTCTTTATTTTTTATTCTTGAAAAGTAAATATTATTATTTCTAGTTTTTAAATGAGAAAACTTGTGCTTAGAAAAATTGGGTGATTTTCTGCATCCTTAAAATGAGGATAACGCTAGCCTTTCCCTCATAGGGTTGTTGTGAGGATTAATTGGATGAACACCTAAAAGTGTTGGATAAATGCTTGTGTTATTCTCATTACTATTATTGCTGTTTCACAAAGTCACATAGTTAGGAATTAGCAGGGTTGGAATATGATCCAAGATACCTTATTCAACCTTTTCTGTTTCCTCTAAAATAAATAATTTGATAGTTCATGATGAGAGGTTGATTCAGGTGGGTGAGAGAGCACAGAAGGAAGGGAAAGAATTGCAAGTAGTAGAGGAAAGAGGCCATGAGATGGTTTATGTAACAGGAGCAACTGAAGGGTGTGGGAGTTGATGTAGACAGACATGAGTTGCTGGAGGGTTTTAAAGTCAACTGTGATTTATTTGAATTTGATATATTGAATGCCAAGGGAGGATGTTGGGATGGTGCATTATTTGGTCAAAGCAGGGGTGGGAAAAAAATTTTATGGGTGACATTCTCAGCTATTAATAAAGAAGGTAGGGCAGAGGACAAGAGGCTTCTTTTAAAAATAAACTGAGACCAGAATAGGAGGGAATAGCAGGCAGATGATACCTTAGAATGGGTCAGATAAACACTGGGCTGCAAAATGCTGCCTCAGTTCTTGGCCATTGTTACCCCTAGACTTAGAGTCCATGATGGGTTCCATTGATATCATGTGGCTGGCACCTGCAGACGATACCTGAGCACTGTGGGAATGAGTGATTTTGCATGGAGCCAGAAATCCAGTGAGACTTGCCAACACATCTTCTGGGTTTTATATTTGCCATTAATGAGGACCAAATGAGGTGTGGGTTCCTGCAAAAGGCTGCACAGATGAGGTTTGCAGAATTACAAAAGTAGAATTACCCACAGAGGCAGGGTGATTGCCAGCCTGCAAGTGTGGTGAAAATCTCTGGAATTCATGGCTTCATGACTCGCACTGGGGCCAAGATGGATTAATGTAAATTAGAGGCAGTGGAAAGCACTGTGGTGGTGAGGAGGATGCCTGTAGCGACAGAGGGTTCTAGTCTTGAAGAGACCTTCAAACTAAGCTACAGGTTTGGGTTTTGTTTAGTGGAAGAGAGAGGTGAATGCTATGCTTCTGTTCTCTTCTCTGTGTAGTGGAGAAATGCCCACTCCAGTGGGATGAGAAGAGGTGTTGTCCCCTGTTTGCATGTACTAACTGTGTTCCTTTCAAGGGAGATACCACCTTCTTTCAGCAGGGTCACAGTTTTCAAGATGCTGGGCTATGGGAAGAAGTATTACGTTCCCCTTTGGCTTCCTGAGAGTCTACCAGATTCAGTAGGTGATCTGCCTCCCCACCTCTCAGACCCACTCAATTTCTGAGCTCATCAGACCTGGGTAGGAAATGTATCAGCAACCTCAGCTTCTCTACCTGGTAGGATCTGGAAGGCAACTTGCTGCTTTGGACACAGATCATAAGCATAAATGATAAGCCCTCCCTCACTCTCTCTGAGAGAACTGTTTGATGTGTTGCCAGCCTCTGACTAGGAGTCCTGGAATCAACAGATCATCAGGAACCTGCTCTAACCACCAACATTATTATTTTTTATTTTTTTATTTTTTTGCGGTATGCAGGCCTCTCACTGTTGTGGCCTCTCCCATTGCGGAGCACAGGGTCCGGACGCGCAGGCCCAGCGGGCATGGCTCACGGGCCTAGCCGCTCCGCGGCATGCGGGATCCTCCCGGACCGGGGCACGAACCTGCGTCCCCTGCATCGGCAGGCGGACTCTCAACCACTGCGCCACCAGGGAAGCCCTACCAACATTATTTTTAGTGGAAGCATTTGTTTTGTTACTTGCTACCCTATTGGATCTTTTCAGATACTGGCAACTGCTTGAGTTATCTTATTTCATGTGTATTTTCTCAGTTCTTGACACTCCAATTTAGGCTTTCTTGCCAGCTGCAGGGTTCAGATTGTAAAAGTCCCATACTCTGAAGGCAGCAGAGTCCCCTGGAGGTAAGAAGAGAATGGCAAGGGATGGGAATCCCCTACCTAGGGCTTCCCAGTCTCTTCCACATCATGATAATACTTGCACTTCTCAGGCACACGGGGATAAATGCACTAATCTTGCTGGAGGTTCTGGCCTCCCAGGCTCCACCCTTGAGGACCAAAGGGATTAAGATTCTGTTAGGTTTCACACTGGTTAAGAAGTTGTAAAACCAATATAATGTTATATGTCAATTATATCTTGAGTAAAAAAAATTGTGGTCTATCTGATCATGGACAACATTATATTTATTTGAGGGATGTAGCCTAAGGCAGGAAACAATTTTCTCTCAGTGAGCATTTATAGTTTGGGGACTATGATGGTCTCTCTCTCTCTCTGTTCTGATCACCACTGCCTACTTTGTCTGAACCAATCTTGCTTAGTTCATTCTTCTTCCTCTTGCTTCTTTAATTCTCTGTTCTCTCCCTCAGCCAACTCCTCACTTGTACTCCAATGTTTAGTCCATTTCCACCAGTTTCCCTCACCTGGAACGTTCTCTGTAAGCACATCTTGATCTCCTAGGGGAGCAGCATGTGGTGTAGTTTGGCCCAGTTGAAAGAGCAAAGGATTTTGAGTTAGATTACCCAAAATTTGAATCTCAGTTCTGCCACTTATTAGCTTAATGACCTTGGGCAAATTACCTGTATAATGAATAATACTATGTCTAAAAGAGATGATATAGTTAAAATGGTAGACATAGCTCAATAAATATCTGCTATTGTTAATTATTTATCTTTCTGTCACTAGTTAGCACTGTGTTGGACTATAGTTATTATGCAACCTCTGACAGTGTTTACTTACATCAGGGATTTGGAGTGTATTTACATTTATGTAATTCTAACAACTGCGGTGACCTAGTATTATGTGCCAATCACAACACAATAGAAGCCATACATCATGAGAGCAACAAACATGAGCCTAATAATACCAGCAATAACCTGAAAGGAGGGAGGAATTGGAAAATCTCTAATAAAGCTATGTGAGAACTCATAACTGTGTGTTAGTCTGTTTGGGCTGCTATAACACAACACCATAGTCTGGGTGGCTTAAACAACAGAAATTTATTTTTCACAGCTTTGGAGGCCACGAAGTCAAAGATCAAGGCAATGGTAGATATGGTACTTGATGAGAACCCTCTTCTTAGTTTGCATAGAGGCCATTTTCTCACTGTGTTCTCACATGGTGGAGGGAGAAGAGAGAGAGAGAGAGAGACATCATCTTTCTCATGTTTCTTCATAAAAGGGCACCAATCTCATTTATTAGGGCTCCACCCTTTGGACCTAATTATGTCCCAAAGATCCCATCTCTAAATATCATCACACTGGGAATTTAGGCTTCACTGTATGATTTTTTTTGTGGGGGGGAGCAAACATTCAGTCCATAGCAAATTAAAATGATAGTTTCAGCTGTAAATCATTCTGGGAACTCAGTAGTAGACAGCCCAGAAAGAAGAAGAAGTTGGGACCAGGTGGGTTTAGGGTTAGTGAAAATTTGTCAGTATCTAAGCAGTGTGGAAACACAACTGATTTTTGTATATTAATTTCACATCCTGTAACTTTACTGAAGTTTGTTTATTAGTTCTAATAGTTTTTTTCAGTAGAGTCTTTAGGGTTTTCTATATAGAATGTCATGTTGTCTGCAAATAAAGACAGTTTTCTTTCTTTCTTTCTGATTTGGATACCTTTTATTATTTTTTTCTTGCCTAATTGCTCTGGCTAGGACTTCTGGTAATATGTTGAATAAAAGTGGTGAGAGTGAGTATCCTTTTCTTATTTGTGATCTTAGTGGACCATTGAGCATGGTATTAGTTGTGGGCTTGTCATATACAGCCTTTATTATGTTAAAGTATGCTCCCTCTATACCCAGTTTGTTGAGAGCTTTTATCATGAGTGGATCTTGTCATATGATCAGTTAATTTACAACAAAGGAACCAAGAATATACAATGGGGAAAAGATAGTCTCTTTGATAAATGGTGCTGGGAAAATGGGACAGTCACATGCAAAGGAATAAACCTGGACTGCTCTCTTACACCATACACAAAAATCAACTCAAAACGGATTAAAGACTTGAGCATAAGATCTGGAAACCATAAAACTTCTAGAAGAAAACACATGGGCTAATCTCCTTGACATTGGTCTCGGCAATGATTTTTTGGATTTGACAGCAAAAAGCAAAGGTGACAAAGGCAAAAATAAACAAGTGGGACTACATCAAACCAAAAAGCTTCTGCACAGTGGAGAAAACCATCAACAAAATGAAAAGGAAACCTATGGCATGGGAGAAAATATTTGCAAATAACATATCTGATAAGAGGTTAATATCCAAAATATATAAAGAACTCATACAACTCAATAGCAAAAAGAGCCAAACAACCAAGTAAAAATGCGTAGAGGCACTACATAACTATTTTTCCAAAGAAGACATACAAAAGGTCAACAGGTACATGAAAAGGTGATCAGCATTACTAATCATCAAGGAAATGCAAATTAAAACCACAATGAGATGTCTCCTCACACTTGTCAGAATGGCTGCCATCAAAAAGACAAGAGATAACAAGTTTTAATGAGGTTTTGGAGAAAATGGAGCCCTTGTGCACTGTCGATGAGAATGTACATTGGTGCAACCAGTATGAAAAGCACCATGGAGGTTTCTCAAAAAGTTAAAACACTGAACTACCATATCATCCAGAAATCCTACTTCTGGGTCTATATCCGAAGGAAATGAAAAAGGATCTCGAAGAGATAACTGCGCCCCTGTGTTCATTGCAGCATTATTCACAATAGTCAACATATGGAAACACAGTGGACGAATGGATAAGAAAGATGTATATATTCAATGGAATTTATTCAGCCTTAAGAAAGAAGGAAACACTGTCATTTATGACAACATGGATGAACCTTGAAGGGATTATGCTAAATGAAATGAGCCAGACAGAGAAAGACAAATACTGCATGGTATCACTCATATGTGGAATCTTAAAAGAAAACAAAAGTCAAAAACTCATAGAAACAGAGAGTAAAAAGTGGTTGCCAGAGGATGGTGGGTGAGGGAAATAGGGGAGGATTGGTAAAAGGGTACAAATTTTTCAGCTATAAAATGAATAAGGCCTGGGGCTTTAATATATAACATGGTGACTATAGTTGGTAACACTATATATCTATGTCTTATATTACACGTTATTATATAACTTATGTGATATTTTATTATACATGTTGTATTATCTAATTAAAATTTTCTAAGAGGGTTGAATTTAAGTGTTCTCATAAAAAAAAAAAACCAAAAAACCAAAAAAACACAAGATGGATATGTTAATTAATTAGATGGTGGAATCCTTTCAAAATGTGTATTTATATCATATTTATGTATCTCATATCACCGTGGTGTATACTTTAAATACCTTACAATTTTATTTGTCAATTACACATTAATAAAGCTGGAAACAGTCCAATTCCTTATTGCTACATCAAACTGTTTCCTTGGCAGCAGCTGAGCCATCAGAAATTAGTTAAATTATGTCCAATGAACTCTGCTTGAAAATGTGGGGAGGAGGTAAGACACTTTAGGCATATTTAAACAAAAAGCTGACAATCATGTAAGTTTCAGTTATCTGGATAAATCACTTAGGTGGACTAGACAGATAGAAAAAAGGAGCCACTGTAATGCTGTGTCATATCAGGTGCACTCTAAGCAATTACATCAAATATTGAATATCCACTTTTAATCTTATCCCTTGAGTGGTGACATCAGCCTTTTGCTTCTCTTTCTCGGTAGATATCTGTTCACAGTGTCCTGGATCTTTGCAGAACCTCTCAACTTGTTGTTCAGACCCCAAATTTACTTTGTTTCCCCAGTTTGTGGGCTTTGAGGTCATGATGCTTTTTCTTAAAACAATATTAAGGATGTTAAGATTTCAGTAACTGAAGTTTCAGAAACTGAAGTTTCAGTAACTGAAGATCCAGATATGGGTTTTCTGTAGCATGATGAGAATGCCTTTAAAATCAATCTGCGAGAGTTGATCAACTGTGTCAACTACAAGTTTATAGATACTTATTCTGAATTTTTTATCTGATATCAGAAGTTGGTCACTTGTCTTCTCTTAACCTCCTTTTCCCCCATAAGTTGTATACTTTTCCCCTGGCATAACATCAATTTCTTCAGCATTGCAATTTTGATTTGTCCATGAAATAAACATCCGTGGTCCTCTACCTAATGCTCTGGAATACTTTTTTCCTTTTGTATAAAATGCTTTGATTGTTTCTGAAATCATTCTGAGGATCTTTAATGTGTCCATTCCATTTGCCCTTAGGTTCTTAGATAATTTTCTGAAAACACGAAAAGTAAGGATGGTTACCAACTTACAATTTAATCTTAAAGCTAGTATCAAAATCCAAATTCTGCTGAGACATATTCTAAAGAGTATTTCTATTGGTTGTTAAAATAGCAGAGCATATTATTTTAAAAACAGCCACTTTGCCTTTGAATGCATTTTGTGTTTGTGTTTGAACCTTTTCCAATTCCTCCCTTCCTTCTTCACTTTTCCTTCCTTCCTTCCTTCCTTCCTTCCTTCCTTCCTTCCTTCCTTCCTCCATTCTACAAATAGTTATCAAATACCCGCGTGTGGCAAATCCTGTTCTAGGGGCTGGTGTGTTTCAGTAAGAACAAGGATGTCAGTGTGGCTGTAGCAGAGTAAAGAGGTGATGGTAAGAGGTGAGGCTGTAGAGGTGGAGAGGTGACAGGCATCAAGATTCTGCAGGGCCTTAGAGGCCGTTGTAAAAATGTCACCTTTTGTTCTGATGAGATGGGGGCCATTGTAGGGTTTGAGCAGTGGAGTGGCATCATCCAGTTTACAGGATCACTCTGATAGTGTGTTGAGAATAGACTATAGAGGGAAGACAGATAGAAGCAGGAAGCCTAGCTAGGGAACTTACATAAAAATCTAAGCCAAAAGCGATGCTTCTTGGACCAGGGTGGAGATAGTGAGAAGTGGTCAGATGCTGGATATATTTTGAAGGTAGAATCAACAGGATTTGCAGGTAGAGTAGACATGATGAGGAGAGTAGATGAGGAAAAGACAGGAGTCAGGGATGATTCCAAGGAGTTTGATCTGGATAACCACCACCCCCGCCCCCCGCAAAAAAGAGTTGCTATTATGAGGCAGGAAGAATGAAGTTCAGTTTTGGACGGGTTGGGTTAGAGGTGCCTATTAGGTGTCTAGGTGGAGATGTTTTAGTCTACATAGTTTAGTTTAAAACTCTAGAATTGATGGGTGAGTCTGGATTGAATATATACACCTGGGAGATTTCCATATATAGTTGGTATTGAAAACCATGAGAATAACTGAGATTTCTAAAGGGACTGATGACAGGGAAGAGTTTTGAGGACTGGGCTATGGGCACCTGCGTTTGGAGAGTAGGGAGATGCGGAGAAACCAGCCAAAAAGAAGTGAGTAAGTGAAGAAAATGTTTCCAGGGAGACAGTAATAAACTATGCCACATCCTGCCCTTAGATACATTAAGATGAGGACTGAGAGCTGCCTGTTGGACACGGAAATGTGGAGGATTGGTAGCATCAGCAAGAAAAGACAGTTTCATTGAGCTGTTTTGCTGGAAAGAGGTGCAGAGAGGGTGGTAGTTGTTGGAGAAAGATGAGAATTCAAGGTAAATTGATATTTAACTAACGTCATCAAAGTGAACGGCAAGGGAAGGTGGCAATCTGAGTGACCCAGAGTATCTTAACTGCCTTTCATTTTGTCCGAGAAGACTGAATATCCTGTTCGCTCTTTATTAATCTTCTGAGATTTACCAATCATCAAACTTGGACTTTCAGGTCTAGAAACTTTTGTGATGAAGGGATTTTGCTAAGGGAACATCTCTGTGGTTAATTAGACTATTAGGGCTCAATCTAATCAGAACCCTGATAAGAAGCATTAAATATGTTTCAGCTATTTTGACTGATTTTTAAATTAAATTATTAATTAATTTGTTCAAAATATTTATTAAGCACCCACTATGCATGTGTGAGTGAATTGCTAAGGACAGAAAGAGTGTGGAGTAATCTTTTTTTAAAGTTAATTAATTAATTCATTAACTTATTTTTGGCTGCGTTGGGTCTTCGCTGCTGCGCGCGGGCTTTAGTTTCAGCGAGCGGTACGCGGGCTTCTCGTTTCGGTGGCTTCTCTTGTTGCGGAGCACGGGCTCCAGGCCCGCGGGCTTCAGTATTTGTGGCACGCCGCCTCAGCAGTTGTGGCTCGCGGGCTCTAGAGCGCAGGCTCAGTAGCTGTGGCTCCCGGGCCCAGCCGCTCCGTGGCATGTGGGATCCTCCCGGACCAGGGCTCGAACCCGTGTCCCTTGCATCGGCAGGCGGACTCCTAACCGCTGCGTCACCAGGGAAACCCGCGTGGAGTAATCTTGAAGGTATGATAAACACATAAACCAATAATGACAGTACAAATTGATTTGGGCTACAATGGAGGGACTTTCAAAGTGCTGTAGTAAGGGGTAAACAGCAGAAGCACTAGCTGAAAGATTTATAAGGCCACTAAAAGAAGAAAGGGGATTTAGATCTCCAAGAGAGGGTTCGGCTGGATAATGTCAAGAGGTCCTTGAAAATCTGAACTTCGTGAAAACAGTGAATGCAGTCCTCTCTCTGGGCAAGAAGAGCTGGGCTCACATGTCTGTGGGAAAATATTTATCAGGATACAAGGCGAGAGAGGTTGTGCCCCTCTGTGGGTGTTAACATGGCTGGAGAAGGTCAACTGATGCCCTAAGACCAGCTCAGCAATGGTTCCCCCTCAGCCCTTCCATCCCTTACAAGAAGGAGCTTAAGGTCTGTTGCACAAATCAGCTGATGAGTTAAATGCCAGCCAGATCCAGCCAGCTGTGTTTACACTCAAAGGGGAGTGGAAACTCATTTCATGAAATGGAAACAAATGTTATGTCTAAGGATACCTTCAAACCAAAATTTTAAACTTTACTCACTCACCATGTCCCAAAAAACATGTTTTTTAAAGCAATGTAGATCAAAGTTAAACATGACAGATAAAGACAATGATAAAAAACATCCATTAAAGTTGAGATTGACTGTGAAAGAGTTAAGGACATGCTAGCTAGGGAGAAAAACTCCCAGGTGCCTCCTTTCCCTTCCCTTCTGCCCTAAGCACGTACTTATTTTGTTTAATGGTGAATTCAGGGCTCAGTGTTTAATGTTGGTCGACAGCAACGTGAATCAGATTTGAAGCAGGGTTTAAGGAGATAGTTATTATACATGGCTGAGCTCAGAGGGAAAGCCACGGTAACTGTGGTGATTTGAAAGGATGCAGATCTGGGTAATGATTTACCATTTTTTCCTTGTGGTATGCTAAGAGCTCAGGACCTGGCAATTACTTCTTTGGACAACCACAATCACAACAGCACTACAATTACAGGATGAAGAAGAGTTAACTTTTTGTAGAGAACTTAATATATATTTGACATCGAGCTACATACTTATCATGAATTATCTCACTGAGTCCTCATAACACATCTTCAATGTAAGTAATATTGCTATTCGTACTTTATAGATGAGGAAATTGAGCATCAAAGAGGTCAAATGGAGAGGGGATTTGAATCCAGGTGTGTTTGGCTCAGTCTCTATGCTACAAAGTTATCTGTGTCCACGATGCATCTTGCCTGTTACCCTGTAAACCCCTTTCAGTGAAATTGCATCTAGTTGACCCTGATAACCCTGTGATGCCTACCGCTGTGTCTTACAGGTAGTGAGTCTGTTGGATGAATGAATGAATGAATAGAGCCTGTATCAACAATTACACTTTCCCTTAAGAACTGCTATCTTGTAATTTCTAAAGTAGCATTTTATTTGTAACAAAACTCTTGGAAAAGGCCAATAATAAAGTAATAAACAACGACTATCTAAAATATTAGTTTCGACATCATCTTATTTATTTTCAATATTGCTCTAAGATTCCTCATTTAAAAAGGAAAAAGTCTCATTAAGCAAGAATCTTAAAACAAGCAGTGTGCAATGTATTTGTATATATATCTATTTCTTCCATGTGGTGATACTTCGTGCACTTAATTTTTTTTTTTTTTTTTTTTTTTTTTTTCGGGATGCGGGCCTCCCCCTACTGTGGCCTCTCCCGTTGCAGAACACAGGCCCTCTGCCGTGGCCTCTCCCGTTGCGGAGCACAGGCTCCGGACGCGCAGGCTCAGCGGCCATGGCTCACGGGCCCAGCCGCTCCGCGGCATGCGGGATCCTCCCAGACCGGGGCGCGAACCCGGTTCCCCTGCATCGGCAGGCGGACGCGCAACCACTGCGCCACCAGGGAAGCCCCTGTGCACTTAATTTTTATCTCTAACACAGAGTTAAATTGTTTAGCGACCTGAAAATTGAAAATTTTCTCTGTATCCAGAAAAAAAGGATCATTTCTGGACTGAGTGTGAATAAACGTTCCCTGGTCAGCACTTTAGTTCTTCACCAGTCTAATGTCAGAGATTTGTATTTCCTGGATTAATTATTAGTCTAGGCAAAGACTATGTGCTGTCATGCTTCATAATCAATACTCAGACTGTTTTGAAAGAAGGATAATTTGGTGTTTAGAAACGGAGATAATTTTGTGTTTTCTGGCTCATTCTTCAGGGATAAAAATAAAGTGGAGAATATGCACTTCTCAACTTTATTGCAGTGGAGACAGCAGTTGATTAATTAAGTTGTCACCCAACTGTAAACAACCTACGTCAGTTATTTTACAACTTTAATAAAGTTTTTAGAAACTTACATCAAAATTTTAATCCACATTACATGTATTATTTATAATACCCAGGTAGTATCTGTGTGTTGTATTTATAAGCATTGGGCATGGTACAGAATTTCAAACTTGATTCTTTATTAAATTTTAATTCTCAAACTTAACTCCTCTAGGTGAGCACAGAGAGGAAATAACAAAGTTCTTGTCTTTGGACAAGACAAAGAAGTTCTTATTTTGGATATGACAGTGCTCCCCAGACCTGTTAGGGCCTCTTGGAGCCCAGTAGGAATGCCTCAGGGGAGTCCCCCAAGTCCTCCATGACTTTGACCCTTGCTTTCTATTTTTGCCTGTTGAATTGCTGAGTTTACCAATATTCCTATATACTCAATATGGTCCCAGCTAACTAGGGGTAAATGTACTTTACAAAACCCACCAAATACCTTGGAGGAAATAGATTATCCAAAGTTAAAGGATGATGGGGAGAAACGCAGAAAACAGCAAGAGGGGATTGAGGAGGTGGAGGAAGATATCTGAACACATAAAAAATTCATGCTGAGCCTTCCTAAGCTGCTCAAATGAAGAGTGATCAAGGCAAAACTAATGTCTTCGTGTCATTTAAAGGAGGAAAGACATACTTTTTAGAGCATACTTTTTATTCTGAGAATATATGTGAAGGGAGGGGAAAATGGGAAATGCAATTAAAATAACATTTTTGTTCAGCATGTGCTGTTTAGATTGGCACTTATATTAATTCAAAAAGGGGAAGATTATCATCAAATATTTAGCATCCTTTTGTGTAATATAACAACTTCAGTAAACAGTCTCTAACTTTTTGGAGTTATCTTTCTAAGGCAGAATTAAGATACCGTAGACAGAAATCTGACCATTTAAAGACAGGGACAGTATTCTCTGTGGCTTGAGATAAGCAAAATAAACAAATCTCTTCTTATGCAGGAGCTGGGTTTGCTAGTTTGAAAAGCAGAAGTTTCAAAGCCTGAATGTATCACAGGCATGCTTCCCACAGGATAATTGTTCTATTCATTTTAAAATAGCTTTAGATGACTGAGGCCCCTTTGCAAAGGATTATTGATACCTTGGTAAATATTGAAGAGCCAGAAAAGTGTTTCTCAAATTTGCCAATGGGCAAATGGTTTTACTTTTGGATTAAGTGGTGAACGTTTTTCTTAAAGGAGTGCAACATGAATAATGTTTTTGCTCTTTGTCTAATATAACTGATTAGTAACCACCAAGTGCTGCTCTAAGGATATAACCATTCCTTCAAATTTCCCCTGAGGATGTTGACTGTACACTGGCAGCTAGTGGGCCACATGGCCCTGGAGATATATTTTGTTTGGCTTACAAAGGGCTCTTTTGATTTTTTAAAAAAAATAAACCAACATTTAAAAATTGGGAAATTGTAACTAAATACCTGGATTTATGCCTTGTCTTGAAAAATATGGCCATACCATATTTTCACAAAGGCACAACTTAGTTGGAGGTAAGAAATGGCTGCCTTTTTTGTCACCCAAGTTCTTCAGTTTCCTGATATTTTAAAATATTTTAATCGTTTCGCTCTTCTAAGAAGACTTTAGAGACATTCTTTTTCTTCCTAATTGCTTCCCCATCTCCATAAAATTTTAAGACTATGGATATGCTATGTATCTGTTTAGGTACTGTGGCCCTTTGGAGGATCACAAACTGCTGTAATATCTAAGGATTTTGTGTTCTTCAGAACAAATTTTTGCCCCCTTGGGAATGATATCACCCCGTGGAACACACGTGCTGCTCTAAACCCTATGGTTCTTCAACACGGAGCCTGAATATGTTTAGTGGGACTGAAAATAAAATATATATGACAAAATTGGAACACCATAATCCTATACCACCTCTACTTTACTCCTTTATGTGCCTGGCCCATGTGGACATTTATGTTTGCAGTCTCTGATCTATTTGGAATAAAAATAATCTCTGAGACCTCTAAGGGCTTTGAAAGGAGGCCACTTGCCTGAGATACCTGAGCTAGATAGCTATGGGCTTCTATGTTGAGCTGTGGACTGGCCATTTTCTTCAGTGATTTCCTTAGGTGAATGAAAGATGGGTGCTTTTTAATTCAGAAAAGAAATAATTGAGAATATGTCCTGGTCATGATCTAGTGAATTTCTTTACTTAACTGATAGGTGTTTGTGCTCAACAAATATTGATTGAAACTTACTCTAATGGTAGGTCACGACACCAATGAAACACTGCATCGTAAACCAAGCGCAGCGATGAATTTGATCTTGAGAATCTTCTTCTGGTTCTCCAGTCTAACCATTGGGTGTTTGGTAAAAGTTATTAATGAGTGACTTAAAATAACCAACATTTAAATGCTGAAAATAGAAGTATTAGTAAGAGTAGGAGGCATCTACTAATTCACTGATCATTGGTGATGATTAGTAGGCTGAAGCAATTTGTCTGTGATATGTTCTTCCTTGCAAATGAAGCTTGTATGTTTGTTGGACAGAACAAGAAGATACAGAACAGTAAAATGCTAACGGTAGGAATTTAGATATTAGGAAGAATTATCTTTTGGCTTCATGAAAGCAAGCCTAGGGTTCAACTGTTGGGGTTTATTTGATAATTAGGAGATGGGCTAGGTCAGAGGACTAGTGCCAAACTGTATGCATAATGCCCACCAGCACATTTTGACGCTTAGTGTATGTAAAATGCGGGAAGCAACACTATTTTTAAAAATATTTATTTATTTATTTGGCTATGTTGGGGCTTAGTTGTGGCACGTGGGATCTTCGTTGCGGCATGTAGGATCTTTCACTGCAGTGCACAGGGCTTCTCTCTAGTTGTGGCGCCTGGGCTTAGTGGCCCTGCGGCATGTGGGATCTTAGTTCCCCGACCAGGGATTGAACCTGGGCCTCCTGCATTGGAAGGCAGATTCTTAACCACTGGACCACCAGGTAAGACCCACCAATACTATTTGGAGAGAGTTTTTTTCTATGTGTGTATTACATGTTACAGAAGTATAGGTGGTATGAAAAAAATCTCAGCTTTTTTTTTTTAATATGCAAGCATTGAATGAAAGATCTTTTTAAAAAAATATTTATTTATTATTTATTTAGGCTGTGCTGGGCCTTAGTTGTGGCACATGGGATCTTCATTGCGGCATGAGGACTCTTAGTTGCGGCATGCATGCGGGATCTAGTTCCCTGACCAGGGATCGAACCCGGCCCTCTGCATTGGGAGCATGGAGTCTTACCCACTGGACCACCAGAGAAGTCCCAATTCTCAGCTTTGAATAGAATAAGTATAGGTCAACCACTATTACAGTTAAATACTATGTAAGGACTTGTTTAGTTACTAGTGACAAAATTAATTCCAATGACTTACTCAAAAAAGGGTGAAAATGTAAAATAGTTTGTTCACATTTTTGAAAAGGAGAGATTTGGATCCAGGTATCAAACATAGATTATTTTTCTAGTTTTCAGTTCTGTTTTCCTTAGCAATGGCTTTCTTCTCAGGCTGGGTCCTCTAAAGGTGGAGAAAGATGGCCTCCAGCAGCTCTGGTTTGACAAACCTACTGACAGCAACCCCAGGGCACAGAGAGTTTCCCCTTCTCTAGAAGGCCAACGAAAGGGCCAGAGCAGGTTCTCAATGGCCTGCTTAGGTCATGTGATGGTTCCAGGGAAAATCACTGTAGCCAGGGGTAATTTGACTTTGGCCTGGCAAGAGTCCTACATCTGTTCTTGTGTTGGTGCTTGTGTCAGCTCAACCTGAAATGCATGAGCTTAGAACCGAGATTGTTCTTCAAGTGAAAATAGGGCACAGTTGCCAAAAGTAGGGGAAATTACTGCTGGGAAAACAAATCCTGTAGTTGTTCACCATAGATACCTTAAAAGAGTAATAAATATCATCAAATGTGAATTTTCTGAGATAATAAAATCTACCTTTAATTCTAAGAGAACTTATTAATGACTGGGTGGGTAAGGCTGGTTTTAAACTCCTTTTATTGTCATTAGTGAAAGATAATTTCAGAATCATGGATTTACCTGAGGAAAACAAAATTTTCCTATTCTAAAACAATGATTGAACTTACCCTAGGAAACTGAGTTTGTGTCTGAAAATATTTTTATCATCTTCTGTTGCTGATTCCTGAGTTAGAATGAGAAGAGGATCTTTCTCCTCTTGCAAGATGAACAGTGTAAAACTTGAGAAGCCTGACACTTAAAGCAAATCAGGATCTGAGAGGTCAAGAAGGTCACATCTTAGAAGACACTGGATGAATCCAGGAAGGGATGAATTGGACACATATTAAAAACTCTGGAATCTGAAGTAGATGGGAAGACTTTCTTTGTAATTGGATTAGAGGATTTCACCTACAACTTTTTATAACAAACTGTCTAGCATCTAATGTCTGGTATTTAAATATAAAAAATGTAAATGTAAAAAAAAATTTAATATTACATATTCCTATCAACACATATATAGTAAAAACATGAAAAAAAATGCTTAGAAATGATAAATGTTAACTTGAGGCCAGTGGATCCTTCTGGGGAGGGAGAGAAATGAATCAGGGAAGTTTACACAAGGACTTTAATTGTATCTATACCATTTTATTTCTGTGAAAATAAAGATTTAAAGCAAAAAAAAAAAAAACACGAAAAAACTCTGGAAAGATAAATAGTAAAATAAGAGATGGTCATTCTATCTAAAGTGATAGCAACAGGAACAACAGTGAGAAAGATTTTTTGAATACCTTTTTATATTTTTGATGTTTCAGTCATTCTTAACTATTTAAAATTTATAAATAAAAATTTAAAAGTTATTGGTCTATGACAGAAAAATCTTTTAAGTCATCATGTTACTGAGTCCTTCATGTTACCAAGTCATCATGTCACCTGCACAGCAGGCCAATAAATAGAGAGACTTGTTGTTGGGGCAAGGAATACTGACTTTATTAAGAAAGCCAGCAGACTGAAAAGATGGTGGACTAGCATCCCAAAGAACCATCTTGCCCTGGGTTTGGATGCTAGTTTCTTTTATAGAACAAAGAGGGGGGAAGTAAGGAGGTAAAGTAAAAAGGTGGTTAAGTTGCTGCAAATATATCCTGGTTCCAGCCAGACTCCTGAGAGGATGTGTTAATTTCTTCTTTCCTACAGCCATTCACAGATGGGCCTAGTCAGGATGTTTTCTGTGAGCTAAGCAAAGGTATTTTAGCTTAATGCTCAGACATGGGAAGAGGGTTCCCAGAGATGGGCCATTATGTATACTTTAAGCAATAGGCACTATCCCTTTAGTGATCAACTTGCAGCAAAAGCGATAGAATACGAAGATTAAAGTGAAAGAAGTAGATCCAATATGGAGTCAGTTTTGTTCTTCCCTGTTACAATCATGTAAGCAAAACATGACCTAGTGTTTCTGCCATGTCAATTCTGATCATGTCTCTGTGTGCTTCATGGGAAAGCCATAGTTTTCCTGAAGCTTCAGACTGTAGCTCTTCTGCCTGGGATACACAAGAGACTTCCAAATCAGCCTTTCTAGGTGTAAATTTCCAACCCCTTAACGATGATGCTTTTCTCAAGGACGGAAGCCTTGATGGCAGGCCAGTGAGATACTCTAAGCAGAGAAGAGAAAAATGACATTGCCTAGTGGGCAGATCAGAAAACCGTGGACTCAGAAATTCTGTTAAAAATCTGAGGAATTTCTCCATTTACAGCCATCTATGCTTTCACTTATGCAAGGAATTCTTTCTCTTCTATATGAGTTTCTCCTGAAGAATGTTAATTCACGTAGACAAAAGCCACAGAGCATTGGTCTGTATATTCTATATGGGGAAATGATGTTTTAAAAAAGATTTTTGGAAAGCTTAGGCTGTTGGAGAGTCAGCACACCGAAAGGGCTAGCTTTCAGTTAGGGAGAAACTTGGCTAAACAGAAGGATTCATTTGGGAGGATTCTAGGAAACAGAGGCTTTGCTAGCAGGGGTGGTGGTTCCTGTGGTTTCTTGGGCTTGCTAAGGTGTTTTCTGTATTTGAATCACGGGCATTTTAATGCTGTGGGGTCCCTTCCTGATTGCATGTTCTCCTTCCCTTTTCCCTGATATCCCATACTCAACACCAATAATGCAAATTGACAATTAAAAATAAATCAGTTTGTTGGAAGAAGCAAGATAAATCTCCACCCAAATTAAATCCGTCTTTGAGAATGATACTTTGAGAGGAAGAACTTGCCAACTCTGAAATCTTCTTGGAGTTGTGCTGACAAAGGATTGTGTTCACCTTGCTTTACCTTTTCAATGGCTGGGAAGTCATATCTAATTTTATTTCCTATTCAGAGCTGTTACCTCCTTCTCCCTGTCTTTATTTTGCGGGCTCTATGTTGATCTGGCACAAATGTGCAGCTGTTTTTTTTAAAATGATGATGTTATCTGTTTACTCTTCCAACACAATTTAAAATCATTTGGCTCAGCACATTTGAATCAAAAATCCTATTAAAGATGCAATATTCCTCTGCTACCTAAAAAGCTAGTGCATTCATATGGCATTCCTTTCTCAATCAGAATGTAATACTGTATACCTGTTCAGAGTGATGTGATTTCCAGCATTGAATCTGCAGTCCTTAAATGAGCTGTTCACCTTCCTGTCATGGAAATTTGTTATTCATGCATAATTTTCTCCCCTACATTTACAAAATACATTAGCAGCCATGTGATCTTGCCCTGGCTCTGCTCTGTAGCCTTTTCATTTGAAATCTTCCAACTTATTATTTTTGCTCCTACCGTCTGATAGAAATCATGAAATTGCTGAGTGAAGATAAACACCGTCTGTTTCTTTCTTCCTTTTTTTTTTTCTCCTAAGCATGATTGGAGATGGTAGTACTAAAGGAAAAGAGATAAAGAAAGAACAAATTCATCATTTACATGAAAGGAAAAAGTTCTGACCACTGGATTGATGAGAAGCATGTGTAATTCTAAATATTTTGCATCTGCTTAGCTGCCTAACTGCGTGGGTAAATGAGCTGTAAGAGAAAGAATGCAGCTGAAACCTAACATCCGTTTCAGCTAGTTCTAAAACACTGACAGTAACACGAGAGGCTGCGTTTCTCCTCTGGTAAATTTTAAACTTCTTCAGAGGTCACTGTTTATTAAACAAGGCAGACTTTCTGTTTGCGCAGACTTTTCCAATTACACAGGCTTGCCTGCAGTATCTGGAGATGGAATCAGAGACCATGCATGCGTTCTGGGCTGCGCCAGGCAGCCCAAAGCCGGCAAGTCCAACGCCCAGCCTCTCTCAGTGTGCTGCAGTCTAGGGTTGTTTCCAAATTCATTTGACATGTTTTCTGTGTGGTGAATATGTGGGAGTAGGTTGCCTGCAATAATTGGCTGTCTGGGATTGCCCGTGTAAAGCTCCTTGAACTCACCAACATCAGTTGCATCAATTGAAATTGTTATGTTGCTGTTGTTCACAAAGTCTGTGTGCGTGTGTATACACATGCACACGCGTGCATGTGTGCGCACGTGTGTGCATGTGTGCTCGTATCCACACGTGCATCTGTAGCTACTCAGGACACTTTTTTTTTTAACATCTTTACTGGAGTATAATTGCTTTATAATGTTGTGTTAGTTTCTGTTATATAACAAAGTGAATCAGCTATACGTATACTTATATCCCCCTATCCCCTTCCTCTTGCGTCTCCCTCCCACCCTCCCTGTCTCACCCCTCTAGGTGGTCACAGAGCACCGAGCTGATCTCCCCATGCTATGAGGCTGCTTCCCACTAGCTAGCTATTTTACATTTGGTAGTGCATGTATGTCCATGCCACTCTCTCACTTCGTCCCAACTTACCCTTCCCCCTCCCT
>NC_041220.1:90589255-90649206 GCF_002837175.3 Physeter macrocephalus | reverse complement strand
TTCAGAACCACTTTTTTTTTTTTTTAGATTCCATATATATGTGTTAGCATATGGTATTTGTTTTTCTCTTTTTGACTTACTTCATTTTGTATGACAGACTCTAGGTCCATCCAGCTCACTACAAATAACTCAATTTCATTTCTTTTTAAGGATATTGGTTTTTTAAAGAGTTAGTAATTGTATAGAAATCTGGGACTAAATTATAATGGTACATTCATCAGGGCAAGAAAATCCACCTAGGTTGCCTTGGAAGATGGCTAATGGGGGATAGACTGTTGGTGGGGGTAGTCAACATAGCTCGTAGCTGGGCAATCCCAGTTGTGCTAATTATGAGAAAAACAAACATAGTACTACCATATAATAATAATAACAATAATAATAACAACAACAGCTTAATGTAATATGTGTAATCTGTGCCAAGCTTTACTGGGCTAAGTCTTTCATGAGCACAGTTTCATGCAATGGCAAGCGCATGGGTTCTAGAGTCAGACCCTGGATTTGAATCTTGACTCTGTCACTTACTAGTTTTGTGATTTGGAACAAATCAATTAACCTCTTTGTGCCTCAGTTGCATCAACTGTGAAATGGGAATAACAATTATACCTAACTCTACCAGATTATCTGTCATTAGCTTGCTGCATCTGTACCACATTCTGAGTCTCCTGTGCACTGTGAAGAAGCCAGGAACTATCGTTCCCAGAATATCCTTTCACGTATGGCTTTGGGTATCTTCTGCCAAGGAGAGGCACTGGTGTGAGATTTTCCTGCCAAAAAGAGAAGTGGCCATTATGTCCCAAAGGCGGTAGCTTCAGGCACATGTGTGGGTAGGAAGATGTGAGGTTCAGAGTGACTTTCAGGTGGGGCGAACTGAGAATCATCTGTCTTAGAGCTGCCAGCCAAGATAGACAGTGAGAGCTTCCCAGAAGTCCTTAGGACACGCAGTGGTCTCAGGATGGGTGTTGAGCCCATTTGCGTAGATGCGTCAGGTCTTAGTGGCTTCCCTAAGATCCATTGCCCAGTTTTTCCAAAAGACTGTATAAGCCCCTAAAATTCCCTGTATTGGAATTATTGATACTTGGAACATTCAAAGTAGCTTTTGTTTTCCCGAGCAAATGCCGACCGGCTAACCCACTATCTCATGGGATTGTTGTAAAAGTTTTACAGGTTAAAACAAGTGCTTGGACTAGTGCTTTCCACTGTGGATCACAGTCCATGATAAGTGGATGCCTTTTTTCTTAAACTGGATCAGCTTACGTGGCCTGGCACCAAGGCAGGCCCAATCTGCAGACCACTCCAGAATTTTGGATCATTCTAGTCTGATCTGGGGAAAAGGCAACCACATTTTCTGTCTCCTTCATAATGAATCTGGACAAAGTGAATTACCACCAAGGCTGATATAAAAAAGATGACTGACCTATGACCAATAAGATGTTACACCAGTCCAAAGACTGAGTACAAACGTCAAAGAAGAATTTTTGACAGTAACCTAGAATATCATCAGGTCTCTTTCTCAAAGCAGAGATAGCGATTGACATTGTGGAACACTGAGAAGTGGAACATTTGGAATCAGACAGATACGGGTTAAAAGGCTGGCTTAGTGACCGCACTGAGACTGCAAACCTTTTGACACTTCAGATTTCTCATCTCTGAATATGTAGATAATTAAATTTATCTTCCAGAACTGTGCTCAGCATTTGGAAGACGATGTCTGCAAAAAAGCTGAGCATATAGTATGTGTTGAATAAATTTGATTTCCCCTTCTATTTAAATAGTTTGTCCAAATATCCTCTTTGACAGTAATGAGGAACATAGGTTTGATTTAAGGATTAACATATGTGAGTATATATGCTTAGAACAGATTGTGAAGCATCAGAAATGTTACATGGGTGTTAGCTAAAGTAAGCATTTCAATTTCATCATTAAAAGAGATAGACATTTAACAATGAGGTGTGGACAACTCATAATGATAAACTATAGAGGCTTAAGGATAAACCTTGCACCTTGACTTGTGTTACCATGTCAATAATGGTGGGAGTGTTTTTAAATTATATTTTTTCTAAAAATAGAGAACTGAATACATCCTCCTCAAAAATGGAAACTTTACAATTAAATTAGAAGGATTTTAGCAAGTGTCATACTCCTGCCCTAAGACTTCCTTTGAACCAGGTCAATGGTTTGAAAGATTCATGGATAGCTGTGGAATTTACATCCTGGTATGAAAATTCAAAATGGTGGCTGGGGCACAGATGATTCTGTGCAAACCTCTGAATTTTTGTCATTTGCAATGGTGACATTTTTCAAGCGACATTCCTGTAAATACTGAATAATAATATATCCCAGACAGAGCCCTCAGGGGACAGGAGAAGAGAATGAGGACGGAGCAGAATTAACACTGACAAGAGAGAGAGAAGGCATGTAAGATAAATAGCAAGCGCGGCCCTGTCAGAGGAGCGCTGGCCGCAGAACCACTCAGATGACTGCATGATTGATGGAATCGGCGGTGGAGGAAATGTCCAGTAATGTAGCAGCAGATCAGTATTGAGAGATGAATCATCCTGCAATTGTACGCTTCTATCTCAACCCTAATGGGGTTGAAAAACAGCGCAGTTTTGAGGGAGGTCCTGAGATAATTGTTTTCTAACAACCTGTTCCCGTGTATCAGCAAAGAAGTTAAATCAAACTCAGGACAGCATTGCGATGCCACTGGTGTAAGGACCGGGAGAGCAATGGACTTTCACCACTGAATGGGAATTTCAGCAGTTCTTGACTATTTGCCAAAGGCGAGAGAGCCTCTTTTGGTTGCAAATAGAATGCATATTCCCCACACCAGGCTGCCGCCTCCCTTGCCTGCCTTGCTCTTGAATTTTCACGGGTAAATCCCAGAGGAACATCCTGGTCAACAGCCCAGAACATGTCTTCAGGGACATGGGGAAAATTGTTTTCTAAAGAATGCTAAACATGACCTAACTTGAGCTAGCAATTATTTAGGAAGGAGAAAGAGTAAGGGAGGAAGGACACTCATTGTCATTTACTGAGTGCCTATTGTGTGTGCGCTAAAAATTAAGAGAGAAGAGGGTTGTACAACTTCAGGAATCCCAAAGGATGCAATCAGGTGGATCAATAGGAGCTGAATCTGTGAAGATGCATTAACTAAAGGCAGAAAGACTGCTTTCAGAGCATATGATTCTCAGCTTCTGATCGTGCTCAAGCAGGGACTGGGTGAGCATTCGTTCAAGTTGGAGAAGGCATCCTCAGACGAGGGGACTCTTGAGACCTTTTAAAGCATGACATTCTATGGATTATGGGATATTCTTACATTGCCTTTTGTTCACAACAATTTAAGTGTAAATGCTACTCAGAGACAGAGAGGTGATCTCATTGACAACTTACTTCCTACTTTAATCTGGGTGACTGTGTTGCGTTAGCCAAAAACGTGATCGGATAGGATTTGAAGGAGCTGAAACTCACTTTTCCACAACATATTCCTCTAGATTTGCCTAGCATTTGTGACATTTGAAATGCTTTTTATATCTAAGAATGTGACAGACACATAGCAGGTATATATATGTATTATATATTATATATAATATATAGATATTTTATATATAAATATATACACTATATATAAAGTATAAGGGTGGATATATAAAATAAAATCCATTCATATATAAATCCATATATATAAAATATAAGGATGGATAAATGTAAGATTATATATATACACACACACAATTTTAATAAAAGAGAACAAGTTTACCTTCACATGACCCTGAGAAGTATGTCATCTGCCCATTTTGCAGATGAGGCTATTAAAGTAAAGCAAGCTACTTCTACAAGCTAGTCTTAAAGTTGGGATCATGCTTCCCCCAACCTTTGTTTTTTTTTACTTATGATTCTTCCAAAGAAGTGATTTTTCATGTGTTGTGTGCACCTTTATTCCTCCTGCAATCTTAAGAAACCAAGGCACCTAATGGCAACAAAGATCTGTTTCACCATAGATACTTTGAGGTCATGACACTGTCTAATTGCTAAAGTAACCCAGCTAAATATAATTCTGAACTATATCTCTCCAAAACAGACTGTAAGGCTTTCCGCCAGTTTCTGAATAGAACTTTCTCCGTTCTGGGCTAAGTTTACCCAGGCACTGAGGCAAAGAACTCTGATGCTTAATTTAGAGGAGTGGCTTGAGTTTAGATTAGATCCTTGTAATTGTTGGGAATCTAACAGGATTTCAACTTGTTGTTATCTTTACTTGTGGACAGAGATTTGCAGGGAGCTCCCTATAGCTTTGTAGCACCCTGAGATCCATTTTAATCCTAAAAATATGTTAAATTCACTCTTAGAATATTAAAGCTGGAAGGTAATCCTTAGAAATAATCTAGTCTTGCAACTTTATTCTACAGAAGTGGAAACTGAGGTCTAAATATTTTTAAAAAATCATCAAAGCTCATGCAAAGATTGTCAAAGGTCGAATCTAGCCAGTAATGGGAAATTTGAAACTCAGTCTTAGGTCTAGTTCTGGGTTGCGTGCTAGAGTGGAGCACTTATTCCTGTTTGCCCAGGACTTTCGCAGGTTTAAAATAGAAAGTCTTATGTACTAGAACCCCCTGTAGTTCTGGGCTAACGGTGATAGCTGGTCACCTACCTTGCGCTCTCTCCAAGGTGTCAGTTACTTTTTTCACTGGCGTTAGTACCAAATGGACAGAGCTGGAAGGGAATCACACATTGCAGTTATTGGTGGTATTCTAGAAACTAGATAGACAGATCCCAAGAGTTCTATTTGAGCTATCTGGTATGGAGCAAACACTCAACAGACATTTGTCAAATCAATGAATGAGTGGATGTAAGCTCCTTGAAGTAGGAGCATCACTAGTCTATTTTTTTCATTGTTACTCTAATTCCCATCAAGAGCTATCAAGGATTTTCTGCTTTTTAACTTGCCCAGATTTTGATCTTGAGTTACGTGGTAAGAGGAAGCCGTGTGTAAACTACAGGGCTGCTGTTTTGCAGATGGTTCTTCCCTAGGTGTTTTTCACAATGTTTTTGAATTATCTTGCCAGTATTTCAGGAAAAGTGGCAAAAAGAAGGGAAAGAAAAGCTATCATAATGAAAAGTGACAGGAAGGCAACTCCCTCATAGGGGTTGTCAGGGAGAGAACTGCTGAATAATTCAAATAACAGATTTACTTATTTCTAAGCCATTTCCCATCCCAGCTTTGGAGACATCTGTAGAATAGCTCTGGACTAGGAATTATCCAAGACCTGATTTCATTGCTGCCTGGGGAGGGATCAGTCAAAGGGACAAGCTCCTTCAGGTTACTTGGGGAAATCGCCATGGTTTGAGGTCACTATCAGAATTTTTTGGGTTGGCAGGCCCTGGTTGCTTCTTCCTTGCCCCAGGAAAGTGTGGACACGGCCAGCACCTCACAGGTCTCAGCACAAAAGGTACTGAGCTCTTTCGGGTAGATCAGCAATTTTTATGGCAGCTGCTCCAGTATTTCCACTGGCTGTTCTTTGTTTTTTGCAGTTGGGTCTGGGCACGGATAGAAGCCGGAACTGGCGGTGAAACTCACAGAGGTTATGAATCTAGGTTAAAGTAATTTGGCTCCTTTTAAGGAATTTCTGCAAAAGTTTAGAGGTTGTAAGTGGTGAAATGTATATTTCTGGATAATCTGTGAAATCCGTTTATCCATATTATCTCTGGCCTTGTTATCACAGGTCACTGAGGGTTGGCTATACTTGTTCCTTATCTGCCCAAGAGGACTCGGGGAGGATTTATTATCCCTTCCCACTAAATCCCTGACCATATGTGAATCAATTTGCCAAGCAGCCTCACATCTGCTTGGGGACATCCCTGAGAGATGGTCCTGTCATAAGAGTGTGCTGTTAAGTTCTCACTATTACAAATACCACCTCACATTTGATAAGCTTTTACCTTTTTTTCAGGGTAATTTCACAGGTATTATATTTTTATCCACAAAACTCTTCAAGGAATTTAAAAGTGGTATCAATATCCCCATCTTCGACAGGTAAGAAAATGGAGCAACAGAGAAATGAGGTGATTTTTCAGAACTTATTCAGGTCAGAGCTGGTCCTAGGACCCAGGTCTTACAACACCCAGCCCTTGTCTACCAAGTCTTATATGAGAACCAGGAATTCAAACATTCACCTTTTCTGCTAGTGCTTGCAAACTCCTCTAATATTACTAGTTGAATTGTAACCATTTGATGAGATGGGTCTGAAGAAAATTCTTGCTTTGTTGGAAATTCTTATCGGAAAAGTTCATCAAACTTAAACAAATACTAGCTTATTATCAGTCTGAAAAATGAAGGACTACTCAAATTAAGCTGAAGAGGAGTTTGTGTTGATTAAGCATGTTTTCGATGCTAGTCACTGTGGCAAGTGCTTCCTGTACCTTATCTGCGATAATGCTTGTGAGGTGTTTATGCTAGTGTCTATTTTGTTTTGAGATAGATAGGGGCACTTAGGAGATGTTTAGGACAGTGTAAGGCTTCTAAATTACAAGGTTTTATAAGCTACTTGGTTTGGGTACAAATATACACAAGTGATAAGCCAATTCAATTTAAATAAAATTCAATAAATATAAGCTGGGACTCACTCATTGTGCTGGGTATTAAATGAAACATAACCCCCTCTCAAGGAGTCTGTGGTCTAATGAAAGAAACAGAACACTAATTAAAATATGGGCCAAAAGACAATGGGCTGGCATACATGTGTTAGAAACAGCCCACAAGAAGGTAGACTTCATGGGTGGGAAGCATGATTATATTATTTATGGCCGTATCCCCAGAACTTAGTTGTCTCTTAGATTTGGTGAATGAAAAAAAAAATGAACTAATGAATAAATCGTTGTTCTAGGGAAGCATCTTAGAAAGAACTATTCTAAAAAGGTTAGGGAAAGTTTTGTAGGAAGTGATGATTGAACTTCATACTAAAAGATGAGTAAGATGTCAGTGTATAAAGTAGGGAGGTCCTGGAAGAGAAGAGAGCTAACAAGAGGAATGTTTGTGAAAGCGTGGAGCATTTGGGGATTTAGAGGCTGACAAATAATAGGCCTTGGAGTGAGCTCTAGAAGCCTGGAAGGGATGAGGGGGAAGTCTGAGAGATGAACTAAAGAGGTAGGAAGTACCAAGCTAAGGCTTTAGATTATCTTGTGCTACAGGGAGCCATAAAGTTTTTTAAAGTAATAGAGCAGGCTCCAATTTGTGCTTTGGTAAAACCATCTCTTGTGTCTCTGTGGAGGAGAGTTTAGAAGCGGGGAAGGCCTGGGGTCAAGCCAACCACTTACCCATTTAAGAGGTAATTAAATCCTTAATTGCCTTTTCAGCAGTAATGGGGGCTGGAGGCAGGGGAGTAGATTTCAAAATCACTAGAGAGGTAAAGGGTAGCCGTTTGTTGACTCACTAGATGTGGGTGGGGAGGAGAGGGCGGAAGGTAAAGATGACTAAGGTTTCTAGGTCGGCCCTTGGGTGAATATACTCAAATTGCACATTTACAGTCTGTGGGTTTCTGAAAAACCCAATGATTTTAAACCCTGCTAACTAGAGGGAAAACTCTTAAATTAGAATGCAATTTCCATTACAAATTCATGAGTGCTTTCTCTTACAGCTTTGCTATCTTTGGTTTCTATCAGTGTATATTAAAAAGGGTCAAGATGATGCCTCTTTTCATTTTGTGAAGAAATCAGGATGATAATAATTTTTGTTTTGACATTTGCACAGTTTAGGCATGTCTCATAACCAGCTTTTTGGGCTTCGCTAACTAATGCAGTGACCAGAAGCTCCAAAATCGGATTTAGAAATCTCCAAATGATACCCAATTAAAGTGTTCCAGGCAAAAAAGCAGCAAACCTTGCTTTGAAACGTACTCACGGTTCCATTTCCCTAAGATAGGGAGGGAGCTTGGCAACTCCAGGCTGATGCTAATGCTAAAAGAATTTGACTGCAGCCATAATTTTGGACAATCAACTATGAACCAGAGTTAGGATTATCGGCAATTACATCGTATGACTCAGGGCATGATAGGTTCATGGGTTTCTGTCCACCATTTTGCTTGAGGCAAATATAGAGTTCCAAACTTATAAAATTCAGCACAGAATAGGCTAGGAAAGAAATTGCCTCCATGAGCTTCTTGAAAATATGAAATTAGTTGATCATTGTGGCTTTTATCATTAAGATCACACTGAGTAAATGAGAAACTCAGAATCCTAAGACTTTAAGTTAGAATGAACTTAATTATATAGTTTTTTAAATTGAAGTATATTTGATTTACAATGTCATGTTGGTTTCAGGTGTACAGAACAGTGATTCAGTTTTTTATATATATATACACACACACACACACACACACACACACATACATATATATATATATTTTTTCTTTTTCAGATTCTTTTCTTTTATGGGTTATTGAGTATAGTTCCCTATGCTATACAGTAGGTCCTGGTCGGTTATCTATTTTATATATAGTAGTGTGTATATGTTAATCCCAAACTCCTAATTTATCCCCACTTTCCCCCTTTGGTACCCACAGACCCACAGACATAGGATGAACTTTAGAGTTAATTTATTTTAATCATTTTACTGAGGAAACTGAGGCTCAGATCATTAAGATCACACTGAGTAAATGAGAAACTCAGAATCCTAAGACTTTAAGTTAGAATGAACTTAATTATATAGTTTTTTAAATTGAAGTATATTTGATTTACAATGTCATGTTGGTTTCAGGTGTACAGAACAGTGATTCAGTTTTTTATATATATATACACACACACACACACACACACACACACATACATATATATATATATTTTTTCTTTTTCAGATTCTTTTCTTTTATGGGTTATTGAGTATAGTTCCCTATGCTATACAGTAGGTCCTGGTCGGTTATCTATTTTATATATAGTAGTGTGTATATGTTAATCCCAAACTCCTAATTTATCCCCACTTTCTCCCTTTGGTACCCACAGACCCACAGACATAGGATGAACTTTATTTATTTATTTATTTATTTATTTATTATTTTTTTTTTTTTTGCTGTACGCGGGCCTCTCACTGTTGTGGCCTCTCCATTTGCGGAGCACAGAGTAAAGCAAGCTACTTCTACAAGCTAGTCTTAAAGTTGGGATCATGCTTCCCCCAACCTTTGTTTTTTTTTACTTATGATTCTTCCAAAGAAGTGATTTTTCATGTGTTGTGTGCACCTTTATTCCTCCTGCAATCTTAAGAAACCAAGGCACCTAATGGCAACAAAGATCTGTTTCACCATAGATACTTTGAGGTCATGACACTGTCTAATTGCTAAAGTAACCCAGCTAAATATAATTCTGAACTATATCTCTCCAAAACAGACTGTAAGGCTTTCCGCCAGTTTCTGAATAGAACTTTCTCCGTTCTGGGCTAAGTTTACCCAGGCACTGAGGCAAAGAACTCTGATGCTTAATTTAGAGGAGTGGCTTGAGTTTAGATTAGATCCTTGTAATTGTTGGGAATCTAACAGGATTTCAACTTGTTGTTATCTTTACTTGTGGACAGAGATTTGCAGGGAGCTCCCTATAGCTTTGTAGCACCCTGAGATCCATTTTAATCCTAAAAATATGTTAAATTCACTCTTAGAATATTAAAGCTGGAAGGTAATCCTTAGAAATAATCTAGTCTTGCAACTTTATTCTACAGAAGTGGAAACTGAGGTCTAAATATTTTTAAAAAATCATCAAAGCTCATGCAAAGATTGTCAAAGGTCGAATCTAGCCAGTAATGGGAAATTTGAAACTCAGTCTTAGGTCTAGTTCTGGGTTGCGTGCTAGAGTGGAGCACTTATTCCTGTTTGCCCAGGACTTTCGCAGGTTTAAAATAGAAAGTCTTATGTACTAGAACCCCCTGTAGTTCTGGGCTAACGGTGATAGCTGGTCACCTACCTTGCGCTCTCTCCAAGGTGTCAGTTACTTTTTTCACTGGCGTTAGTACCAAATGGACAGAGCTGGAAGGGAATCACACATTGCAGTTATTGGTGGTATTCTAGAAACTAGATAGACAGATCCCAAGAGTTCTATTTGAGCTATCTGGTATGGAGCAAACACTCAACAGACATTTGTCAAATCAATGAATGAGTGGATGTAAGCTCCTTGAAGTAGGAGCATCACTAGTCTATTTTTTTCATTGTTACTCTAATTCCCATCAAGAGCTATCAAGGATTTTCTGCTTTTTAACTTGCCCAGATTTTGATCTTGAGTTACGTGGTAAGAGGAAGCCGTGTGTAAACTACAGGGCTGCTGTTTTGCAGATGGTTCTTCCCTAGGTGTTTTTCACAATGTTTTTGAATTATCTTGCCAGTATTTCAGGAAAAGTGGCAAAAAGAAGGGAAAGAAAAGCTATCATAATGAAAAGTGACAGGAAGGCAACTCCCTCATAGGGGTTGTCAGGGAGAGAACTGCTGAATAATTCAAATAACAGATTTACTTATTTCTAAGCCATTTCCCATCCCAGCTTTGGAGACATCTGTAGAATAGCTCTGGACTAGGAATTATCCAAGACCTGATTTCATTGCTGCCTGGGGAGGGATCAGTCAAAGGGACAAGCTCCTTCAGGTTACTTGGGGAAATCGCCATGGTTTGAGGTCACTATCAGAATTTTTTGGGTTGGCAGGCCCTGGTTGCTTCTTCCTTGCCCCAGGAAAGTGTGGACACGGCCAGCACCTCACAGGTCTCAGCACAAAAGGTACTGACCTCTTTCGGGTAGATCAGCAATTTTTATGGCAGCTGCTCCAGTATTTCCACTGGCTGTTCTTTGTTTTTTGCAGTTGGGTCTGGGCACGGATAGAAGCCGGAACTGGCGGTGAAACTCACAGAGGTTATGAATCTAGGTTAAAGTAATTTGGCTCCTTTTAAGGAATTTCTGCAAAAGTTTAGAGGTTGTAAGTGGTGAAATGTATATTTCTGGATAATCTGTGAAATCCGTTTATCCATATTATCTCTGGCCTTGTTATCACAGGTCACTGAGGGTTGGCTATACTTGTTCCTTATCTGCCCAAGAGGACTCGGGGAGGATTTATTATCCCTTCCCACTAAATCCCTGACCATATGTGAATCAATTTGCCAAGCAGCCTCACATCTGCTTGGGGACATCCCTGAGAGATGGTCCTGTCATAAGAGTGTGCTGTTAAGTTCTCACTATTACAAATACCACCTCACATTTGATAAGCTTTTACCTTTTTTTCAGGGTAATTTCACAGGTATTATATTTTTATCCACAAAACTCTTCAAGGAATTTAAAAGTGGTATCAATATCCCCATCTTCGACAGGTAAGAAAATGGAGCAACAGAGAAATGAGGTGATTTTTCAGAACTTATTCAGGTCAGAGCTGGTCCTAGGACCCAGGTCTTACAACACCCAGCCCTTGTCTACCAAGTCTTATATGAGAACCAGGAATTCAAACATTCACCTTTTCTGCTAGTGCTTGCAAACTCCTCTAATATTACTAGTTGAATTGTAACCATTTGATGAGATGGGTCTGAAGAAAATTCTTGCTTTGTTGGAAATTCTTATCGGAAAAGTTCATCAAACTTAAACAAATACTAGCTTATTATCAGTCTGAAAAATGAAGGACTACTCAAATTAAGCTGAAGAGGAGTTTGTGTTGATTAAGCATGTTTTCGATGCTAGTCACTGTGGCAAGTGCTTCCTGTACCTTATCTGCGATAATGCTTGTGAGGTGTTTATGCTAGTGTCTATTTTGTTTTGAGATAGATAGGGGCACTTAGGAGATGTTTAGGACAGTGTAAGGCTTCTAAATTACAAGGTTTTATAAGCTACTTGGTTTGGGTACAAATATACACAAGTGATAAGCCAATTCAATTTAAATAAAATTCAATAAATATAAGCTGGGACTCACTCATTGTGCTGGGTATTAAATGAAACATAACCCCCTCTCAAGGAGTCTGTGGTCTAATGAAAGAAACAGAACACTAATTAAAATATGGGCCAAAAGACAATGGGCTGGCATACATGTGTTAGAAACAGCCCACAAGAAGGTAGACTTCATGGGTGGGAAGCATGATTATATTATTTATGGCCGTATCCCCAGAACTTAGTTGTCTCTTAGATTTGGTGAATGAAAAAAAAAATGAACTAATGAATAAATCGTTGTTCTAGGGAAACATCTTAGAAAGAACTATTCTAAAAAGGTTAGGGAAAGTTTTGTAGGAAGTGATGATTGAACTTCATACTAAAAGATGAGTAAGATGTCAGTGTATAAAGTAGGGAGGTCCTGGAAGAGAAGAGAGCTAACAAGAGGAATGTTTGTGAAAGCGTGGAGCATTTGGGGATTTAGAGGCTGACAAATAATAGGCCTTGGAGTGAGCTCTAGAAGCCTGGAAGGGATGAGGGGGAAGTCTGAGAGATGAACTAAAGAGGTAGGAAGTACCAAGCTAAGGCTTTAGATTATCTTGTGCTACAGGGAGCCATAAAGTTTTTTAAAGTAATAGAGCAGGCTCCAATTTGTGCTTTGGTAAAACCATCTCTTGTGTCTCTGTGGAGGAGAGTTTAGAAGCGGGGAAGGCCTGGGGTCAAGCCAACCACTTACCCATTTAAGAGGTAATTAAATCCTTAATTGCCTTTTCAGCAGTAATGGGGGCTGGAGGCAGGGGAGTAGATTTCAAAATCACTAGAGAGGTAAAGGGTAGCCGTTTGTTGACTCACTAGATGTGGGTGGGGAGGAGAGGGCGGAAGGTAAAGATGACTAAGGTTTCTAGGTCGGCCCTTGGGTGAATATACTCAAATTGCACATTTACAGTCTGTGGGTTTCTGAAAAACCCAATGATTTTAAACCCTGCTAACTAGAGGGAAAACTCTTAAATTAGAATGCAATTTCCATTACAAATTCATGAGTGCTTTCTCTTACAGCTTTGCTATCTTTGGTTTCTATCAGTGTATATTAAAAAGGGTCAAGATGATGCCTCTTTTCATTTTGTGAAGAAATCAGGATGATAATAATTTTTGTTTTGACATTTGCACAGTTTAGGCATGTCTCATAACCAGCTTTTTGGGCTTCGCTAACTAATGCAGTGACCAGAAGCTCCAAAATCGGATTTAGAAATCTCCAAATGATACCCAATTAAAGTGTTCCAGGCAAAAAAGCAGCAAACCTTGCTTTGAAACGTACTCACGGTTCCATTTCCCTAAGATAGGGAGGGAGCTTGGCAACTCCAGGCTGATGCTAATGCTAAAAGAATTTGACTGCAGCCATAATTTTGGACAATCAACTATGAACCAGAGTTAGGATTATCGGCAATTACATCGTATGACTCAGGGCATGATAGGTTCATGGGTTTCTGTCCACCATTTTGCTTGAGGCAAATATAGAGTTCCAAACTTATAAAATTCAGCACAGAATAGGCTAGGAAAGAAATTGCCTCCATGAGCTTCTTGAAAATATGAAATTAGTTGATCATTGTGGCTTTTATCATTAAGATCACACTGAGTAAATGAGAAACTCAGAATCCTAAGACTTTAAGTTAGAATGAACTTAATTATATAGTTTTTTAAATTGAAGTATATTTGATTTACAATGTCATGTTGGTTTCAGGTGTACAGAACAGTGATTCAGTTTTTTATATATATATACACACACACACACACACACACACACACATACATATATATATATATTTTTTCTTTTTCAGATTCTTTTCTTTTATGGGTTATTGAGTATAGTTCCCTATGCTATACAGTAGGTCCTGGTCGGTTATCTATTTTATATATAGTAGTGTGTATATGTTAATCCCAAACTCCTAATTTATCCCCACTTTCCCCCTTTGGTACCCACAGACCCACAGACATAGGATGAACTTTAGAGTTAATTTATTTTAATCATTTTACTGAGGAAACTGAGGCTCAGAGAAGGTAAGAGACTTGCTCATGGTTATGAAAGTTATCGATAGTAAAACTAGAAGAAAGGAATAGGCATTCCAGATTGACGGTGCAAGCTTCATCCAAAACGGTTTATCCAATTTTATAAAGATATTTCATGCATATGCTGGCATGTTTTGTCTTTTTCTTTTTTACCCTGTTTTTGCTTATTTTTAATTGTGGTGAAAAACACATAGCATGAGATCTAGTCCCTTATCAAAATTTTAAGTGTATAGTATTATTAACTATATGAATATTGTTGGACAGCAGATCTCTAGAACTTTTTCATCTTGCATGATTAAAACTCTATGCCCATTGAACACCAACTCCCCAGTCCCCTGCTGTCTCTAATCCCTTGTGACCACCATTCTACTTTCTGCTTCTATGAGTTGGACTACTTTAGATACCTCATATAAATAGAATCATGAAGTATTTGTCCTTCTGTAGCTGACTTATTTCACTGAGCATAATGACCTCAAGGTTCATTCTTGTTGTAACATGTGTCAGAGTTTCCTTCCTTTTTCAGACTGAATAACGTTCCATAGTATGCATGTACAGTTTCTTTATCCATTCAACTGTCAACGGACATTTAGGTTGTTGCTAAGCCTTGGCTATAGTAATTAATGCTGCACTGAACATGGAGTACAAATAACCTGTTCTAGATCCTGTTTTCAATTCTTTTGGATAAATACCCAGAAGTGGGATTGCTGGATCATACGGTTGTTCTATTTTTAATTTTTTAAGGATCATCCATATTGTTTTCCATAGCAATTGCACCATTTTACATTCCCACTAACAGTGCACAAGTGTTCCAGTTTCTTCATATCCTTGCCAACACTTGCCATATATATAATGGCCATCCTAACAGATACGAGGTGATATCTCAGTGTGGTTTTGATTTGTATTTCCCTGATGATTAGTGATGTTGAGCATATTTACATATACCTGTTGGCCATTTGTATTTCTTCTTTAGAGAAATGTCTATTCAAGCCTTTTGCCCATTTCTTAATTGGGTTCTTTCTTTTTTTTTTTTTTTGGCTGTTGATTGTAATAGTTCCTTATAAATTTTGGAGATTAACCCCTTATCAGATATATTGTTTGCAAATATTTTCACATATTCCATAGGTTGCCTTTTTGCTCTGTTGATTGTTTCCTTTTTTGCGCAGAAGTTTTTAGTTTGAGTTAGTCCCATTTATCTATATTTGCTTTTCCTGCCTGTGCTTTTGGTATTATACACAAGAAATCATTGCCAAGGCCAATGTTATGAAGCTTTCTTCTGTGTTTCCTTTTAGGGATATTGTAGTTTCAGGTCTTATGTTTCAGTCTTTAATCATTTTGAGTTGATTTTGTATATGGTGTAAGATGAAGGTCTGATTTGTTTTCTTTTGCATGTGGATACCCAGTTTTGTCAACAGCAATTGTTGGACACTGTCCTTTCCCCATTGTATATTCTTGGCACCCTTGTCAAAGATCAGTTGACCATGTATGCGTGGGTTTATTTCTGGACTCTATTCTGTTTCATTGGTCTATACATTTGTCTTTATGCCAGTACCATACTTTTTTGATTACTGTAGTTTTGTTGTCTTTGTATCTACTTTGCTAAACTTATTAGTTCTATGTAGACCCTTTAGATTTCTGCATATGAGTTCATGTTATCTATGAATATGGACAATTTTACTTCTTCCTTTCTGATTAAGATGACTTTCATTTCTTTTTCTTGTCCTATTTCTTTATTTATGATTTCCAGTACTATATTCAATAGAAGTTATGAGACTGGGCATCCCTGCCCTGTTCCTGATATTAGGGGAAAATCCTTCAACTTTTCACCATTGAGAATTGATATTAGCTGTGGGAGTCTCATATATGGCTTTTATTATGTTGAGGTACATTCCTTTTTACCCTATTTGTTGAGGTTTTTTTTTTTTAAATTATGAAAGTGTGTTGAATTTTCTCAAATGCTTTTTTTGCATTTATTGAGATGATCATGTAATTTTTATCCTTTATTCTGTTAATGTGGTGTATCACATTGATTTTCATATGAAACATCTTTGCATCTCAGGGACAAATCCCACTTGGTCATGATGTATAACCCTTTTAATGTGTTGTTGAATTTAGTTTGCTAGTTTTTTGTTGAGAATTTTGGATCTAAATTCTTATAATTAGGTTTTTAAAAAATCCATTCATCCATTCTACTTATTTTGATAGGAGAGATTAATCCATTTACATTTAAAGTAATTACTGATAGGGAAAGACTTACTATTGTCATTTTGTTAATTATTTTCTGGTTTCTTATAGCTTTTTTTGTCACTCTTTTCCTCTTCTGATGTCTTATTTGTGTTTTGTTGATTTTTTTTTTTATAGTGACGTGCTTCTCTGATTCCTTTCTTATTTTCTTTCTTGTCTTCTATAGGTATTTTATTTGTGGTTACCATGGACTTTACGTAAAAACTTCTTATGGTTATAATAATCTATTTTAAGCTGATAACTTCAATGGCTGACAAAAGTTTTATTCATTTACTCCCCATCCCACCGCTTTAAAAGATTATTTGCTGAATGACTTTTGCTCAAAGCCTCACCATTACCACTCTCATCTGATCCATTATCTTTCTTCTGGGGTATTGCCATATCCTCTTAGGGTCTCCCTGCTTTCTTCTATGCTCTTTTCTCCCTGACTGGCCTCCTCAACTTGCCCAGTTATTCTCTAAACAGCAGCCAAAGGGGTCCATCTAATGCTAAATCAGATTATGTCCTTCATTTGCTTATAACCTACCACTGGCTTTCTATTGCAAAGGAAAAAAGCCAAAGTCTTTTCAATATTTATAGGTCTCTGCAATCAGCCCCTGACTCCGCACCTCTGTGGTCACTCAATTCCAGCCATACTGGCTGTTTTGCTGTTCCATGACCATACCAAGTGTTCTCCCTCCTCAGAGGTTTGTACTTGCTCTTTCCTCTCTCTGGGAATGCTCTTTTCTATAACCATGTGGTTTACTTTCTCACTTCCTTCTGTTCTCTGCTCAAATATTGGCTTTTCTGGCTCCCCTGTATAAAACAGCAATTCTCTACCCCTCCTACATAGCTTTAGTTTTTTCCATAGCAATTATCATTGCTTAGTTTAACATATATTATTATTCTCTAGTCTAACATTTTACTGTTATTGCTATTGTTATATTATTTGGTTGTTAACTCCCATAGCTAGAATGTAAGCTCCATGAGGGCTACAATTTTGTTGACTACATTCACTACTGTATCTCTAGTGCCTCGAGCAGTGCCTAGCTGCCAATAAGCATGCAGTCACTCAATAAATATTGGCTGAATAAATGAATGAAAGTATTAACACATGGATGCTGTTGGATATAAACTGAGGTGTACTCAGGGGAAAGTAGCCAGATCAGAGAATTCCAAACCATAAGAAATTATTGTTGATTCTAATTGTAGTCAATTTTCCCCTTACAACTTATAACATATGTGGATGCTGAGTCTGCAGAAGACAAGGCATAGTGAGTGGCTTCAGATATTTGAAGGACTACTTTGTGGAAGTAGGAGGTGAAGTTACTCATGGATTCCAAAGACTAGAACACCAACTCACAGGAAAGGAGCTATAGAGAGACATGCTTATTAAGCAAAATGAAGAAGGTGCTCTCCGACCATTCGCACTTTCATAAAATGAATGGGCCACCTTGCTTAGGTAACGAGCTCAGCATCATCAAAGGTGCTCAAGCAAAGACTGGATGAGTAGTTAGTGGAAGGTGGAAGTAAGATCCAGAAGACCTATGAGGTCTCTTTCAACCCTGAAATTTTAGAATTCTACAAACATGAGAGGAAGCAAGAGTGTCTCTAATAAAGTATCTTACTACAGTGTGATGGCCATTTATTTTATATCATCTACTATAATATTTTTTCATAGTTGGAGAGTATTCCATTATGTGGGAGAATCCAAAAAAATTTTAGCAAATACCTAATGTTGGGTATTTTAATTTTCTACATTAAAAAACATTAGACCTGAGTTGGTCCCTTTCCTAGGGGACATGCTAACAACAGTGGACTGGTGGAACTTCAAGGACAGCTTCTCAGAGCAGTATACGTTCAGGCAAAACTGAGAGTGGGTATCTTCATTTTTTGGTCAAATCCTTTCTCTGTGTTGAATACTACAATCCAGTGGCTAAGCCACCAATCTATTGTGATGGAATAATGAGGGGGGAAGATATCTGGGGCTGTGAGTTTTTCCTATGTCTTCTAGGTCAGAACTTCTCATATTCATTGTGTACACAATCACTAGGGTTTTTGTTAAAGATTCTGATATAATAGGTCTGGTATGGGGTCTGAGTTTCTGTATTTCTAACAAGTTCTTGAGGGAAGCTGGCCATTTTATGAATAGCAAGGTCCTAGTTCATATTCCTCAAGGGGCTTTCTATGAAATTGCCTTTCTTTGGAGTCAGAGGCAGCAAATCTCATCTCATTCCTAAAAACATTTGGAATCATTATGATGTTTACTTTGCATCAAGAAAAGCAATGACAAGTGCTTACTAATGAAAATAAACTGTTAAAAGGAACTGCCAATTAGATAGAAACAATTTAGCTTGCATCTCACTCTCAAGGACAAAATTAGTCATGCATGGTATTTCCAGTGGAAAAAAAGTGCCTTAAGTAAATTATTTAGTATTTATATTTGGTAGTGGTGCATGCCTAATAAAATCAGTGGTGAAAACAAATAATTATAGTATGTTATTGGCATCACCTAGAGTCTAGACCTGCTGCCCTGTTGTGGGACTTGGTGGATGAAAAATCCTGACTCTCCCGTGGAAGGGACAGAGACTTTCAATACATTTGTTTGTGGCTTCCCAAAGTGTGGCCTGGCTATTTGTGATTAGTCGAGTCAGTCTTTTTGCTTGTTAAAAGTACGTGCTCTCAGGAAGTCATGTGCTCACCTCTATTGTAGCAATTGAACACAGTATGTAGCAATTGCCTCTTTATTTTTCTGTTTCTCCCACTCTGTCATGGGAATGACAGGGACAGCATGCTGTCCACTGTACAGGCTAATATTAGGGAACTAAACAAATATCTTTCAGACTGAAAGAATGAAACTTCATTTGGGAAGAAAAAGCTCTATATGATAGCCCTGATCATGCCGTCAGCTGCCCTGCAGACCTTGTCTAAAGCTTCGTGCACTGATAGCTCTTCTTGCACCAGCTCAGGGATTGCCCCTAACATAAAAGCCCTATGTCTTTGTTTTCCCACCTCATGTGAGCATCAAAAGAGGAGAATAAAAATCAAAGCACTCTGAAGAACTGAAAGATGAATTTGAGAAAGAAAAATAATGACTGTACTTAGGGTGTATGCATGTATATGTATGCATTTTTAGATGTTAAGAAAATGCTACAAAAGTCTCTGTAATTAAAATACTATATAACTCATACAAGCCAAGAAACAGATCTAAATATATAGAGAGTATGGATAGTTTAATATATAGAGAGTATGGATAGTTTATTTCATAGATGTCTTGGAAAAGATGGCTATCTCTTAAAACAAGTAAGTTAAATCTATCTTTCACATTCTACACTAAAAACAAACAAAAAACCACACCAAAACCAAACAAAAACCCAGTTGGCTTATCTAAAGAAATGTTAACAAATGAAACAATAAAAGATCTAGAAGGAAATATAGGTAAATATATTTTTGATGGTGGGGTAGGAAAGGCATTTAGCACTTAATGAAAGAAATTTGAAACTGATTTCCATGTTTGAGACAAGGATGGTGAACTTCTAGTTTGGTGAGCATGTAAGAAATAGATACTCTCATATATTGCCGGATGGATTGTGAAATGTACTTACATTGCTAAAGGGCAGTTTGGCAAAAATAGATCAAAAGGTTTCAAATTTTACATAGTATTTGGTGCAGCAGTTTAATTTCTAGAAACTGGTCTTAAGAAAATTATTATAGATGTAGGAAAATGTTGATTTTGTAGAAAATGATTAGAAGCAATCTATCAATAAGGGGTCAAGAAAACAAATCTTTATGGAGCCATATGATGGAATACTATGCAGCCATAAAAATGATGGAGAATATTTAATGATAAGGAGAAGTGCTGACAGCACATTGTTAGGTAAAGTAGAAGATCAGAAAGTTAAACAGAAAACGTGGTTCCTACTTTAAAGACAGGAAAGACATATGTGCAAAACTAATAATGGTTATCTATTAGTTTTATATCATTATGAATGATTTAGTTTTATATAATTATGCTTTTTATATTTTCATATTTTCTTCAATAAACATATTTTACTTTTGGAATCAGAAAGGAGTGTTAATAAGAGAACAAAACCCTCTTATAGATGAAAGTAGCATTGTTGTAATTATTAAAAATGAACAGATGCTAATATTAACAATTGTACAAATTAAGGTCAGGCTTACAGTACTGTTGTCAACTGTTTTTTTCTCTGTTAAATTAGGTTTAAAAATTTTTTTTGCAAAAGTAAACAAAGAAACACGTTGAACAATACTTGAGTAGTCCAGAAAAAATCGCTCTTTTTATTGGTGGGATAGACCACATTTGCTGTGGTAACATCTCCAAAACTCAGTGTCTTAAAATATAAAGGCTTATTTCTCATTCAGGACACATGTCTATTGTGGACTTTTGGATGGGAGGGAAAGTGGGAGATCTGCCCATCTTGGTCTCTTAAGAGATTACTATCTTAAATATTGTCAGAAACTGGCACAGTTAAACAGAATGCAGGAGAATCTCACATTGGCTCAGTAATGACATATGCTTTTGCTTACAACTCATTGGCCAGAACTAGTCATGTGACCCCACCCATCACAAGGGGCTGGGAAGACAGTCAGAAATAGTTAAGGAACAGCACAGCATTCCTGATTCCTACCCCTTCTTTCCTTCTCTGGGCAGGGGGGTCTAGAACTAAAATCTGAAGGCTGGCAGGGTCATGATCTGGCAATGACCATGCTCAATGTTGAAAGGATTAACATGAGCAAAAGAACAGAGCTGAGACAGAGAAAATATTGAGCACATTTCTAGGGAAGTTTGAAAAATGCTCTGCATTTCTCTTTCCCTACTATGATTAACATGGAATTCTATAGGTTGTTCTTCATCTCTAAAGTAAGGGGTTTTGACTTTTAGGGCTCTACAGCCCTTCATAGCTTAAAATTCAGCATACGCTGAAAAGAACACTAATAAGAGCAGAGTCGGATTTGGTGCCTTTTATGGGCTTCCTACTTTTCCAAGTTATTTCTTTGGATTATCCATTTGTTATGGGCCAATTTGTGCCCCCCTGCCCCAAATTCATATGTTAAAGCCCTAACCCCCAGTACCTCAGAATGTGACTATATTTTGAGGGAAGACCTTTAAAAAGGTAATTAGTTAAAATGGGTATGTTGGGGTGAATCTTAATCCAATATGACTAGTGTCCTTATAACAAGAGATTAGGATAGAGAGCAAGAGTGAGAGGAGAGATGCTAGACACATGTACACATACAGAAATGACCATCTGAGGACACAGTGAGAAGGCGGCCACCTGAAAGCCAAGAAGAGAGGCCTCAGGAAGAGACCAAACCTGCTGACACCTTAATCTTGGACCTCTATCCTCCAAAACTGTGAGAAAATTTATTTATGTTGTCTAATAAGCCACTCAACCTGTGGTATATTGTTAATGACAGCCCTAGCAAACTAATGCATCATGTAATACATGTGAAAATCCTATGAGTTTGGTACTATCTTCTTTTCCACATTTATAGGGGAGGATACCGATTTCAGTGAGGTGAAGTGACTTGCCAAATTGATACATTTAGCTCATGGTCCTAACTACTACACTTTAAATGAAGCAATGAAAGAAGAAATGAAGTTAAGAAAACAAGGCTTTCACCTAATAATAGGTAACAGTTGTAGGACATTTGGCAGGCACAGTTGTGTACACTTTATATGTATGCATTTTTTAACAGTAGTTGTCAGCTATTTCTGTGTAACAAATTATCATGAAATGTAGCTGCTTACTACAACAAAACATTAAATATCTCACAGTTTGTGTGGTCCAGGAATCCAGTCACATCGTGGCTGGGGACCTCTGACTCAGTGGCTCTCGCAAAGCTGCATTCAAGGTGACAGCTGTAACTGTGGTCATCACAGGGCCTGACTGAGTCCAAGCTTGAGGTAGGAGACAGATGGGCCCCTGGGCTGGATGCTAGTGTTTATGAAGTGGAGTAAAATTGAAGCTTTGCTTTCCCCCAGACACTCCAAGGACAAAGCTAGTGGCAGAAGCTGAGCTCTGCTGGAGTAAAGAGATAAGATGACCACTCCTGAGTCAAGGAAAACTTCCCCTTCTGCACATGTGCGGGAAGGCTCCTTGGGGGTCAAAAAGAAGGGGGCGCCACCCCATGATAGGTGATGCCAAGACCCCCATAGGTCTCTGTGGTGGAATCCATCTTAGCAAAATGTTGCGCATGAATGCTGGGGAGGGTCCTAGGACAGGTCAGGTGTGGAAAAAGAAACAAGATAACTGGCCAAAGGTAAACCAACATCCCGAAGGACTGTCTTATGTAAGTGATTTAAATTACCTCTTTACTGCACTCCTCCTCATTAGAAAGGATGCCCACACCCTTTCTCTCCTCATGTGTATTTCTGCCTTGTTTCTTAAATAAACAAACTGTTTCTCTGTGTGCTCCCACTTGTGCTGTCTCTGATAATAAACTTTGTATCTGTTTTTACAGTTTTTGACTTCTTTAAACATTCTTGCTTTCAAACAGGGGCAAGAGCCAGGGCCACTTTGCTTCTAGCCTCTAGCCCCTGGTGGTCTAGTGGCTAGGATTCCTGGTTTTCACCCAGGCTACACAGATTCAGTTCCTGGGAACTAAGATCTCTCATCAGGACCGCTCACTGCTGTCTCTCTGAGATCAAGCTCACTCAAATGGTTGTTGGGAGGGTTTAGCTTATTGAACTGAGGGTCCCAGGTCCTTGTTGGGTATTGGCTAGAGGCCTCCCTCAGTTCCTTGCCATGTGCAGCTCTCATGTGGCATCTCTCCACATGGCAGCTGGCTTTCATCCGAGCAAGCAAGAGAGAATAGAGGGGAGAGCAAGACAGAAGTCTGTCTTTATAATCCAATTTCAGAGGTGATGTCCCATCACTTTGCCATGTTCTATTGATTAGATGAGAGTCACTAGGTCTGGCCCATACTTGACAGGAAGGGATTACAGAAGGGTATGAATACCAGAAGGTGTGAGTAGTGGCTGTCTACCACGGATGAGCAAACAGAAGCATGGAAAAGGTAGACAACTTTCCCAAAGCCACACAGCTAGTAAGTGGCAGAGTCAGGATTAGAACATGGCCAGTCAACTCCAGGGCCTGTGCTTTTAAGATTTATGCAACCATGCTCACTATGCATAGAAGATAAAATGTTATCAGCAACTATGTCTTAAAACCTCTTTGGACTAGAGGCGATGGGCCAAATCCAGAGTCACACTGCCCTATCCAAAAGTCAGTTACGTACTTTGGGGGCTGAGGGGTCTGCTATCTATATTGGGGTCAGCAGAGCACTTTCTGTAAGGAGCCATGGAGCACTTTAAATATTGTGGGCCACATGGTCTCTGTTGCAGCGATTCAACTCTGCTGCTGGAGCATAAAAGTAGCCATAGGTAGGAGTTAAATGAATGGGCATGGCTGTGTTCCAATACAATTTTATTTACAGAAACAGGCAGTAGGCTGGATTTAGCCTACGTGACAGTGTTTGCTAACTCCTGGCCTGAATCACTGTGGGCCCACAGATGTACCAAGGAATTCTTAATTTTATAAAAGTTAGAGTTACTTGCTTTATTGGGATCTCATAAGTCACTGAACCAAAAGATGGAGCAAAAGCCATTTTGAAGCAATAGAAGCCTCAAAGGTTGATATATTTTTCCAGGGTCCGCATGCCCCGAAGATACCTCTTGAACGTGTTCAGCCATTGTCACTCCTTGTGCCTTGGACAACTTTTCTGTACTTGGTGGAAGGAATGCTTCCTTGCATTTCCCTTTGAACTTTCACCCTGTTATATTCTGGCTTGAAGTTTCTTTTTTCTGCCTGAGTCCTTTCCTGTTCTTATCAACTTCCTTGCCCTAGGCCCAGCATTTTTCAGGTTGTTGACAACTTTGCATAATATCCATTACGTTCCCTTAGATGGAATGGGCCCATGGTTCCTGGGAATTCCACAAAGTCGTAAGTTCCCCCATTTCTGAACAGAATGCATGCAAACTCCAGGAAACACCCTAGGCAAGGGATCATCATGAAACTTGCCTAAAATTAAGAGTGAGCCCTGGACCCTAGTGAGCTCTAATTTTGGAAGATGTCTTTATTGATACAGACAGAATTTAGGAAGCAAGGCGAGTGGAGCGCTTTACCCCATTAGGGGAGCAGACCCAAGAATGTGAAGTTTCCTGAAGCCAAAAGCCACCTGGTGACAATGTAGAGTCTTACAAATGATCCCCACGAGATTTAAATTATAGTTTAAAGAGTTAAGTACTTATTTCAGGATCTCAGCAAATAGCCAACCAGCAATTTTATTTTTAGTATGTTTTCTTTCTCACTGGAGAAAATGATCTACTAGAAAAAATAATATTTGCAGCCTTTGCCTCAGCCTTTATAGTCTAGTGCTGGGAATAGCTTCAAATAATATGATGAACAGTTTCCTAGCTCTTTGCCTAGGGCACTGTTAGTCTTTTATACATATTTATTTTATTTTATTTTGTGTCTTGGACCTTCTGACACTTAATAATATAATAATATAATTTACCTTGATTACGCTGCAGATGGGACTCTCCCTGACTCAATTTAAAAAATTAATGCATTTAATTTGAGTGGAAGTGTGCAATAAGACACCAGGTGACTCAGCTAAGTAAGAGTAGGGTTCCTAATTACAGTTCTAAATCAAATAGTACTCTGAATGCCCTTTTGAGGTTAAATCCTGCAGAAGTTTGGGGCCATTGAGGATTGCTGACTCAGTTTTCCCAAGCTGAGAATGGAGGGGAGGGGGTGATCTGTATTCAACAGACCCTGAGTTTCTAAATATTTGAAACTAACATTCACTTCTCTTCCTAAAGTACAGTGTTTAGGGATGCTTAGCAACGAATGAATCTCTTTTTTCCCCCCTTAGACAGTTTTCTGAATTCCATTTGGTATCACCTGCTGTTTTATTACACATTTTCTCATAATTGCTTTCGTGTAAGCAGGGTTTGTGGGATAAGGAAAAAAATGACTAATCATATCTCAAGATGTGGAATCCAAAGTATACCTCAGCATATTTTAGGATTATTTAAAAATGTATTTACTGCATGCTTTTCTTCTTTCTCATAACAGTATTTCTCATTAGAATAGATTTATTTATCACTTTCCTCTTAATGTTGTAGTTTGTGACATGAGAATGAATTATAGACATTTTCAGAGGGACTTTTTAAAATGACTAGATGATGATTTCCCCCTGTGCCATTTGTTAGTGTCACAGGGATGAAGAAAACTTTAAAATGATTTTTCTGGGTAAGAAACTAAGATATATTCTGGGAAAGGGTGTGGATTATGCTTTTAAGGGGCCAAGTCTATTTACCAAATTTCACGGAGGAAATAGTTTGAAATAAAGCCTCAAATTGGTATATTTTGATAGAGATGGTGATTTGGAGGTGGTTGACCTGGTTGATGAACATGTTTCAAAAAGTTTCTGGTCACTTGTTTGGAACTGGTTTCATTGGAACTCGGTTGGAATCTTTTAATTCTGAAGTTCTAAGCAGGGAAATAGGAGTGAATGGATTCAACGATGGGTGTGAATTGACTCACTAAACTGAGTCAAAAGGCTTTCACCTAAAAATCTCAAAACATACTGTTGACTTAAAAATGGGCCCTGGATAAGTGATTAACATTCTTTTGTAGGGACTTGAACATGGAAAACAGAGATTATATGGAATTAGAGTGATGGAAATAGGAATTCAAGAAAGGAAGACAATAATGGATTTCAAAACACTTGGGGTTCACTATGACCCAGAAGAAATGATGAAAGTTGAAAAGGTATTAAAAGAGGGTCTTGATATCCAGAGAGTGATCCATGGACCAGCACTGTTGGCATCCCCTGGGAGCTTGTTAAAAATGCACTGTCTTGGGCCTCACCTGAGACCAACGGCATTTTCACAAAATTCTGAGTGATTTGGTACAAATTCAGGTTTGAGAAACATCGCTTTAAAGTAAGATATTAAAAAGATTTTCCCTTTACCAACAATGCTTCGGTAGCATAGGGTTACATTTCCTTCTCTGTGCTTGGAACCACACTATATGATTCTACATTAAATAATACATAAGCATAGTAGTGAAAATGTTGTTTTATAATTTTTAGTTTGTGCATTAATGTATAGGTAAAAGCTGGTACACTTGATATTAGAATTATAGAACAGAATGTAAAGGTCATAAACGTAGACAACTTAAAATAACAACAATTAAAGAAGAGAAATAGAGAAGAAAAGAGAGGTTAAAAAAAGAAGTAAAGAAAGTTATTTTCTCATATTTCATAGCAAGCAGTCAACAGATACTGGATAAATTTGAAAATCCAGAAAACAGTTTATTTGTCATATTTCAAGTCATAAAAGAAACAAATATAACAACATAACCAACAAAATTTGAAGAGCAAGGCAGGGAGGGAAGGTGGAAGGCAATGTAGATGAACTAAATGCTTCAACCTTCACAGCAAGGAGCTAACAGTTGCTATCCAGGGTTGATAAATCACAAAATAAAGGCAGTAGCATGTAACAGATATGAGTCATATTCCAAAAATCCTAGTGTGTGAGAAATGTCCCATTTCTTTCTTCGAATCTAATGAAATCAAACTACAATATCTATGCTGCCAATTTGGTAAAAATTCAATGACAGTTAGGCTGAGAGATTTCCCTCTCCACCTCCACCCATGTAGTTAAAGTATGGGCCAAGTCTGCTTCCTCTTCCCCTGGGACACATAGAATTTCCCAGGCTCCCTGGCAAGTGGTTATGGCTGAGTCACTGAGTTTTGGCTTTTGGAAAATGAGTGGAGGTGATGTGTGCTGCTTCCAGGCCAGGCTCTCCCAATCCTCTTCCCTTTTTGCTGTTTGAATCAAGAGGCCACTGAGGTCTGAGAGGAGAGTGCTGCCATAAGAGGGAAGGAGCTTGGGTTGGGGGCAGGCTGATTGGGACCATCCAGATAGACTTGAGCAAGCAATAAATTTCTATTTTTTTTGGTCTCAAAATACCATAATTTTCTTTTATCATTAGATTAGCCTTTTTGAATAACACAAGATCATGGGGGTTTCACGCAAAGCTGATTTCCGAGGATTTCCCACTTGCCTAAGTCAACAAATCATTGTGGTCCCTTGATGTCAGGCATTTGCTCATTTTTATGTCATGCGAGGACATGGGCATTTTTGCTGAGGCTGAGAAAACCAAGGACTGGGGTCTAATTTACTAAAGGAAGAACTGAAAACTCAAAGTGCTACTCTGGGGGCCCTGGATGAAAAATGGAGGGAGAATTTACCCTTCACTCTGTGTTCTGGTTATTGCTTGCATTTGTAAAAATCAAGTACATGTGATATTTTATATGATTATCGTTAAAAGAACTTCTCCTCTCTAGTCATTGTAATACTTTGATGCTTAAAGAAATCAGGCAAGGACTTAGATAAATGAGATATAAATGGAAATGATGTGTTAAGATTCTGATTTGGCTTAGAGTTTTCTCCTGAAAGAAGTTCAATGACAAGGGATAAATAAGCAAATTGCAACTTGTATAAGATGTGTCTAAGAAGTGACCTTATATGAGAAGGTCCTTTTACTTCTTTGAACCTTAGTTTCCTCACCAGTCTGATAGTCATGCTACCATTTGCTCGCCTTTCCCAAGTTGCTATAAGGATCAAGTTCAATTAAATGTATAGAAGATTTGCTTAGGACTTAACGATAAATTGATATAAAAATAGAGACAGAGAAATAAACACTACCATGTTCCTCCTCACAAGGAGCAAAAACTCTAGTGGATGTGGGGGTAGGAAGACATGTACAAAAGCAAATGAATCTATGGATGTGGAAGAATTTCAGAAACTATGAAACATGACTCTAAGATGTTATGAATTTTCCCTAACTTCATGTAGCTGCAGACGTTCTAGTTGTTAAAGAGATAGAAATATATTCTTAATCATGGGTCCATGTAAATCTCTTGGTTCATAATCAGAACTGAAAAAATTGCTGCAACTCTGGCTGCTCCTAGAATGAATGAATAGTTCAGGAATGAATTTCTCTTGAGGAAAAAGGGAGAAATGTGTTGGTCACATTTAAAAAAAAATCCATGTGTTCAAAATGCCTGCAAACTTGGTCACCCCTACCCTACACAGTTCAGAATTATTTTTTCTTCCCTTCCATTAAGGAGAAGGGATGCAATCTTGAAATTGTGTTCTCTTTTACTCACTGAAGGAGTCAGGAAAAAAAAAAAAAGACATCATTCTTTCGTCCTTTTAGGGTCTTAGCTTCTTCAGATTAGTATCAATTAAACATTTTTATTTTTAATGTGCCAGCTCTGTGCTGGGTCTCCGAGAGCGTTAACTCATTCAATGTCACTCACAATGAGGCTGGGAATGCAGGATGATGTAAGGTGGGGCTGCACAATGAAGGGCCCTGTGTGCTGTATTGAGTAACCAGCACCGTGTTCTAGGCATTGAAGAGCTGTGGACAGTTTTGGGGATGGGCAAGCGTATTAGTCAGGGCAGATGCAAAGTTCCATCCCAAATAGGCCCTGAGAGTAGTGACTTAAAGTTTGCAAGAGTTTATTTCTTCTCGTTTTTCACATCTAGGAGGGCAGCTTGTTCTACGTGATCATCTCAGCTCTTGCTAAGTCATTTCTTTTTCATCCCCTGAGCATTGTCTTTTGCATCCTCAAAGCTGCATCATTGTTGCCTTCCGGGTTCTAGGGAAGAGGAAAGAGAATGTAGAGAAAGTACGCCTGTTGACTGAAGTCCCAGGCATAGAAGTGGCACATGTCAGTGCTACTCACTTTCCTTTGACAATAACGTAGTCTTGTGGCCACAGCTAACTGCAGTTGGGCTGAATAACCAAGATCTGGCTGTAATTCTATTATTAGGGTGACTTTTGTGGACACCTAGTCATGTCTACCATAACAGGAAAATAATCAGATATATGTTTTAGAAAGAAAATTCTGATTTTTTTTTTTAGTATTCTCTGTAGCATCTAGCACAGAGCTGTCTGTGTGGTAGGCATTCCATCAATAATTGTTGGCTCATTAATTGACTAATAGATTGATACACCCAGGATGAGGCTTGAGGGCTATCTCATTTACTTATGGTGACATGTAAAGATCCACTGATGCCACCTGCCCGATGATGCCTTCCTCAACACGATATAGGAAAGACACTGCTGAAGGTCTGTTCTACTCTGTTAGAGTCATGTCTGGGGAATATATAGCCCTCATGAGACAAAAGGGAATGATTCAAGACCCCGAATCAAGAGGTTGGGAAATGATCCAATGTGCCATTGTACCTGTTGCCAGGAAGGGGCTAACGACTGTTGTTATGTTACATTTAACCCACCAACCACAATTTATAGAGAGCGATTTTATGTGGTAGTCAAAATCAGGTTTTTTAAAAAGCACTCTTTTCCTTCCCTTCTTCCTTGTAGTGGTTAACCCAAAGTGTGAAGGTGGCAAGAGAGAGAAGCCTGCTTTAATGAGCAGGAGTATTTTATGCTGACATTGTTTACAGCACCTGTCCCGTGGTAATAATACAAAGCAGACTGACTTTTAGTCCGTTAAAAAAATTGTTTTAAAATTCTCTGTAGATAGTGAACCACCTTATTGCTTGTACCAAGGTGGGCTTCTCCTATGTCCCCTACTCCTTGGTATGCCACTCATTCTCTTCCTCCTTTCTTCTTTTCTCATTCTCCTTCCTTTACAGTATTGGTTTATTCTCACTGTCTTCTTCATCTCTCTTCCCATTCTCTCCGAAGGCTCCAGCAGCCGGACTTCAGCTCCAACCACTTCATCCAATTAGCTCATGTCAAGGTCACCTTGCAGCTGCTAGCTCTGACTGTTGATTGTCTGTTCTTGTTTTACTTGACCTATCAGCAACATTTATCACTCCTGCTCACTTTTTCCTCCTGGAAACTCTTGCTTCTCTTAGTTTCTGGGCACCATCCCAACTTGGGAGGCCCTCACTGGGCTCTCTTCAACAAAATCTTTTCTTCTTGATTCCCAAATGTTGGAGCATGCTAGGACTCAGTTCTTTGTCCTCTTCTCTTCTCCATCTACACCCACTTCCTTGATGATCTTATACAGTCTCAAGACTTTAAATAGCACATATAAATGGTGACTCCTAAGTTTCTATCTCTAACCCAGACTTCTTCCTTGTGCTCCATATTCATGCATACAACAGCACCACTTTGCATCGCCATTGAAAAAGACACCTCAAACATTACATGTCTATACCTGACTCCTCATCTTCCCTCCACAATCGATCCATTGCCAGTCTTCCCATGTGAGTTTATGATAACTCTAATTGCTTAGGCCAATAATATAAAGAATCATCTGTGACTCCTTTTATGTTTTCATAGCCATATCCAGCTGGGTGGGAAATTCTGGAGGCTTTTTGTGGAAAATGCACCAAGAATATGACAATTATTACTATGTGTGCTGCCATCACCCAAGCAACATCGTCTTTCACCTTTCAACAATAAGTTACAGTAGTCTTCTAGAAGGCCTCTAGATCCCATCCTTTTCTCCTACCTCATGTCTGGACACAGAAGTAAGGGTGTGGAAATCAGACCAAACCAATCTCCTGCTCAAAACCTTCCCTTGGTTTTCCTCTTTACTCAGTAGAATTGCCGAAGCCCTATGATCTGCCCCTTTCTCTTAACCTTTCCAATCTCATTTCCCGAATCTTTCTCCCTCTGTTACTCTTTCAAATATACCTGGGCTTCCCTGGTGGCGCAGTGGTTGAGAGTCCGCCTGCCGATGCAGGGGACACGGGTTCGTGCCCCGGTCCGGGAAGATCCCACATGCCGCGGAGCGGCTGGGCCCGTGAGCCATGGCCGCTGAGCCTGCGCGTCCGGAGCCTGTGCTCCGCAACGGGAGAGGCCACAACAATGAGAGGCCCGCATACCGCAAAAAAAAAAAAACCAAACCAAACCAAACCAAACAAAAAAAACAAATATACTTGCCCCCTCTTTGTTCCTCTGTGCTCCAGGTGTTTTCACAGCAGTTCTCCTTGACATTAGTTATCATCCTCCAATATCGCATGACTTGCTCCCTCAACTTTTCCAGACTTTGCTCAAATATCATTTCAGTAAAGCCTTTTGTTACCATACTTTATAATTACAACATTTCTGGTCTTCCTTGCTTGTCTTTGCTTCCATAGCAATGTACTATATTTACTATTTTTAAAATATTATTCACCATCTTTCACCCACTAGAATATAAGCTCCATGAGGGCAGAGATTTTTGACGCTGTGCCCTCAATGCCTAGACAGTGCCTGGCATATGGTAGGAGCCCAGTAAAAAAGTTTTAACTTCAGTATAGTTGATTCTATATTTGTTGACTGAATGAATGGTGCTCTTGCTTCCTGTCCTCTTGACAGTTCTCCCCCTCTCCGATTTCTTGCTTTCCTCCAATGCTTTCCCTCCAACTATGACGTTTGGTAATTTTTCTCTTACCAAAAGTTTAATAATTTCTCTTCACCATTCATTCATTTATCCAGCTCTACAACAAATATTTTCTGAGCGTATCTTTGTGTACTGAACTGTGCTAAGAGTCTAAAGTGAGTAAGAAACAGTTTCCTTCTTCAAGCTCATTTCCTGTGGATGCCTTGGATTTAGGCTTGGCTGCTAATGAGTGCGCCTGTCAGATAATGAACTGAATCCACCATCTCTCTCTAACGTTCTGGAAGTCATTGTCACTAGTGGGGTGTGCAATAGCTTTTGTCTGGATTGGGAGAGAGGGCTGAGAACCATTTGTCTTCAGTAGTGATGCTCCTTCAGAAAATGCATGACCTGCTGATTGGGAGCCTTACATTCATCATCTGTTACCTTAGCCCGAGTGGGAAAGATGAGAGGGGATCTCTCACGTTTTTTGGTCAGGCCAGGCAATCACATGTGTGCCCCTGCTGGATGCGGGGCTTTTGTGGGGAGCAACATGAAGAGGCTCTTGTTTGTTGCAAGAAGACATTGCTACTCACTGAGCCTCCCTGCTGTGGAGTTGTTAAGTCCGTGCTAAAAATAAGGACTCTTCTGCTAATGATCCAGGTTACTGGTCCTCCCTTCTTACCTGCCCAGCTCTGCTGCATGCCTGGAGGCCAAGGAGCCTGCAATATGTGGGCTGGAATAGGGACCTTGATTCATTCAGGGTGAATCAGCCCCCTTCAGTTGAACCTCCCCATCCAAAGGCCAGTCTTCATTCCTAGGGGAAGGAACACAAACTTTAGGGTCAAAATAAACCTTGAATTGCATCCTGGGCTTCGTCACTTTCTAGCTGTTTGGCCTTGAGAAAGTTAATTTGTCCTCTTTGAGCCTCAGTTTCTCCATCTATAAATTGGGGATAGTAACAACTACTTTATTGCTAAGATGATTCAATGATTTAATGCTTGCAAAACACTTACTTCAGAGCCTGGCATATAATAATCATGAACTATATGATGATGATGATTATTATTTAAGAAGTTACTATTATTTTACTTGTATGGAAAGTTAATTGTTTTTGTTGTGCTAGTTGTCAATTATTTTTGTAGAGTGTCTCAGAGGCACAGGCTTGAAAATATTATCATTGGCACAAAACAAAACAAAACCACAGCAAACCATCCCAGCAGGCTCCCAAGGCTGATACTTATTTTCAATCACTGTGGCTATGAAAAGGAGAGAGAGGGGCCAGCAGAACCCTTATTCTCTTGTGGATCCCGGTGCATTTGAAGTGCTTCAAATAGCGTCGTGTGACAGGAGGAGTCACAGGTCGCTCCCCACCCCTTAAAGGAAGAAAGCTTCTCTCATCTGACAAAGGAAAGGAGTAGGCTTCCTGGCCTCTGTTCTCCCCACACTACCTTTGTCCTCCCCAGATGCCTTCAGCCACTTTGCACACTCAGGGGATGGTTTCTGGACATCCTGCTCTATTTTTAATGCCAGCACCAAAAATGACCCCAGTCATCTGCTTAGAGGACAATCTCTGCAAAAAACAACGTATTCTTTTTTTTTTTTTCATTGCAAAGCTGGATCTCTGGAGTAGAGTGAAGCACATCATAACTTTTGTAGCCGAGGAGCAAGTCTGCCCTCCCTGTGCTTTTCCCCAGACCAGGTGGGTGAATGCCCAGGGATCCTGTGCCCCGGCTCCAGAGAGCAAGGAGGAGCAGGACCTTGGGAACAATCCCATCCCCTCACCTCACAAATTCCCCACACCTACCCTTCTCTCCAGTCCCCAGAATCTTCCATTCTAACTTGTAGCAACATTGGCTTTGAAATGAGGCAGTTATTTGCCAGAGACCAGAAATTTTTGCGTTTTGTTTTACTCACCCTGAAAAAATTAGTAGCTGCAGTGTGATATGGTAGAATGCTTAGTATAGTAGCGTGCTTTGGCATTGGCTCAAATCCCAGCTCTATTTCTTTCTAGCTGTGTTTCCTTGGGCAAGATACTCAACATCTCAGAGCTCCAGTGCTAATATGTGCCTTCAGGATTGTTTAAGGATTAAATAACATGGTTTATGAAAGTTCTCAGAAATATTAGTTACTTTCTGCTATTTCTCTATGACCTGTACAACCAAATACTTTAGAAAAGGAGGGAACACAGGAAGGCTAGAATAATGAAAGTGGGGAAGTGAGTACAGGCATACATCAGAGAGATTGCCCGTTTGGCTCCAGACCACGGCAATAAAGTGAATATTGCAATACAGCAAATATTGCATTAAAACAAGTCACATAATTTTTTTTGGTTTCCCAGTGCATATACAAGTTATTAAGTAGTCTATTAAGTGTGCAAGAGCTTATGTCTGAAAAACAATGCACGTACTTTAATTAAAAAATACTTTGTAGCTAAAAAATCCTAACCATCATCTGAAAACGCAGGGTTGCCACAAACCTTCAATTTGTAAAGAAGAGCAATATTTGTGAAGCACAATAAAATGAGGTATGCTTGTGCAGAATCAAGATAGGTGTTGTATTAGTTTGCTAGGGCTGCTGTAACAAAGTACCACAAACTGGGTAAACATCAGGCATTTAGTTTTTCACAGTTCTGGAGGTTAAAAGTCCAAGATCAAGGTGTCAGCATGGCTATGCTGTCGTCTCTGAAGGCTCTAGGGGAGAATCTTCCCTTGCTTCTTCTAATTTTTGATATTTGCTGACAATCTTCAGTGTTCCTTAGCTTGTAGATACATCACTCCAGTCACGTGGCTGTCTTCTTCCCATGTGTCTTTACACCATCTTCCCGCTGTGTGTGTCTATCTCTGCGTCCAAATTTCCCTCTTTTATAAGGATACCAGTAGTCTTGGATCAGGACCCACTCTAATGACCTTATCATAGCTTGACCATCTGCAAAGATTCTATGTGCAAATAAGGTCATGTTTATAGGTACTGAGAGTTAGAACTTCATTATATCTTTTCAAGGACACAACTCAACCCTTAACGGGCATTAATATATTATTATATTTTATTTCCTTAGTTTTGTTTTCAGAGTAATGTGACCTTCTTTTCTTTATGTCTACTTTCCTAACCATGGCAGTGGTTCTTATTTAACTTCCCAGAAGAGGCAAATAAGAACCACTGCCAAGGTTAGGAAAGCAGACTATTCTACTCCTGTTTTATAGTATCTGATGTCTGTCTGTCTCCCTTATCTTAAGTATCTACCTATCTATCTATCTATGTGTTATGTATCTATTATCTATCTAAATGTACATTTCTTTTTTCACTTGGAACTTTTCTTCACTGGTGACAGATATATGCATGACTCTGGGAAAAATTAGCATGTATTAGATTCTCTACTCACTGGAGGGTAAAAAGACACTAGAAGTCATAATGATAGTTAATTCTGTTGAAGAAAAATATGCTTTTTTTAAACAGTGAAAGATTCTTTTTATTTAAAATATTTATTTCCTAGTGAAAGGAACATCTCTATCAGTTGAAACAATGCATTTGTGAACACATGATTCAGCAACATTTCCTGGTCCAGCCAATAACATTGGTATACACACAGCCAATCATTTCAATTTACCAACTGTTCTGGAATTATCTGACCAAGCAGAAAGCATTAATCTGAATCCTGTTACAAATGGACTTTGAAATAGGGTCATGAACCTTGGAGAAGATGAGGAGGAATCATCTTCTCTCTGATTTGGAATGGCATCTTTTATCATTGTTCAGTGTTTTTCCTTTTTATTTGTAACTAATGACATACTGCAGCTCAGGTCTGCTAGTCTTAATCTACAACTAGGCTATTAGCAGCCCCAGTCGGCACGATGACACACCAATTAAAATTAGGAGATGAAAGAGTAATGTTCCTTGCCTGAGACCAGTCTGCATACCAAAGACAATTTCTCCAGCTAGTGAATGAAGAAAGGCTTAAATGGCAGTGAACTTGATATCATTAAATTTAGGTGACATTGAATAGCGGTGGGAAGGTGGGGCACTCTGCTAGAAGACTGGGAATTAAAAGCCAGAGACAGAAGTTTTAATACTTGTTTTATTATTTAACATTTATCCATTTTTATTTTCAACAAATATTAAAATGCCATCTAAATTATAAGGAGATCAGGCTGATGGAAAAGATCGTCAAATTCCATATTTCTCCATTCCAAAGAGAACTTCAGAGCTCCGTTTTTTCTCTCTAAAATAAGAACAAGGACACCTAGCCCTGTATTACAACAAAGGGTGGAGAGATGGTTCGATAAATGAGATAAGTTTGGGATTCAATCTTAAAATTTTTAAGAAGATATCCAAAGAAGGATTCAGAAACAAGAAATGGGACTTCACTCAATGTAGCTTAAAAAATGGAAAATTTAATATAGGCTCACCCCATATAAATCCAGGGCCTGATGTCCTGTGTCTCAGTATCCAGACATTTCTGTGTCAGCATAGGCTAGCATCCAAAATATATTAAATAAGAATATTGTTTTCTTGGGTCATTTGAAGATGATTTAAAATAACTAAATTTGTAAACTATAGCAACACTTTCACAAATCGCTGTTCTGTGTGCCTTGATTCCCAGACCTCTCCAGAATCTTTCACTTCAACAAACCACTTCTAGAACTCTTTCTGATATTCTGTGCTGCCAGAAAATTTTTTTTCATATTGATCCATGTTTTCTGACTTTTTTCCTTTCTGATTCAAGCGAGAATTCTTCTCACTTTTCTTCTACCTTGCCAGAATTTTTCCTATGCTTTTAATTGAAAACAAACAACTAGTTAGCAAAGAGATAAACTTCCTTGAAGTACAAAGGCGGTAAGATGATTGGAAGTGTTAAACAAAATGTCAGAAATGGAGAACTGATTGAAATAAAAGGTGTTTATTTGGGGTTTGTTAGGCCTGCAGCCCAGGAGACACAGATTCAAGAAGCACTTAAATTGTGTTCCCCCAGACTTCAAAATGGGGGAGGCTGATAAAAAGCAAAATCAGCAAGGTTATTTGTTTATCATGAGTTGTTTATCAAGAATTATAGTTGGACCTGGAAAGAAGTCAGGGTGCTTGTTAAGTAAGGATCAGTTGGATCAGACATGGTTGCATATTTACAAAGGGAGCCCTCAAGACACAAAGTTGCAGCTAGCAGAGGTTGTTTTAAAAACTGCTGGTATCCTTGGCGAGGTACAGTTTACAGAAAGTTCATGTTCTCAGTGGTGCAGAGACGTGTCTGAGACCAGATCCTTAATGGCTGCCTACTCCATTTTTGTACACCTGAACTGTGATACTCCATTAAAATTTCAGTTTGTCATCAGAAGAGATGGGGGAGATGAAGGGGAGGGCTAGGAGCAACCACACATTAATACTTCTTGTCCCTGATTCCCTTGGGTCACTGGGAAGCTCTCAGGAATTGGAAAAATGTCAGACAACTACAGCTTCATCTCTCTTGTTCTTGGGCAGTCTATCATTTGTGCTGTAGATCTGCTTGGCTTTTCTCTGATGGAAGTCCAGGTTCTCTGTCATTCATCTGCCTGTATTTGATCCTTCACAAGGACGGCCTAAAAAGGGCAGCATCAACCCTTGAGTTTTTATGACATTTTAGAATGAACTACCTTATTTAAGTGATTCCCGAGAGAGAATCAAATAGCCCAGTTTGGTTCAGGCATTTACTTCTGGTCCAATAAGCTATAGTCAAAGGGGGCAGGGGTCATGTGGCAGGTGCATTAGGACATAATATAGCTGGTAGGCTTGGCGAGGTGAAGGACGGGTGTGAGGGGAAGTAAATAATGTGGTATACCCAGTCCAGAGGATATATTTAAACTTCCGTAAAGTAAAATAATTATTTCAAACTCTTTATTTTTTAATTAATTAATTAATTAATTTTTGGCTGTGTTGTTTCTTTGTTGCTGCCTGTGGGCTTCCTCTGGTTGTGGTGAGCGGGGGCTACTCTTCATTGAGGTGCACGGGCTTCTCATTGCGGTGGCTTCTCTTTGTTGTGGAGCACGGTCTCTAGGCACGCGGGCTTCATTCAGTAGTTGTGGCACATGGGCTCAGTAGTTGTGGCTCATGGGCTCTAGAGCGCAGGCTCAGTAGTTGTGGCACACGGTCTTAGTTGCTCCGCGGCACGTGGGATCTTCCAGGACCGGGGTTCGAACCCGTGTCCCCTGCAGTGGCAGGCGGATTCTTAATCACTGAGCCACCAGGAAAGTCCCCTCAAACTCATTTTAGACACCAGTCCCTTGGGCTTGGTACTAGGTCCTGATTCTATACTGGCTACCTTTGGACACAGACACCTGGTTTACTTAGATTTGACTTAAAACCTGTTTGGAGGCTTCCCTATCTCAGAAATCAGTGACTTGATAACATCCTCCAAGATTATGAAAACTCCTTGCGATAGCTGCAGGGAATTCATCCTTGGAGAAGACTCTTGGAGAGACAAGATGGGGTTAGTACAATTGGAGTAGTACCTAAAACCAGGGGAAGCTCCAAGACCCCAGTGGTATGTACTCTGAAGAAACTTACAGTTTGCTTTCTCTTGGTCTGGAAAACATTTCCATTAAGACCAGCAGGAAGGCATAATTCTCAAACTATTATTATGGATCTATTGAGCTAACCTTAACTTAGTTATGATATAGGTACCTCAAATTCAACAGGCCACAAGTAGTACTATGAATTCCCTTCCACACCCAAACCAAAACAGGAAATATTTCCTATTCTGCATTTACCAATGTGATCAATGCTATCTAATTATTCAAGATAGAAAGTAATGAAAGCAATTAGAAAGTAATTATACAAGATCTACTGATGATGGTGGTGATGAAGATGATAATGAGTTTTGCTTGGATTATTGCAATAGCCCCTTAACTCTTTTATCTACTGCAAGAGTAGATAGATTAGAGTGTTATCTCTTTCTAATCTATTTCTAATAGGAACCAGAATTATTTTTCTGATATTAAAAAAATAAAAATTCTATGACTCCTTATTTTCTAAAGGACAATGTCAAAACTGCTTTACAAAAGCCCATCATTGATTTTTATCCTAACTGACCTTCAGAATCTCTTAAGTCTCATCACCTACCATGTCTTTTCTCCCTGTATTTATTATTCACTGCCATATCTCCAGCCCTTAGAACAATGCCTGGGACATAGTAGGCACTCAATAAATTTTGTTTACTAAATTCCTTTTTACCATTGCCATTCTTATTCTCTTTCCTTCTGAGATTGATCTTTCTTATTTTTCTTACATTGGTCTTTAAGTCCTTTTATCCTCTTCTTAATCTTAAATAGTTTGTGTTCATGCATGTTTTTCCAGTTTTTCAAATCCACATACGTGTTGCCTTTACCTCTTACATCATGCTAGAACCCTGATAAGAAAGTATTTGATTGAATCCTCCTTTAGATTTGTGTTATTTTTGTCAAGGAAAATAGTGTGTTCACCTGTAAGGTCAGGAATATGGCATCAGTGATATCAGCAGGAATGACCACGAGGCTCAGACTAGGGCTGAGCTGTACCACTGATTGATGAGAGAGTAGACATTTTGCCTACTTACTCTGAGTGTCTCATGATTTGACCTCTACTAAAGTTCACCTGCTGCAGTTACTCTGGCTAGTCTCCATTCACTTGTCTAGTTTTTATCTGTTCCTGTTGTTTCTGTGCCTGCTAAAGTTGTTCTCAACATGGTGGTCATCTTGATGGTTCAAGGGGAATGATTTTTTTCTCATCAATGTTAACTTTATTCTCTCAATTTCTTGTAGGTCTCAAAATGTGACAATCATTTTACTTAATTACCAAGAGATTGGGCTTACTCTTTCATTTCCTTAGAACCCTCACTATAAGAATCCAGATCTGTACCTTTTGGGTTGGAGTAGAGGTGACAAAGAGTCTCTCCCTGACCAAACTTTAGACTGATTCCTCTGAACCCTCTTCTTAACTAGGCCTTGACCTTTGGACTTCCATGTCCATCTTTGCATCACCCAATTTTAGCAAAAATCCTGCTAAATCAGTTTAGAGAGAATTCTCCACCCTCAATCTTTGATCTTCTGATCAAATTCCTCATCTTACCTGTTCCCTCAGGTGATATCTCATCACCTTGGTTTGCCTTCAGCAAGAATCTTATTAAATATATTTAACCAGAATCCTCCTTGTCCCTCATGTTTCCTCTTAGTATTTCTTTATCCACTGACACCCCACCCTCCTCCTTGGCTATAAATCTCTACTTTTCCTTGTTATATTCAGAATTAAGCCTGATTCTACACTTAGGTTTCTTCTCCCTTATTGCTATAGTTCCTGAATAAAATCTGTTCTTAGCACTTTAAATACTGTCTAGTTGTTTTTTCTTTAACAGAAGATATTTTATGGTTGTATCCAAAGGATCCTCTACATTTAGTCAAATAGAACAGAGAATAAACTTCTTGATTACCTTCCAGTAATTTTCCAATTCTTGGGAGACACTTATTGACTGTTCGTCTTTCTTTCTCCTCTAGATTTTGATTGGTACACTGAATCTTATTGATCTGGGCCCAATGACTCTTTCAGTTGCAGGCAACAGAAACCACTGTGACTACATTTAGGAGAATGAGGTTTAATATAAGTCTCTAGTGCTTACAAAATCTTTGGAAGGGTTATAGGTTTCAGACATGGGTTAGCCCCTGCGAAAGACCTCCAGAGCAAGCCTATTAGACCTGCTATCACAGAAGCTGCTCCCTTTGCCAGGAATGTGGGGGTCAGGAGGCTGTCACTGGAACAGTCCTCAGGAACACATCCCCTTGCCTGTGATTCAAGGCCAGCTTCCTGACTTTCTCTATCACACTCACATGAAGCTAAGCATTGGACATTAAACGCTGTTACATACGGTAAACCACAATATTTACATGACCACGTTTGCACTGGCAAAAACCAAAGCAGAAGGAAGACCTCTGCCTCATGATCACCTTCTAAAATCTCATGACAGTACTTCTAATTTAGTGGAAACTGGTTTATATCCAAAATCTCTCTTCAAGGAAGTCTAGGAAATGTAGGTCTTAGCTGTCCACAGTTTAAGAAGGAATTTGGAAGAGATGGTGAATGAGCTGATGTGCCAGAACCCATCACAAGCCCACGTCAAACATCAGGATTATACTGCTGGTTCTCACTTGGATTTCAGAATCCCAAAGGTGTGACTGCAGAGTAGACTATTTTCTTTGCAAGTGGAAGTATTACGTCCCATGGGGCCCCATCTCCCAGCTCTGGCTTATTGGGCCAGGGAAGAATCCCTAACCCAAGGCAGTGAATCCATTGTTTAACCAGTAGCTAATTGGAATCTTTCATTCTGGAATTTGAACTAAGACACATAGAAGGTGGTTTGACTAAGAAGACCCAATCTGAAAGATCAGAGGCTGACCTCTGCCTTATGGGCAAAGTGTAGGATGAGTAAACAGAGAAACTCAAGAAGAATAAAGGGAAAGGAGCACATAAACCGAGGTGGAGTTAGGCCCCTGAGAAACAGAAAGAGAAGACTCAGTTTCTGAATTTACAATTTCCAGGAAAGCCCAGCTTTATTTAATTTCCTGCCTTTGGCTGCTCAATTGTCTATTGTATAATTGTAGGGGCACCCTCCCTCCCCTTCCCCCACCCTAGTTTTCTTGAGCTAGTATGAGTTTCTGTTTCTCACAATAGAAAGTTGATTATAGTAAAAAATTCACAACCTTAGGATAACATTTATTTAAGTATTAGCATTGTGTTAGAGAAAAACTGTTCACATGTATTATTATCCTCAATTTTCCAGCTTCTTCGCTCTCTGCTCCCAACAAGAAGGAAGATTATTGTTGGCTGAGAGAGATATTAGGCCAATCTACATTAGCATTATATGTAGAAGCCACAGAGGCTATGTGAGGGAGAGAGTTTTTGGCCATTTGAAAAAAAAATCACTGTTGGTTGCAGATGCAGGTGAGAGAAAAGTGTAGAGAAAGGGAGAGACTGTGATGGATTACAAATGGGTTTGAAGTCCTTTTTAACTACTTTGGTAGTTGTGCTATTTTTCTTTTAATAGAATGTTCTGATTGAACCACGTAAAGGCTGTGGATTTACAAGGGCTACATCTACAAAGATCACATGTTTGTTTGTGATTTTTTGGGCTGTGTTGGTCTTCATTGCGGTGCATGTGCTTCTCATTGCGGTGGCTTCTCTTGTTGCAGACGGAGCACGGGCTCTAGGTGCACAGGCTTCAGTAGTTGCAGCATGCGGGTTCAGTAGTTGCGGCACGTGGGCCCTAGAGCGCACAGGCTTCAGTAGTAGTGGTGCATGGGCTCAGTAGTTGTGGTGCGCGGGCTCTAGAGCACAGTCTCAGTAGCTGTGGTGCACGGGCTTAGTTGCTCCGCGGCATGTGGGATCTTCCTGCACCAGGGATCAAGCCCGTGTCCCTTTTAACTACTTTGGTAGTTGTGCTATTTTTCTTTTAATAGAATGTTCTGATTGAACCACGTAAAGGCTGTGGATTTACAAGGGCTACATCTACAAAGATCACATGTTTGTTTGTGATTTTTTGGGCTGTGTTGGTCTTCATTGCGGTGCATGTGCTTCTCATTGCGGTGGCTTCTCTTGTTGCAGACGGAGCACGGGCTCTAGGTGCACAGGCTTCAGTAGTTGCAGCATGCGGGTTCAGTAGTTGCGGCACGTGGGCCCTAGAGCGCACAGGCTTCAGTAGTAGTGGTGCATGGGCTCAGTAGTTGTGGTGCGCGGGCTCTAGAGCACAGTCTCAGTAGCTGTGGTGCACGGGCTTAGTTGCTCCGCGGCATGTGGGATCTTCCTGCACCAGGGATCAAGCCCGTGTCCCCTGCATTAGCAGGCAGATTCTTAACCACTGTGCCACCAGGGAAGTCCCAAGATCATGTTTTTGTAGAAAACCTCCTGGTATATTTTGGCTACAGGTTGAAATATATATGTATATTCCAACAGTATTGTGGTGTTATATAGTATTCATACCCACGTGGGCACACACATGTCTCAGAGAATAAAAATATTTGGGAAGACCCCCCTACCCTTCCCCTTCATTCATAGAACATTGAGTTCACATAGCTGTGGGGACAGATTGTGGGGAGCGTTCATCTAGAAGGTGTTTTGTGGTCTGTCCGTGATGATGTGGACTGCTCTGCAAGAAATGCCCGGTTCAAATGACTAAACTGGTTTTGTCCATATTTATGATTAAGTTCCATAATAATCCAAATTATTTCATAATAATGAAACCAAAATTTTCAATAGGGTTTAATTGTGGCTTGGATAGGTATAAGTGTTAATGAGTGGAACAGATGAGCATATCCTTTTAAGATAAATGCTTGTATGAACAATGAACAAGTACATCTAAAAGCCAATTTATGGGGAATTTTTTTTTTTTCACTGACTCATTGCCTGGTTTTAACTACATGGAGGAAAATACTTTAACCCTGCACCTTACAGATAGTTATTGGGAATGGTTCATTGTCCTTTGCTTGGCAGAGAAACAATGTGCTTTGAAGTAAAAAAATCTGATCCCTGTCTCTTCTGTGTGGAGCACACTGTATTTCAAAAAATGCAAACCCTTCTTTGTTTTCAGGGCAAATAACATACTTAAGCCCAACCATGGTGTTAATTGCAAAAAAAAAAAAAAAAAAAAAAAAGTCTGCTGGGAGGAGGGTGTTCAGAGTTTCTGGAAGGCTAAAGGTGGAGGTATTGTTCACTCCCTCATTAAAGATATGGCCTTTCCCAGCCTTAGATGCTGTTGGGTTTAGTTCAAGAACCAGGAAAGCCCAGTGTTTATAAAAAATCCCTTGTAAGGATAGTTAGTTCTTTTGAAATGTCAATGGAAGCAGCAGAGCAAGGTGTTTATTTTTAATTATTATTATTTTCTAACATAAAGAATGTCATTGGCAGATGACAGGGGAAGAGCCCATGCCAAATGTTCTGCATCTGGACCCAACTTGTGTAGCCCCTTGCTTCCACTAAGATTTGTATACGGCATGGTGAATTACAAATGGCTTTGAACTACTTTAGTAGTTGTGCTGTTTTTTTCTTGGATGGGGTGTTTTGAATGAACCACACAAGTCTCCAGGTTTATAATGGCCAAATCTACAAAGAATGTGATGCTTCCATTGTTTCTTTTCTTTCTTTCTTCCTTTTTTTCCTTCCTTCCTTTCTTTCTAAGTTCTTGTCAGAGAACAAAAGAGGTCTCAATTGGTGCTTTAAAGATGATTTAATGACAGGTTATTATAGACATGTGGGGAGGGTTAAGGGTCCCAACAAGAAGGACTGAAGTATCTCAGAACCAATGAGGAGAAGCTCCTGTGCCCTGGGCCTCGAAGTCCAGACTGGAGTTCCCAAAGCCTGGACCAGCTGAAGAGCAAGTCCTGGGCTGGCCCACATGCTGTCGATCCTGGAGCCCAAGAAGACCTAAAGGGAAATGTTTCCTGGAGAAGCTGAAATCCAGAGCCAGGCAGGGTCCAAACTAACAAGATAGTCTGAAGGGAATTAGAAGAGAGTGGAAAACAAGGTAAGCCATGGAAGGATAGAATGTGGACATTTTACTTCAATTGTAAGTTGAGAAGAATGCTGGGGAGATTTTCTTAGTCTTTGCAGAATAGAACAGTCAATGTGGGTGAGATACCTGCTGCCTGTCCTGTTGTCACTGAAAAATCAAGCAGGTTTAGACCTGAACTAACCCTTATTGTCAACAATTCAGTGGAGTACTATGTCTCACGTCTTGCTTTGCAGTGTCCTGACTATATCACATATCCCTATAATATTCTCTTCTGGATCCATTTTTATGGCTTGCTTCATTTAAATTAAAAATAATTTAGTTTTTATCTCTCATTCTGAAAGAATATAGATTAAGAAAGTTACTCACTTTGTGCTCTCAGTCTTCGGCTACCTCACCTAAGGGCCCGGGTATCGGGAGGTAGAATAAGGCAGTAGGTACTAATGTCACTTCTGGGTCAAGAAACCCTTGAATTTAGGGGTTGAACACTATTTATTTCTTTCTTCAACTACACTCTAGTGTAGGGTGGCTCTTTTCAATCTTTTAGCTATACCTTCTGGAACAGGTGGCTACCAATGTAACCACAGAGAGATATGGGGTATTGTATGAGATGTTTTTTTGTTTGTTTGTTTGTTTTTGCGGTACGCGGGCCTCTCACTGTTGTGGCCTCTCCTGTTGTGGAGCACAGGCCCCGGACGCACAGGCTCAGCGGCCATGGCCCACGGGCGCAGCCGCTCCGCGGCATGTGGGATCTTCCCGGACCGGGGCACGAACCCGCGTCCCCTGCATCGGCAGGTGGATTCTCAACCACTGCGCCACCAGGGAAGCCCTGTGTGAGATGTTTTTAAGCATCAGGATTATAGCACTCCCATTCCACTGACTGGAACTCAGTCAAATAGCCTCAACCCAGCTGCAAAGGAGGTTGGAAAGTAATTTTTCTGGATGTTCTGGAAGAGAAAACCATGGGTCACTGCCATAATCACGGAAAAAGAAAACTCAGGAATCTGGGAAAAACTCAGGAAGAAGACATCCCTCTTGGACAGCTAGTGTGTGGCTTTGACATCTTTCTATAAGTCCTAATCCATTGATCGGGATCCTTTTGAAGTCAGTGGTTAGAGATCAGAAAGTAGTAGTAGAAATAATTTGGGTTTAATATAATAATAGCTAGGACTATGATGCTGGCTAAGTACTGAGAAAGAAGAAACGGATTAAGAACAACTACATTTCTGAGAGTCTACAGTATTTGGAAACTGATCTGTAAACAAAAGAGATGGGTAAGTGAAACATTTTTTTCAAGAATGCCAACCTGGACAGACATAAAGATGGTGATTTCTATGTCAATGGTAGGAAACTTGAGAAGAGCTGTATTTCTTGGAATCCAAGATGATGAGATTGGTTTTTGATATATTGGCTTGAATTCCAAGCAGAACAGTCCTGGGGATGCTTGGAGAAGTGTCTGGAAGCCATATCTGGTAATTTAAGCCATGGAAGCAGGTGAATACCATAGAAGCAGATGAAGGCATAACTATAGAGGGAGAAAGAAAGAATTTTAGAACCAAGTTTTGAAGAGTATTCTTGGGCAATGCAAAAACGCATATGGCATGTCATAGGTTCTGCATATAGGAAAATCAGAAATAAGATGAGAATGATTTCAATAAATTAAGATTTTAAAATTTGTTTATTTATTTTGCCATTTTAATCCTTCCTTTTTATTGATATCTTTTTCTTTTTTTATTTTAACATTAGGGCTACATGATACATGACACCTGTTCATTTTTCAGGGCAAAGCAGTTGGCATTTAATTTGATATAGTCAATAAAGTAAAACAGTGATTTCCTTATTCTTTTACCCCTAGAGTAAGTGGTTATTTTATAGAGCCTTGATCTATAACCTATGCCTTTGTCTACATATCTATATAAAACAATAGATACCTAATACTACTAGGGAAATCACATTTCTTATACTTATTTAACACATTATTAAAGGAACCATTTTTAATTTTCCCAAAGTTACATGGTTCTTTCTAGCCAGTGTTTAAAATAATCGTCATTTTACCGAAAATAATTGGATGAGCTATGATGATGAATCAGGCCTGTGAAATATATTTCCTGCCTTGAGTTGTTCATTTGCTTGCATGACTCTAACCTGTCTTGAAGCCAGGTTAACAACAATTACCAACCCCCGAGGAAAAGTAAAATAATTAAGAATGGATTTTAACAGGTGGCACTGTAGCTAACATGTGTGCAGTAGGAAGCAGAAGGGACTGGTACCCGGAGGAGATAATTCTGAGGCAGTTTATTTTTCTTGGTGTGTTGCATAACTGAAAGACTCTTTCATGATGGACTTGGAAGAAATCCTCTTAGTTTAAAGCCTCTGATAGGAGCGCACAAGTGGGCTTCTTTAACCACAGACCCTGAACTCTATCTCTTGGTTTTTCTATAGGAAAATATCAGTAAGGATTGAAAAAAAAGGTGATTAGAAAAATTTGTTTTCTGACACAAGTTGTTTTAAGAGAATGTGGAGAAACTGGGTTCCAACTGAGGAAGACCAATCTCTTATCACTCTCACAAACTTGAAAAGTTTCCTGAGGTACCAGGAACCTGTAGTTTTGCTTATCAGTCATTGTTCAGTAATGAAAGTAGATGTGTTTTAATGTGTCATGATAATTATTAGCTGGACATTTTTCCTGGAAGGTTGTCTGGTGTGTGTGTGTAAAGAGATGAAAAGACTCTGGGATTTAGGTACCATAATGGAATTTAAAATTATCAGAAAGATAAGAGACTTTGCTTACAGGTAAAGACAATATAGTCTCTTCTTTTGATTCTTTGTATACCCAAAATATAACAGAGAGAAATGGGGGAGGCTCAGGGAATGTGGCTGGAAACACAGAATGCAATAGGCACCGAATATTATTTTATGATTTGCTTTTTAACTCAACAAATATTTAACAAGCCCTGAGTGTGACTTCAGCTCTCATTCTGAGAGTCCAAAACTTGCACAAGAGCTCTTGTTTATTGACTCTGAAAGCAAGAAATTGAAAACATTTTGTATAAACTGATTTTAAGAGCGTGCTTTGTAATGTCTTCCAATGATGAGTTAAAAGGGGACAGAGTACCTTGGCCTTCAGGTTTAAACAGTTTAGATTTCTTACTTCTTTTTCCATTTCTTTCTTTCTGTCCCTAGAAACATCTGCGGAGTTAACAGAGAAATCCTTCAGTCTTCTCTGAATGTGACAGAATTTGTGTCTCAGTTGATTAGAAAATCGAGCGGTGTTAATAATAGTGGAGACAACCTTGGTGGGGGTGATTTGTACAAAGGTCTCTGGAGGTTAGTACAAGTCTCAGGGTGGGGACCCATTCACCTCTGTGGAAGCTGCTTCTAAGACATCTCTGAGGAAAGGAGAGTGAAAGATTCAGGCAGCGCTAGTATGTGGATCAAGAGAGCACATGCAGAGGGGAACTGGGGCTTTGGACCTCATGCCTGTTGCTGAGGGAACTGGCATCTGGTTTCAGAAGTACCTAAAGGATCAGAGATAAAAAACTAGGAAAACCTGCTTGTGCCTTGATATTGTATATTACACTTATAAAACTTAGGAAGCCTTTGGAGAGCATCTCAGAACATCTGTATTATTACTTTACAGGTCAGGAAACTGAGGATAAATTTAGAGTTTGGCCTAGACCCTAGATCTACTGGAAGATTTCATTTTGCAATGCAGAATCAGGATTAAAGGAGTGGAACATTCAATAAAGTGTTTCTGCCTATATTGTACCCGGTTAAGATTGGCAATTATGTTCTAACTGAAACCAATGGAAGAAAAATAAACCAAACAATTTCAGCATTTGAAAACCTTATACGTGGGAGTTCAAATGATAACAAGATCTCTAGAGAACAAGAGGCCATAGAAAAACAAGGAGTAAACAGTTGCCTGAACTTCTTATATTGCTCAAATTCAGGCTGATGTTTGATTGCTGGACCCAAGCAGGGATTCTGGGAGTTCTGGCTGAGTGTGAGTGTGGAGCCAGGCTTAACACAAGTCTGTACAATGAAGAGCTGAGAGAGGTCAGGAATTTAATATCCTTGGGTGATGCTGAGTTTGAGAGCCCATGCAGACAGAATACACTAAAGCAGCTAACTGCCGATATTGGTCTGAGCAGTAGAAATTGAATATGAGGCAACTGACTGAAAACTTGGTACAGCAGAACAAGAAAGCCTAGGTTAGCTGGAAGATTATGAGTTGATTATGGGTTGACATTCTAGGGACTTTCAAAGACAAGCCTAATGCCACACCTGAAGGTGGGGAGGGAAGTCTTAAGGGTGCTAAACCAGTTTGGACTCCTTTGTCTGTGACTGTTTAGAGGAAGCTGAGTCATGAGATGGAGAATATGGAAAGAATAGGTGTCCTGGGGTTTGCTCTGATGCCTGACTTAGGAAAATGCCCTCTGGCCCCCTGTGCAGGTGCTGGTCAGGGCGGTTAGAGTACAAGATGCTGACTGGGAAGAACTGTTGACTGTACCTTTTTTATTTAGACAATATTTATCAAGCACCAATTTGGTACCAGCCACTGGAGATGCAACTGTGAGCATGGCAGACAGGCTCCCTGTCTTCATAATGCTTATTATGTTTAGAAAAAGGCAATAAGCAAGTAGATATAGGAATAAAAGTAAGTCCAAATTGCTATGAAAGAAATAAACAATAGGGTAACACATAATGGAAGAGATTCTTTAAAGTAAGTAGTTTGAGAAGACCTATCTGATGAGGGGATGTTTAAACTGATGAGAAATACTTACCTATTCAGAGAACTGATGAAAAGCATTCTAGGCAGAGGAAAGAGTGAAAAAAAAAAAAAAAAGAAACTGAGGAAGGAAATGTTTCAAGGAACTGTCTAGGAACTGTCAAAAGACCATGTTACTACAGCAGAGTTTGCATGGGGCAGAATGGCATGAGGTGAATTTGGAGGCATAGGCAGAGAGGGGACCATGTAGGGCATTATGGGTCTTGGTAAGTGTGGAAGCCAAGATGGTGCTCCTTTCACACATTGTACTAGGATTGGTCTGTGTGACCAATAGAATATGGTGACATCTGAGATTAGGTTATGAATAATACCATGGGTTGCATTTTTGGTTTGTGTTCTCCCTCTATTTCTCTTTTTCTTATTCTCTCTTTGTTGGATCATCTGCTCTGGGGGAAACCAGCTGCCATCTTGTGAACAATCTTGTGAAGAGGCTCACATGTAGTCTCTTGTCTACAGCCACGTCAGTAAGCATGGAAGTGGATCCTCCAGTCCCAGTCAAGCCATCAGATCACTGCAGCTCCAGTCAACGACTTGACTGCAATCTCATAAACTTACACTGTGCTGGAACCACTGAGCAAACCACTTCCAGATTTCTGACCCTTAGAAACTGTGTGAGATAATAAATTGCTGTTTCAAAATGCTAAATTTGAGGTCATTTGTTATGTAGCAATAGGATCTTATATAGTAAGGAATTTGATTTTATCTAAATACAATGCCTTTTTGAGCCAAGGGAAAGAGGGGGTCCTGGAGACTATCACTGGCTTGGAGGTTGACCAGTTAACCTCTTGAGATTGCTGTTCAGTGACTGTTTGCTGGACTGCTTCCCTGTAGACAATGATATATTCAGTCTTCTTGTGTTTAGGACTCAAGTACCAACAGAATGAAGAAGTCATCCTATTTGCAGTTGCCTTGAAAACCAAGATAGAACTACATTTAGAGCTTTAATAAAATAGTGTTCCTCTCTTCAGTTACAGACTGAGAAAGGACATTTAGAGTATTGACATCTACTCTAATTCAATCCAATGAACATTTGTAGAGTAACTTTGAAGAACAGTTCCGGGTTCAGCATTGTGAGGCAAGGACTATGACTGGAGTAACAGTTCCTGTACTCTAGTTACTCACCATCTAGGGTGGAGATAGATTATTTTAGGCTCTGTGCAAATTGGCGGCATCTCTCTTCTCTTAACCAGATGGCAATTGATTCCTACGGATGACAAGGAGATTAAAATTGCAGAACACCAAAAGACAGACTAGTCTAAGGGTTTTCCCTTTCTTTGTTTCCTAGCAAACGCAAGTACTATTTGTATTGTTTCCTGACCTATATAGAAACTGGAACTTTATTCCGTCTGAAGAGTGTTGGGCCCAGGAGTTGATAAGGCTTTCCTGTTGTTAAGGTGGGTGCTGAGGGGGTTAATCTGAAGCTTTTAACCAAGTCCACATACAGGTAACTGGTGACTTATCTAAGACCACGGATGTTCTTATCCCCTTTGCTGCTTCATTCAAAGCACAGAAACTTTGAGTTTATCCTGACTCCCAATCACTGTCTTATATTCTCATATTTAGGACATCGAGAGAGACAATCTTTTCCCTAATTTTACATATCCATAAAGAGCAAGCAATCATAGATTTTTAAAAAAAGGAGGCGTGACCATCTACATGTATCTCTGCTGCAGACACTCTCTCTCTTAACAGTATACAGAGGCCTTTGCATTTCTTCCTTCAGAAAAATGGACAATTGGCATTGTCCTTTAATTCCTGTGATCTCCAGGAGGAGCAAAACCCTTTGCCTGGCATTGACAGGGAGGCATCAGGCTGATCGTAGGAATTTTTTCCCAAGGGCTTCCTAAAACACAAACACACCCAGAACGAACACTACTATAAGATAAACTTGACAGGTGTGCTATTGGAGGTTCATATTTCAAGGTGACTTTGAGACTTGGGGACCTCGTTTTGGAGTTCTGAGCAGTCTTAATAAGCAGGTTCATCATCTCAGTGAAGAAGGAGGTCAGCTGGGTGCACCAAGGTGGAACTGATTGGCTAAATTTCCAGTGGCCACAGAATAATCCAGCAACAGCCTGACGCCAGGAGGACAGAAACAGCTGTATCCAAGCTGCACTGAAATCTGTCTCTAATTACATCCACCCAATAAAAGCTTGGTTATTTACCACTGGAGAAGGGTTCATAGTGGCACTTACTCTTTCATCCTTCTAAATAATTTTGCCAGTTTTTTTCTTCCCCTAGGTTTTAGGTGCCAAATGTTTAGAGAACACATTTCCAGAAAGTCCTATTTCTTGCCTGGCAACAATGTAAAATCATCTAGTAATTGTGAATGCTAAGGGGATGTTTACTACTTGAAAAGAGAGCCAGCCTGTTCACCAGGGCATTACTGTTATCTGTGTTGTTGTCCTAGGAAGATAGAGCAGCCAAAGTTCTTCATTTATCTGATGGCAGGCAGCCCAGGTCAACTGTATGTTTCTGAGTTAGCCCTAGTGATTGCCATTGGATACAGGTTTCCACAGATCCATCGTGGATAATATATTACTCCATTAGCACTGGGAGTGACATTAACGGGTCAATAAAGGTCTCATATAGTGCTTTATATGCCAATGTCAGCCCGCACATAGCATGATACTGGTAGCCATTAAGCAGGTTGTGTCTGCTGAATTGTGCTCGTTTTCAGTCTTGTCAGTGTTAAACGTTCCTAAACAGAAGTGTTACCACGACACTTGGGATTGTACTGCTTTCTGAAGTCTCAGTCTGAGTCCAACTAACTGCCTGGCTGTAATTTGAAAAATGACATTTAGCAGTTTCTGTATAACAGAGTGGTTACTCTGATTAGCTTTGGCACCAGACAGACTTTGTTTTTTATATGACGTGAGCATGAGTACCTTAATCTTACTGAGCCTTGATTTCTGTCATGTACCTAGTGGGAGTAATAATACAAATACAGTAAAAGGGGAATGCCTTTTCACCATTCCTGGTTCCAAGGGAGATATGCTTCTGGCTTTGATAATATATGCAAAATGCTTAGAATGTCTAGTATACATTAGATATTCGATAAGAGGTTGTTATCATTATTGGAAGAAATTCTGAGCCCCTGTTAACTAATAGGGAAATTGAAGGGTGGCTGATATCTCTGCTTACTCTATGAATTCATTGTGAGGGCAGGGCTACATTTTCTAGTTCTTGATTTCCTGTCTGATGTGGTTTTCATAACCCTTATTTGTCTTAGATGGTTTACACTGAGAAGATCTGTGTAGGAGGCATTTTTTGCAGATTTTATGTTAACAAAAGAAATAGACCAAATTTCTTCTTTTTCTCTCAAAATAAGCACTTTGCATAGCCCAACCCACTCACTCCATCCTTTCTCAAGCCACACAGGCCTGCCCTTCATTGTTACTCCTCTTGAGACTGAAGACTTGTCAGCTGGCATCTGGTGATCTCAAATGCTCTAGTTTTCCTCCATTAGGAAAGAATCCCAAGAAATATAATTTAAAAAACATAGGAACAAAACACAGAATACAGTTCTTTTTTTTTCAGTTTGCTGCTTGATTCCTTTTAAATTCATTAAATGTATTGGTAAATCTGAGAAATAGGCGACTGGGTTCCATTTCCCTTCCCAATCTGGATCAACTGGCAATGACTTTCTCGAGCACTGTCTTCTGAAGTCTTCTTTCTGATGGTGTGTTTAGGTTCCACAGTGAAAAATTATAATGGTCAACTTAAAGTGAGTGCTATGAGTGCTTAAAATGAAGGGGATATTTGCCATCCCTGTCTTAAGATTTCAGGTTAATGGCAATGGTGGAAAATCTTTCAGAACGGGAGTCATTGTTGACTCATCTTGATTCATCCTATACATTTGGTGTTTTGCATTTTGTTTCTCAAACTCATTTATTTATTCAGCAAATATTTGTTGAGTGCCTACAACATTCTAGGAATCTGACTATTCAACCAGAAAAGTGGGTTCCACTGACAATGTACAGGGTGTACCAAGTTCTGTAGCTTACCATCCACTTGTTCTATCTCTTCCTCTTCCTTTCATTTGTTATTGTCTCAGTTCAGGCCCTCATTATCATGAGCTGAGCTGTATCATCATGGTTTTCTAGGGAAAGAGGAAACCACTCCATTCTACCTACTGCACAGCTGACCAAGGTCTTGAAACACTTATGAATTTTCCCAAGGGAGGGATGAAGCAATGGTGAGAGAAAAGAGAGAGAGAGAGAGAGAGAGAGAGCTCAAGGAGAGACATAAGGTAGAAGCAAGTGGATAAGTACTGTCAGCGAGAAATTACTGGGAGAAAAAAGATACTTATTTGAAGATAGCTTTCAATTAAGCACAGACATCAAGAAAGGCAAATTTTCTCTCTCTTGAATTTTGTCATATAGACACATGCTTTTTTTTGGTCTTCCTTTAACAGCTAATAGCTAAGTCTCCTAAATGATATCCTAGCCATCATATTGCTCCATTCATTCCATCCATCCCATGTTTCTAGAAACATTTTTCTAAAACGTACATCTCCAGCTCTCTTATTCCTCTGCTTAAAATCCTTTGAGGCTCCCATTACCCACAGTAGAAGTTCTTTGTAAGGACTTATCAGTGCATTAGGATAGTTTGTGAAGTGTGAACTGAATGTCTGCTACTAATATTTTAATTTTTAATGTGAATTTTGCAGGTTTGAACTCCTATATCTTTCCTCAATGGAGTAGAAAGAAATGAGTTTGTGTGTAATCTTTTTGTATGTCATGGGAAACATCATGTGGCAACTGCCAGCAATGATTGTGATGATGTCATTGTTATTTCACTCAAACTCTGGGACTGTCCAGGGATATGTGTCCTGAATTTCATCATCAATTGTCATAGATTTTACAGTAGAAAAGACCCTAACCCACCAAATAATGTCCAAATTCCATAAAGATTATATAATATTTTATTTATCTCTTTAGACAAATCTTCAAGAGTACCACACCCCCATCTACTTGTTCAATGTACTCTCTCTCTCTCTCTGAAATATTTTTCACCCTCCCCCTCAATCAATTTGGTAAGTGCCTCAAATATTTTAAGATCACAGTTCATTCAAGCATTACTTCCTCTATGAAGTCTACCTTGATACTCCCTCCCCGCCTCTAGTAGAATTGAGTGCTTATACAATTGCACAAAAACTGGAAGTATGAGGTCTTTTCCTTGTGCATCCCTCTCTTTTCATTTCTCCTTCATTTCATCAGGTCCCAGCAGAAAGTATCTATTGCACGAGTCAGGATACCTCAGGGCCCGCTATGGGAACAAACAACCCCAGAGTGTCAGTGGGCTGCAACAACCAAGGTCTATTTACTGCTCCTGCTCTGTGTCTATCATGGATTGCCTGGATCTCTTTCTACACCATCATTCAGAGACTTAGGATGAGTGAGCAGCCACCATCTTAAAAAGAACTGGTATTGTGCCAGAGAGAAAAGAGAAGATTACACATAAGTCATCAAATCCCAATGTTACTTGTATTCCTGATCTATTAATTATAACTATTAAAATGATTCCATCCAAACATAAAAAAGCCAGGAAGTGCAAGACTACCTTGTGCATGTGTGACAGAGAGACAGAAATATTAGGTGAATAGCACGATTTATGACCACATATGCCCCAAATAAAACCACTCATGGTTATCCCCTGGAGTTCTGAAAGGGGCCTGTTTTCCTGGGCGTGTTCATATGACATATCTGGATGCAACTGACATGTCCTTAACAATGAGAAGGGAGGAGTGGTGGTTGAGTAGATAACCAACAGTGTCTCTCATACGTTATTCCTTCAACTCCTGCATCTAACGTCTGGGGTTGGAAGGGTCTAGGAGCTCCACAAAGCACACCATATTTTCAGTTCCATGGAGAGCCATGTTGCCCTGGAACAAATAGACTGCCATATATTTCTCTAGCAAAGATGGGTTTATTCGTGATTATGACAGAATTGCAATTCAGGGTCTGCAACCATGGTGAACCATGTGTGAATCCCTCCATCGCCAGGAAAAGAGAATGCTTTTATAGAGGAGAAAAGGAAGTTAGGAGGGCTCTAGTAAACAGAGTCCATGGCTTTTCGTTGCTATGGCTGAGTTCTTGCCAGGAAGGGAGTCTTTCTTCTTCCTGTTAAACACTGCTACCATGGCAGGGCATGAGAGCTCCCCCTTCTGGTCTCCCAACTCTATTTAATTGAGATTCCTGTTTATAAAATTTTTACAGTCACGATAAGCTTTGCATAGCTGAAACCTCTTTGTGAACCATTGCTTTGGGAACTTCCTATATAAAATCTACCTACAGTCCAACAACCCTATGAGCTAGGCATTATTTTCCAGATGGGGAAACAGAAGACCAGAGAGGATAAATATCTTGCTCAAGGTCACAGAGCTAAAATGTGGTGGAACCAAATTTAATACCAGCCTGCCTTGTGACTCTGGAACTCTTGCTCTTTTCTTTATTTCCATAGCATCTTACATGAAACTCCTGGAATTATATGAACCTCTTTTAAAGTTAAACATATTTTTAATCTGTACCCACTATCATCTGAGGGTACTCTAATTTTGTCTTCTGCTATGTAAACCACATTTCTTTGTGTTTTAAACATTTCTCTATCTACAGTTTTAAGAGAGGGTGTCAAGGGTTTATCTTCTTACACACTTCTATTCTGACAACATAAGGGCATTTTGCAGTGACAGTGTGCTTTAATTCAGAGAAATGGATGGCACAGTGATTCTTCTGCAGTAGGAGATTTATACTTATTTCCTCCTCTCTGTTAACAGGATTTATTCATAGGCCCTCAACAACACATGCCAAAGGCTGCATTTTTTCCTCTCCCCATCCTCCAAAAGAGTCATTAATATTTAATAAATCATCATTGTTATGACTTGAAATGCTTGCTATAACCAGATCAAACAAGGCAATCAGCTTTTATTTCTTAAAGCAATGAAAGTTAGTTTATTGTGTCTCTTTCAGAGAGTTTGGGTGGGGTTTCAGCCACAACGATATCACTTTATTATGAATATTAGTTGAATAGACTGAAATTAACATTTGATGACTTCTTCGTTGATATCTGACATTTTTTTCATAGGCAGACTCTAATAAAGCAGTCAGTTAGAGCTATTAGACATATTTTAGGAGGATTTTTTGATGCATATCTTCACTTAGATTATGAAATTTAAATCATTGCTGCTATCAGTGTGAATACTAATGTTATAGCCTGCCAGATGGAAACCTTTCATAAATTTTCACTTTTCTCTTACACTCAGCTGTAAATCTTAAGTAAATGACTTCTAGGGTAAACTATGTTGATGTCAGCTTTAATGCCTTATGTCCACACTGATTTCAATGTCATAAGTACCTGGAAGGCAGGCAACTCTTAATTAAATGTCATTTTCTTTTTCCATTATTGAACTAGAGCAGAGTGCAGACTCTGCTGGCATTGTCTATGGCGTACTGGTGAATAGCTCAGCTCTTGCTTTGTCACAAATGGGTTCTTTGGAGCTATTTTAAATGCTTTGGTGTCTGTCATGCAGTTTCTCCTCTCTTAACTAAAACCGTCTCCCTCAATGTGTCTTTCAGATAGTAAAACACTGTTTCCTGAGTCCTTTGTTCTCCATTTTTTTTTTTTTTTTTTTTTGCAGTACGCGGGCCTCTCATTGTTGTGGCCTCTCCCCTTGCGGAGCACAGGCTCCGGACGCGCAGGCTCAGCGGCCATGGCTCACGGGCCCAGCCGCTCCGCGGCATGTGGGATCTTCCCGGACCGGGGCACGACCCCGTGTCCCCTGCATCGGCAGGCGGACTCTCAACCACTGCGCCACCAGGGAAGACCTGTTCTCCATTTTGACAGAAGACGATCCGTAGATTTTTGCCTCATATTAACAATTTTTTTTTCTTCGGAAATTGATATTTTAGTTCTCTTCAGAGTGCTAATCTCCATATGAGAACTACACTGCATAAAACTTCCTTTTTCGCTATGGGGATATATCAGTATTCAGACCAAATCTTCCAAAGGACTTGTCTTAGCAATTGTAAGAAGCTTCTGGTAACTTGTGGTTACTTATCACTTACATTTCTTGTGGAGTGTTTTTCCTTTAATTTGCTTTTTCAAACAGAGCCAAACTTTGAGAGGTATTATCCCTTATTTTTTTTTTAAACAAAACAGGGGACAAAACAAAATAAAATTAAAGACTGTTCAAATGTTTTCATCTTTGGAAACCCAAAGGAGAAAGATGATAAAGAAAACTCAACAAAAATATTTAGGTGAGTCAATAAATATTCCTGGTAGAAATCTTAGAAGTCCTACAGGTAAGACAACTTTTTACAGTTATTGAGTTATTGTCTCACCAGTTGTTTATTTATTTGTTTGTTTTACCATTAAACCTACGAACCCAGTGATAAATGCACTTTCTTTGTTGTTACAATGTAATATATTGAGCTTTCCTTGAAGCTTCATTAAAATGATATCTGAAGCTCCGATTATAAGAAAATGATTAATAATACAATAACATGGAGTAACTATGCTGTGGAGCTGTTTCGAGTTGTGGGCTTTTTTACCAGCCCCATCATCTGTTTTGTTCTCTGCTTCCATCCACCCAGGGAAAAAAAGGCCTGTCATCATTTTTTTCAACAAGCAACAAGAACTATCTTTCTGTAGAAACAAAGACACTGACAAAACATTCTACACCATTAAAATAATTTTCCAACATAGTTTCAATAATTAGTGTATTTCAGTTTCAACAACTGTAATTAAACCTAACCTTTAAGCTAATTATGTCTTGACATTTTTGATTTTAAACTGGCTTTCCCTGTGGTGATGGTGTGTTATATTAAGGTTCTAATGAATAGTTTTGTAGTATTTACCTGTTGTTAGAGAGTCTCTGTTGGGGCTTGGGGGGGACCACTTCACTCAGCATCTTGTCACTGGAGACCTAATGATGCCACTCTGAAAGAGAATTATCTGCCGCAGTATCAGGCTGTTACTGAATTTCTGTAAGAGTGTTTTGATATAATTACAGGTACAACAAAATCCTTGCTGGAAATTTTCAAAATAGGTCAAAAATTACCTCAGAGTTTGAGTCAGTGTTGATAAAGTGGGCTTTCTTGGGGTCTAGTAATTGGTGGCAGGTGAGTAGGATGAAGCTTCCTAGCTGCCATGAGAGAAAAGTTGTGTCAAAGAATCTGGAATGGAGGAGAAACCATGATGGCAGGCTTGTCTTCTTGGCTCTCATTAACATTGAGCAGTAGTGGAGTTTTTTCCCTGTTTTTTTATCCTAGGATACCTGTATCCTAGGGTACTTCCAGCTCAATTTTTTTTCCTTCTTGAAAATAATAACATAGCTAACATTTATCAAGCACTTACTATGTGTCAGGTACTGTGTCAAATATTCTACATATATTATCTTAGAATTTTAACAGCCCTATGAGGAAGGGGATACTCTAGCATCTAGCACTGTCAACCCAAAGTCGTTTTTTCAAGTGTTTTTTGTTGTTGTTGTTTTGAGCTATAGAGGTTGACTCAGTGATTAATGTCTTTTTAAAAAAAATTTTCATTGTGCTAGTTTATATTGTACAGCAAAATGAATCAGCTATACGTATACATATATCCCCGCTTTTTTGGATTTCCTTCTCATTTAGGTCACCACAGAGAACTGAGTAGACTTCCCTGTGCTATATAGTAGGTCTTATTATTTATCTATTTTATACATAGTATCAACACTCTATATATGTCAATCCCGATCTCCCAATTCATCCCACCACCACTCCCTTTCCCCCTTGGTATCCATACATTTGTTCTCTATGTCTGTGTCTCTATTTCTGCTTTGTAAATAAGATCATCTATACCAATATTTTCAGATTCCACATATATGCATTAATATATGATATTTTTTTTTCTCTTTATGACTTACTTCACTCTGTATGACAGTCTCTCGGTCCACCCACATCTCTACAAATGACCCAATTTCATTCCTTTATAAGGCTGAGTAATATTCCATGTAAAGATGTACCACATTTTCTTTATCCATTCCACTGTTTTTTGTTTAAATTTATTTTTATTTTATTTTATTTTTAAAATTTTTAACATCTTTATTGGAGCATAATTGTTTTACAATGGTGTGTTAGTTTCTGCTTTACAACAAAGTGAATCAGTTATACATATACATATGTTCCCATATCTCTTCCCTCTTGCATCTCCCTCCCTCCCACCCTCCCTATCCCACCCCTCTAGGTGGTCACAAAGCACCGAGCTGATCTCCCTGTGCTATGCGGCTGCTTCCCACTAGCTATCTATTTTACATTTGATAGTATACATAAGTCCATGCCACTCTCTCGCGTTGTCCCAGCTTACCCTTCCCCCTCCCTGTGTCCTCAAGTCCATTCTCTACGTCTGCATCTTTATTCTTGTCCTGCCCCTAGGTTCTTCAGAAACTTTTTTTTTTTGGCGGTATGTGGACCTCTCACTGTTGCGGCCTCTCCCGTTGCGGAGAACAGGCTCCGGACGCGCAGGCTCAGCGGCCATGGCTCACAGGCCCAGCCGCTCTGTGGCACGTGGGACCTTCCCGGACCAGGGCACGAACCCGCGTCTCCTGCATCAGCAGGCGGACTCTCAACCACTGCACCACCAGGGAAGCCCAGAAACTTTTTTTTTTTAATATACTTTTTTAGATTCCATATATATGTGTGTGTTAGCATACAGTATTTGTTTTTTCTCTTTCTGACTTACTTCACTCTGTATGACAGACTCTAGGTCCATCCACCTCAGTACAAATAACTCAATTTCGTGTGTGTGTTGGCAATCTGTATATCTTCTTTGGAGAAATGTCTATTTAAGTCTTCCGTCCATTTTTGGATTGGGTGGTTTGTTTTTTGATATTGAGCTGCATTAGCTGCTTGTATATTTTAGAGATTAATCCCTTGTCAGTTACTTCATTTGCAAATATTTTCTCCCATTCTGAGGGTTGTCTTTTCATCTTGTTTATGGTTTCCTTTGCTGTGCAAAAGCTTTTAAGTTTCATTAGGCCCCATTTGTTTATTTTTGTTTTTATTTCCATTTCTCTAGGAGGTGGGTCAGAAAGGATCTTGCAGTGATTTATGTCATAGAGTGTTCTGCCTGTGTTTTTCTCTAAGAGTTTTAAA